>NC_080743.1:1805000-2105000 GCF_020826845.1 Diceros bicornis minor | reverse complement strand
ATTTTATTTACTTAACACTTACTGTAACCAGACTGAAAAGTCCGATCGCCCAGGTTCCTGGTCAGCGTAAGAGAGAAATTCAGACACACAACGGCAACAGCAAGCAAGCAAAGATTTATTAGAGGAAAGGTCAGATACATTTCACGTGAGGAGCGGGCAGTGCCAGAGAACACATCTGCCCCGAGTCTTGGGTTAGTTTTATTTTTATTTGGGCTTTTTAGAAGCAAATTAGCATTATCTGGTTATCCGCCAATAATGGTTTTTCCTCCACCCACATGTGTGGAGGGGGAATTCTTGACCTTTTAGGAGAGTCTCTGGAACTGTCATGGCAGTCATCCCCCAGGGAAGGGGGGCTAATGCATATGGAATTTGTATGTAAATTAAAGAAAGGTCAATGTCCTCTAGAGGTGTAGAGCAGAAGGCTTTGTATGTGTTGTTTGTGCACTCGTTACTTTTACTGTTGTGGTTGAAGGTCTCAGACTCTGGTGCCATCTGTATCTTGTGGGATGCCAGCAAGGCGCTTCTTTGATGTAGCGAGGTCTCCAGCTGTGATTCCCGCTCTTGTCTGGATGCCATTAAGATGTTCCACTGTTGCAGCAAAGTTTTCCATTATGATCTCCCACTCATGTCTACCTAGCTACCTGTCTTATTATCTGAAATTATCTTATTTATTTACTTCTTTTTCTGTACAAGAGATGGTTGAGAGAACATTTGCCTGAGAGCAAAGCTTATGTTTACCGTGAATCCCCGGTACCTAGAAAGGTATGTAGAGACTTCAGTAAATAGTTGTTGAATGAATTAAATAGAAAAAATTGCAGGATTATTGCTATTAGCAAAAAATAAAAAATGGAAATTACCTGGATATCCACCAAGGGTATAATCTTTAATTAAATTTTTGTACATTCATACAGTGGTGCAGTAGTTAGAGGAGTGATATAGAGTTAAATATCCCAATAAGACGTTTATAATAAAAGTATAAAAACAAACAAACAATATAGTAACAACCAAACTCAGTATGTAGATATTCATCTGTAATTGTGTGGGAAATAGTTTGGAAAATATACACCAAATTTAGCAAAGTTTGCTCTCAAAGGGGTGTGGGATTGTGAAAGGTTTTTTTTGTTGTTGTTGTTTGTTTATTTTTTTAAATCTTATGTACTTTTGAAAGGCAGTATAGCATAATTTCCAGAGTTTCACCCCTGTCTCCACCACTTATTAGTCCCCTGACCTCGGGTCAGTTTCTTAATCTCTCTGCTCTGGACTGAATTGTGTCCCCCCCAAAATTCCTATGTTGATGTCCTAACTCCAGTTGTGATTGTAGTTGGAGATGAGACATTTGGGAGGTAATTAGGTTTAGATGAGATCGTGAGGGTGGGGCCTCATGATGGGATTAGTGCCCTTATAAGAAGAGACACCAGAGAGCTCTCTCTCTCCCTCTCTCTCTCTCTTTCTCTGTTTCTCAAACTGACCACGTTGCACCTTGATCGTGGACTTCTGGTCTCCAGACTGTGAGAAAATACATTTCTATTGTTTAAGCCACCTACTGTGTCATATTTTGTTATGGCAACCCAAGCTGACTAAGACACTCTCTGTGCCTGAATTTTCTCATCTGTAAATTGAGAACAATAATTAATACCTACAATGGGGTTGTATTGACGAGTGAATGACAGACTAGTATGTAGAGCATTTGGAATGGTGCCAGGCACAGGAAAAGTGTTGCTGCTGTGAGGCCATCCTTGTTGCTGCACTGCTCATTAGGCTGTTTTAGGACAGCGGCCCTTCTTTCTGCATGCGGCACAGGCACGGAGAGCCTGTTGTAGCACCAGTTGTTGAGCCTACCCAGGCTCTGCTGCGGTCAGTCTGGGCTGGGGCTCGGTTGTTTACATTTCTAACAAGTGCTGATCCTCAGGTTGGACTTTGAGAACCTCTGTTTTTAAAGAAGTGTGTGTGTGCACATTTTCGTTGTGTATCCTCTTTTTTTCAAGCTGAAAACAAATGTTTTGGGTTGAAAGAGCTAGTATTGTTTTTTGCTTTGAGTAGTTTCAATTTATTCCATCAGCTTTTTTTTTTCATAATGTTTCAAAACCTGTATTATTTACCTCAGTAGAGATACTGCATTTCTTACCTACATAGAGTCACATTTTAACAGGGAGTTGTAATGGAGGGTGCTTATTATTGGGTGGAGGTGGGGTTTCAGGCTCCCCACTAGGTCTCTACTGACGCCTCCCTTATTCTCCCCGTTTGACCTCCACTGACACCACAGTTGGTGGGCATACTTGTTACCACTGGGCTGGGATCAGCTCCTGTCTCGTCTTCTCTGATACCTCCTTATGTTGTATGGGGGTGGGGGGGGCACCTCATTACAGCCAGCTAAGGGAGGGCACCTAGGTTCCCCACCCAGGCTGTGGAGGTGGGGTAGGGCTGCCATTTGTTTCGTGTTGGGCCAGACTAGGGCATTTATTGCCTTTGGCAGGAGAGAGAGCAGGCTCTTCTGAGAGCTTTTTTTGTCTGCTCCTTTTGGCGTTTCTGGGTTGCCAGCTTCTCTAGCACCTGGTCCGGAATATATGAGGCCAAAATAAAACCCAGGAAACACTGCCTCAGAGTTCCTTGCATCCTGAGGTCCCTAGCCTGTCTGCATTCTTCTCTCCACCTTTCAGAGTCTCTATGTTTATTTTATGTATCATGGTCAGGGTTTTTAGCTGTACTTAGCAGGAGGAATAGAGAGAACTGTTATTCTCTCCTTTAAAAATAATTTTTTATGACATAATTTTGTGTGTGTGTGTGAGAAAGACCAGCCCTGAGCTAACATCCAATGCCAATCCTCCTCTTTTTGCTCAGGAAGACTGGCCCTGAGCTAACATCCGTGCCTGTCCTCCTCTACTTTATATGGGAGGCCGCCACAGCATGGCGTGACAAGCAGTGTGTTGGTCTGTGCCTGGGATCCAAACTGGCGAACCCCGGGCTGCCGAAGCAGAGTGCGTGCACTTAAGCACTGCACCACCGGGCAGCCCCTTTTTTATGATATAATTTTAATTAACATTCCCAGAAATTTACATCAGAAAAAAATGTTTTCTAATCCTTAAAACAACAGGCTTAGTTTGCTTGTGAATATTTTGAAGCCCAATTAAAACATAATAGGGTTTAAAATAAAGGAAATAGAATATTATAAACCATTAAAATGACATTGTAGATGTGAATTTATTGACATGACAAGAGATTCACAATGTAATATGTGAAAAACAGGTTTCAAAATAATATATTTGATACCACATATGTAAGGGTTATATAAAAATATATGTGCATAGAGGAAGATTTGGAGTGATATAAAGGGGTATATCTCTGGGAAGATAGAATTTTGAGTGTATATTTTCTGTTTTTTGCTCCTTGAGCCTTATAATTTCTCTTGTAGGAAACATTGATTTTGTAATAAGAACAAAATATAAGTTTTACATTTATTTACAGTACATAAAAATGTCCACAGTATTTTTTCTCGTTGATATATTGTAATTTTGTTTGTTTTCATAATTCATATTCTGCATCAGCATCTGTGATCATTATATTTAATATCTTATAGGTTCCTCTGCCTGGTATGAAATGGGTAGATAATCACAAAGGTGTTTTTAATGTTGAAGTTGTTGCTGTTTCATCTATCCATACACAAGTAAGTGATTTTAATAATTTTTATGATCAAATTTTACTTGAGTGAATTGAGTATATAGTCTAGTACTTAAATAAGTTTTGTTATCTGCTGTAAGACTTACAGGACTGTATGTTATTTTAAAAGGTATAGATTTAGAAGTTATTTTTAAAGGAATCAGCAAAATGTCATTTAATGTCAACAAAAGCAAACATTTTGCTTTTTAAAATGTCAGTGCCGTCATTTTGAACAATTAAGTGATTCTTTTTCCCTACAGTTCTGGTACATAGCAAAATAATTAGAGCTGAAAAACCATCATCCAACTCATTTTATTTCTCATAGACTCAGCTATTTCAAATGGAAAGAGTTCTTAGGGATCATTTACTGCATATTCTTCACTGTATTTCTGGAATATGCCAAGCTCTCCTCAAAGCCTTTATAGTTACTTTTTCTCTAGCTGGAATGCTTGTCCTCCTGACAGCCCGTAGACTTCTCTCTGTTAGGATTTCCCCTTCACTCTGAGCCCCTCTCTCTGTCATCTTACCCTGCGTTTATTACTGCTTCTCGCTCTTGCTTGCGCTCTCTCGCACTTGCACTTTCTCTATGTGTGTGTGTTGTATACATACATAACATGTGCACTTGTTTGTTGGTTCTTTCCCCCATTAGACTGTAAGCTCCATGAGGTCTGGGATGTTGTTACCTGTCCAGAAAAGAGCCTTCCCTTCAAGGACCTTCCATTGTAATAGGACAAAATGTAAAAATAATTACAGTACAATAAAATTAGTACTATGTTAAATGTATGAGCTAAATCTTTTCAAGTACAGAGGAGAGAGTTGTCTGTTCTACTGGGAACTGAGGTTTTGCACTGATAAGTAGGCGTTTACTGTACAGAGCAAGAGAGGGTGGGTAGCTCAGATGGTAAGAAGCAAGTGCAAAGTGACCGTAGTCTAAAGACCGGCAAGTAATCTGGTGCAAATGCAATTTAAGGTGCACGGGAAATCGTGATAGAAGAAGACAGAGGATCAGGTTGGTAACAGACTGTGAAGGACCTTGAATGCCAGAGTTTGGAGTCCAGAAAGATGGTGATTTCTAACATAACTAGGAAACATGGGAGAAGTAAATTTGGGGGCGTGCTAAGGGAGAACAGTTATGGAGCTATAATGAGTTTACTGTTGAGTATGAGGTACCTGTGCACCACAGAGGAAGATGTCCTGTAGGCTGTTGTAATTAGTTTGGAGTTTGGGATTGGAAGTGACAGAATAAATGTGATAGCTGGAACCATACTGGTGTATGTGATTTTCCAGCGAAAAAATATAGAGTGAGAAGAGGCCAGTGTTGAAAATGGAATGCAGTGGTTCTCCAAGGCCTTGCAAAGGGAAGGGGTGGTGTTCACGGGTTCCCAAGGCCACCCTCAAGTTCAGTGATTCTCTAGCAGAACTCACAAGACTCAGCATATAGTTATACACACAGTCATGATTTATTTTAGGGAAAGATACAAAGCAAAGTCAGCTATAGGAAATGAGGTCAAGTCCAAGGAAAGAAGGCACAAGCATCCAAGAGTCCTTTCTGAGTGGAGTCACACAGGGCGAGCTGCAATGGCATGTGTGAAATGTTGTCTACCAGGAACTCATAGACTCGGTTCCCAGGGTTTTTACTGGAGGCTTGTCACGTAGACACCCTTTGCCTAACACATACCAAAATTCCAGACTCCCAGAAGGAAAGTGGGTGTTCTGTGTAAATCATATTGTTTGCACAAACGGTTTAGGCGAAGTGAGCCATCCCCTATCAGTGAAAACCCTCCTGAAATCTAAGTTCACCGATGCCAGCCAAGGGTCAACCTTCTAAGCAGGCGTTTCAGACGATAGCAGTCTTAAGCCTGCTCTGTTAACTCTTCTGCACAGTGAGGTAGGGGAAAATAAGAAGACAGAGCATATTTATATTATGTTTAAGTATAATAACAAAAATAATAACAAGGTAGTAAAAAAAAATTACAAAAAAAGGTAGTATATGAGTTTTATTTCGCCATACATGGGTAGATCCCAGTAAAAGAATGGCTCCAGTGGAGTTTTTAGTTTCTGATGTTACAGGATATGTGCTATGTTGCCTATCGTCCTTTTTCCTCTGATAGTGAAGAGTGACATTATAGTACACTGTTGAAACATATTCTTTCCCTTAGTAGAAGTAGTCTCAGTATCACATTATATACATTATTTTTCATGCTTTTTTTTCATTCCTATAATCATTGTTTTCTCTTTTTAGAATTGGTGGTATATTATCTTTTACTCCTAACTTTGTTTTTAAGGAGTTGTCTTTATGTGACAAGGAGGATTTTGGGTAAAATATGTTGCATAGATGATTTGGAATCTTTAGAATGTAGGGGAAGAAGAATAAAGTGGAACTGTGTACTGTGTAGCACCCTGGCATTCATAGTCCTGATGACTAATACTCAAAAGTTTATAAATTTTGCAACTATGTAAAAAAATTTTGTCATATATTATAAGCTTTTTAAAAGGATCAGTTGAAGACAATAAATGTTTCTTGTGATGTTTTATATTTTGCTTGTAGCTCCTTGAAATATACTGGATATATAGTTAGAACTCCATAGAGTTATTTTTTATTCATTTAAATACATAATATCAAGTTAGAACAGTATTAGAATTATAAATGTCAAGCTGTTCGTCATTACTACCTTTTCTTAAAGTTTATTTTCATTATTATCTAAGTAGAAGTCTTCCCAGAGTTCCGCCAGACTTTTGCTCACATCTCATTCGTCAGAACTATAGCACATGGTCGTCTCTAGGTATAAAGGGGGCTGAGAGAACAAGTGTCTGTGCTGGGACTGCTTTAAATAAGACTGTGATTTCTGTTAATGTAGAAGGAGGTTAAATAATAGCAGTCAGGATTTAGTCAGGAGACAGCAACTGCCAGTAATTTGGATGGAAAAAATTTATATATACGTAATTGTTAACTAGGTTGGAAGTGATTCACTACTAAACCAGGTAAAAGAGAATTCTGTGATAGTAATAGAGATAGCAGTTGCAGAAAGTGATAAGGAAGGAACTTAGGAACCTAGAGGAGAATCCCGAAGGCTGAGAAACAGACCTCTGAAGAGAGAATGTCACTGATACAGGAGCACATTGCCTGCCATGCTGTGGTCCTGAGGAAACTTGGTGGAGGACACCTGCTGTGGGACTCCGAGAGCCACCATTGCTGTGGTGAACGCTGCTACCCATGTCCCCCGCCTCTGAACCACAGCATTCATGTCTGCTAGCTGCCAACGAGAAAACAAACAGGAAGAAGAAAAGTCCTTTCTAACTCCTCAAGCCTAGCAAACTTCTTCCCATACCCTCTGTTGTCAGAGCCCACCCACACGCCAGTTGATGAAGGAGAAATGTAGTTTGAAGAGTCCAGCTCCGCTATTACAAAATGTGGCTGAGATGAAGGGTCTGGGTGGAGCTGAGAGGTAATAAATTAACAGGAGGCACACAGGTGGGTTACTGACAAACCTGCCACAGTATCGAGCTCTAAAACAGATTCTAAGGCAGACTCACTGGAAAAAAAAATCCTTAATTAGTATCCATAGATTTCTTGAGTAATCAATAGTATTTTAAATGGCTCTTTTACAATAATAAATGAGAATAGCTGTAGCGTTTAATTGGAAACAATGTTTGTATATACTTACGTAGTTTTTTGTATTGTCAGTTATTATGAGAGATCATATTAGTGGTCCATACTTTGGACAATTTAGGAAGTTATAATTGTTTAGTGCTTTTGTTCATTCTTTGTTTCAGGATCCTTATCTTGACAAGTTTTTTGCTCTGGTCAATGCTCTGGATGAACACATGTTCCCAGTCCGAATTGGAGACATGCGAATCATGGAAAATAACTTAGAAAATGAATTGAAGAGCAGTATTTCAGCATTGAATTCATCTCAGTTGGAACCAGTCGTCCGATTTCTTCATCTTCTACTTGATAAATTGATACTTTTAGTTGTTAGACCTCCTATCATTGCTGGCCAGATAGGTAATTTACCTTGTGTTTGGGGAATCATGAAATTTATAATTTGACATTTCTAACTTTTGTAGAAATAGAACCATAATTTCCTATTTGCTATCTATAAGGACTGTGTTTGATTTTTGGAGGGGGTTGTTATTTGTTTCTAACACTAGAAAATGATAACTTTGTTTTGTTTGTTTTTATAAAATGCGCTATATAGACTTCTCCTCAAATTATGGAAACAAATTAATTAATTCACTCACCAAATATTTATTAAGCACTTACTATGTACCAGACACTGATAGGCACTGTCCAA
This sequence comes from Diceros bicornis minor, assembly GCF_020826845.1. Lineage (NCBI taxonomy): Eukaryota > Metazoa > Chordata > Mammalia > Perissodactyla > Rhinocerotidae > Diceros > Diceros bicornis. The sequence continues at coordinate 2,097,051 of NC_080743.1, read as the reverse complement.
GGCATGGTTCCTGATTTTAAGGATCTCACAGACTAGTTAGGTAAACAGGCAAACAGATAAATCATGTTGCGTTTTACATGATGTATAATTGACCTAGTGTACATTTTCATTCATCTGCTATCTTCTATTTAATGTAGTTCTTCTTTCCTTCATTAACTCAAAATCTCTATATTCTCTTTTTCTTCTGTGTTGTTCTGGAAGGAGAGGCATACTTGTTTCCCACCCTTTTTCCAAGATTTATTTCTCCATTTTTGGTAACAGCTTCCACCCAAATCCAGCAAAGTAGTTGAGCTTGTAAGAAATTTCAGCTAACCAGTTATAGAAATTTTGTGGTAAGTCATGGCACAAAGGAGAGGAGTATTCTACTCCTTGGGATTTTCTTTAGGGGAGACTTGTAAGTAGAGGTAATTCTTGGGTCGAGCATTTAAAGATGAGTAGGAGTCTGACACGTAAATAACTAGTCCAGGGAGATGAAACAGCATGTGTATAGCACATAGACAGATAAATGAACCTGGGAATTTTGGGGGAATTGTAAGTAATTGGTTATAAATTGGAGAGTTGGTGATTAGAGATGATATTGGTGGCGGGGGAGATGAAGCAGTGTCTTTCATGATGCTTTGGGAATTGGGACCATTATTCTGCTAGGAATCAATAACCTTTGAAGGGTCTGGTCTTAATTAGGGAAGTAATGTGACCCAGTTTGACTTTTTTTTTTTTTTTTGTGAGGAGATCAGCCCTGAGCTAACATCCGCCAATCCTCCTCTTTTTTGGCTGAGGAAGACGGCCCTGGGCTAACATCGGTGCCTATCTTCTTCCACTTTATATGGGACGCCGCCACAGCATGGCTTACCAAGCAGTACTTCGGTGCGCGCCCGGGATCCGAACCAGCGAACCCCGGGCCGCCGCAGCGGAGCGCGCACACTTAACCGCTTGCGCCACCGGGCCGGCCCCCCCCTCCCCAGTTTGACTTTTATAAAGATGACTGTGCTGTGTTGAGATGGGTTGACATTGGGAAAATCTGGAGGCAGGGAGACAAATTAGAAATCTTGTGGAATTTCATACAAAAAATGATGAGGCCCTGATAAAAGACAAGTGGTGGTAGGTCGGAGAAGAGAGGGTGGTTTAAGAGGTATTAAAGAGATATTGTAGAGAGTTCTGTTACAGAAGTCATAGGAGAAGGTTTTAAGATAAAAAGTTAGCATTGTTCATTGTTGCACACAGTATAAGTAAAATAATAACACTTGCGTGGCACCTACTATGTACCAGGAGTAGTGCTGTGTGCTTTATTGATATTGACATATGAAATCCTCACAACAGCTCCATGTATAGGTATCATTATTAACACCATTTCATGAATGAGTCAAGTGATGAATGTAATGCTTAAAAATTTTGCCTAAGGATTCCAGTGATCCTTAGCAACTGACTCCGGAGGCCCACTCTTATCTACTATCCTTGAAAAGTGTCCACTGGTGAAATTAACAGTAGTTTTAGGCAAATAATTAGAGTAGAAACCAGATTACAGAGAATTAAGTAGTAAACAGGAGATGATGAAAGAAACACACAGAGCATATACTAGTTTTTAAAGAAATTTAGTGAGAAAAGGAGGAAGCAGTGTTGATTAGGGTGTAAAGAATGGGGAGATTTGAGCATGTTTATATGCTTTGAGAAACTAGGTGGAGGAGGGAGAAAAATATAAGATTTAGGGGTACAAGAGTGTCTAATGAATGAAGCAAGCCTGCAGACAAGAGTGAAGGTGGATAGGTCCTTCTTAATAGGAGAGGAGCACTGCTTCCTTTGAAAAGGAGGTAAAAATGGTTTCAGATTCAGAGAGATTTGTAGTAAAAACTTGAAGACTTTCATGCTTTATAAATTTCTTCTGTAAGATAGAAGGCAAGATTATAGAAGGGAGTAAGGTGGACTTGAGTTTTGAGAAGGATTCTGATGATTTGGAATAGCTACTATGAGGAAAAGGAAAAGGAATTAACCAAGAACACAGGTAGGATTGCTAAAACCCACTGAGGTTTCTCTGTCTGCAGTTTCTTTCTCTTCTAGTTCAGTATATATAGATTAATCTTCCTAAATGACCACTTGATCTGATTATTCCACTTTTAGGAAAACATAATTGGCCTCATTAACTGTTCATAATTTCCTGTCTTGATTAAATAAATCATAGACTCTCAGGCTCTATTGCTCAAAATGGCTGTTTGGTTTACCCATTTATTCAGTGTGCTACCAAAATTTCCCAGTTTTTGCAAAATTCTTGTTATATACTGACTTGAACGACTGGCTAGGTATTGCTAGGCCTGGCATTTAAAATGCTATACAGTCTTAACCTGTTTTCCTAGCTTTTTTCCTTCTAATTCTTTTACAAATTTACTCATTTCAATCAAGTTGCTTATTCACTATTCTCTTTTCTTATTATCTTAAGTTGATTTTTTTTTTTTTTTTTTTTTTTTTCTGAGCAAGATTCACCCTGAGCTAACATCTGTTGTCAGTCTTCCTCTATTTTTTGTATGTGGGTCGCTGCCGCAGCATGGCCACTGACAAGTGGTGTAAGTCCTTGCCTGGGAACTGAACCCAGGCCGCCAAAGTGGAGTGTGCCGAACTTAACCTTTAGGCCACTGGGCCAGTCCCTTAAGTTGATATTTTTAATAATCCACTTTCAATGTTAATGTTTTTGATTTTTTAAAATAAAAATAACATGCTCATTATATGCTATTTAGGTTTTCAGAGTCATCTTTAAAATGAGAAGTTACTTCTTAAAGGTGATACACAAGATAGATTTCTTTTTTCTTATCATGTGCTTTGTATTGTTTTACAAAATAATGGGTACCTGTTGGGGGATTTTCTTTTTTTTTGCCGAGGAAGATTCGCCCTGAGCTAACATCCGCTGCCCATCTTCCTTTTTTGTATATGAGCCAGTGCCACAGCATGGCCACTGACAGACAAGTGGTGTAGGTCTGCACCCAGGAATCGAACCCAGCCCGCTGAAGTGGAGCGTGCCGAACTTAACCACTAGGCCCTGTGGCTGGTCCAATGTTTTTGTTTTTTGATGAAGCAAACCCATACAATTTTCATGTTAAATTAGTAAAATGAGTTTTTCCTCATTTTGCCTAGAAAAGTATTTTTGATTCAGCCAGTACAAGATACCGTTAAAATCAACATCAAATATTGTCTTTTACACTTAGCGTGTATAATCACTATACTTAATGCATATAAAGATGACAAAACCTCGATCATTTTTGGAATTTACGTAGGAGAGGAGCACTATGTCTAAAAAAGTTAATGCAAAAATGTTTTTCTCCTTCTTAAAAGTTAATCTAGGTCAAGCATCTTTTGAAGCCATGGCATCAATTATAAATCGGCTTCACAAAAACTTGGAAGGAAATCATGACCAGCATGGCAGGAACAGCCTTCTTGCATCATATATCTATTATGTTTTTCGCCTACCAAATACTTACCCTAATTCACCATCACCAGGTATTTTATTCTTTTTACTATGAAATTATCTTGCGTAGATTACGTGTTCATGGCAGGATTGAAATAATCTTGTAGTCCAAGTGTGATGTATTCATTCAACGCTAAACATTTATTGAATGCCTGCTCAATGCCGTGGACTGTGCTAGATGCTGGAGTTAAAAGGATAAATAGATTACATTTTGAAGTATCGTTATTTATGCAGCTTCCTTTAATTTGAATTAGAGAGATCTTGGTTGAGTTAATTCTTGGAAATGAACCTTGAAAATAATTTCTTCCATCTCTGGAAGCATTTTCTCATTCTCTGTTAAGACAAGATAAGTCAAATGTTATATTTTTCATTCAGAGTGCTATTAAAGAAGAAATATGGTGGCTCAGTAGTTCCCTGATAACCCTGTGAAACCTGCAATAATATAAAAGATTATTCTCTAGAAAAGTTCTGATCTCTTCATGGTCAATAAAATAATATAACCTTTCTGAATATTAGAGTCCAAAGTAGTGACTTTCTTTTTGTGTGACATTAGTGGTTGTGGTGGTAGTGGTGGTGGGGATGGGGTGTCTTAGTTTGAGTACTCTTTAGTTGTTCACTTAGTTGATGATTATGTTGTGCATACCTTTCAACCTGCTCACATATTTGTCTGTATGAGTCATCATTCATGACTAGTAATAATGGTAAGTGCCTTTCTCCAGCTATTGTATTAATAATGGTGACAAATAATTATGACATTCATTATGAGAACTAGGCATAATAGTAATCTGATGCTAAGTTTTAGCTCATTTTATTTCTTTGCTTAATTGCAAAAAGAGAAATAATTGACTCCTATTCTGGTTTGTAATTTCATATCTTGATTTTTAAAGTTATAGTACTTGAGGCTCTGAGTATGTAAGTGCTTGTGGACTATATATAATGTTCCTCAATTTACTCTTTCATTCAGTACGCTGTTAGAATTCCACAGATTTTGCAAAACATGTTTTTTACATGCTGACCTGAAAGACTGTATAAATTAATTATTTGACAGGTATGCGTTGTTTGCAAATATGACACTCAAATATTTCTTTAAATAAGAAAAATGGAGGTAAATTATGGATACAATTGCTGGGTATTTTTATGTTCATAGAACACGGTTGAATGATGGTATCAGGCTTGATTTTAGACAAAAAGTGCTTCTTTGCTTTTTTATATAGCCTGGGCTCTTAGGAGAGTTATCTTTAGTATACATATATGTATGTATATCCTAAAGATGCCATTTTGTTATAGTTCAAATTGTTACTGATGAAGATAGAGAAATAAAGCATAGTCTCATTTAGGAGACGCTGACAGTCTCCTAAATGGCTCTCCCTCTAGTGACTGTGTATCAAGGGGCAGAGCAGGAGGGTGGGGAAAGGAAGAGACATCAGCTGGGGCATTTGGGGTCCTAGATTCACCCGTATCTGAGTGAAGGTAATGTGTGTGTGTGTTTCCTGTTACTTTTGTTTTTTATTGTACATGTCATATATAATCATAGAAACATTGAAGAGGTAATGATGTATCAAATTTATCAATTTACCAATGATTTGTAATTTATTTACAATTCGTATGGTTTTGTCAACTACTGTAAAATAGAATATCTTTGTGTAGCTATCATTAGGTCTTGGGTGTTTTTCTTTCTTGTTTATAGTGTTTTTCATTTAGAAATAAAAGCAATTGATGATCTTTGTGGAATTTTGTAAAGTGGCAAAGATTTTTTTCAGATCCCTTCCTGACTAATTTTCTTTGTTTAATTATGTTCTATTTTGTATGCAACTCTAGGTCCTGGGGGTTTGGGAGGATCAGTGCATTATGCCACAATGGCTAGATCTGCTGTGAGACCTGCAAGCCTTAATTTAAATCGTTCTCGGAGCCTTAGTAATAGTAATCCAGATATATCTGGGACTCCCACGTCGCCAGATGATGAAGTACGCTCAATCATCAGCAGTAAGGTAAACTGGAGATGTGCATCTGCCAATTTGGTTTTCAGTTTATGAACAAATGAGAAATGTCCAATTGTTTTAATTTATTCTTAATTTTAAAATGTATTTGAGTTAGTAGTAAGCAACACATTGTACATTTCTATCAGTAAACACTGTTTCATGTTTCTATTAAATATGCTTGCTATTACAAACTGGTTTGTGCATTCTGCTCAAGAAAATCTGCTGAATTCAAAGATGGGTCCAGGATGACCAGTTACATAAATTACTTTTGTGTCTGGTACTCCACCATGTGAAAAATGGTTAGATTGATTTTCTATAGAATTAAAAGAGACCTATGTGACTGGTGTGTAGAAGGGACATATCATCATTGATTTAAAATATGAGCCCCCCTCCTCCAAAAAACATCAAGAACAGTGATTAGCTTTGCTTGGTAATAGAGCTGTGTTTCATATGGAAAACTCTATGTAAGGGTGCACCAGGATTAGAAAAATATGATATATTTAATGATGGTTAATGATTATCCCAGACAACAAGGGGGAGAGGCCAGCTAGTATAAGATCCAGCTATATTTTATTTAAAACATCCATCTTTATTACTCCCAAAAATATACTTCAGGAACAAATAGTTCTTACCTTTCCATAGGTAAAATATAAAAATAACTCAGAGTTTAAACACGCTGGAAAAAACAACAGTGAGACTGAGGCCAAGAAATCACATCACATTGTATTTTGATCAGACCATTTCAAACGTATTTTTTGCTATTGGAAAGGAGGAAAACACCATTGTTATGGAATCACAGCCAACTTTTCTTTGGCATTTTATTCTATTACTTAGGATAAGAGGAAGAATTAATAAACGTGTTCTAGGGTCTGTGTTTAAGCCTTAGCCTGAACTATCATAGAACTTTTTTTTTCACCATTTGGTTTTGTTACATGAGGTATTTGAACATGGATCAAAAACATCACAACTACTCTTGTATCTATGCATTTAGTTACAGAAATTTTACTTTCAGAAGCTTCTGATGAACTTTAAGCATTACTCATTTTAAAGTAACTTTTAACGTAATTTCTCACAGATCAAAAATATATTTTGTAGACTTATAATTTAAATAGTAAATTAAACATGGATTTCAGTAACTTAAAGATCCATCTAGATGTTCCTCTAATTAAACAACTTTTACTTTTTGTGAACTCCCTGAGAGAGTGATGTGCAGATGTATTTACATGGGATACTGCAGAGTAACCTGAGTAACAGAGCAATTGCAAGAGAAGGCTTTTTTTTCCCTGCATATATTTCCATGCTTAGGAAAAGAACTCAGGTTATTTATCCTTGTCTTCATTCTTGGTCGTATCTCATTGTAATAGAGGTAGTACTTAGCATTATTTATATACTGTAAATACAGTTCTTCAGTAGAATGAATCTGATTTGTGAATTATAAGAAATTTTCTTATTAAAGAGCTAAAGACACCATTTTCCTCAGAGTTCTACTTTTAAAACATCTCTTAATTTCTATAAGATTTGTATGCCTCATTTAGCATAATTCTAGAGTTTTCCTTTATGTGATGTATTTGATAGATTATAACAGCCTAGATTTAGAACAAAGGTCTACATATATTGGAATGATTATTTGCCTTTTTTCAAGTAGTTCATAAAATGGGACATAATAATGACCTAAACTTACTTCTTTATATATATATATATATATAAAGAAGTTTATATATATATATATATATATATAAACTTTTGAGAAAGCCATCATAAGATGAGAATTCGTCTTCTGACAAAAGAGCCTTGCCTAATCAAGTTTTATTTAAATGGTTTTTATGTTTTCTCTTTTTTGTTGCAAAATTTTTGGTAGTTACCTTCATGTTGGACTGTCATTTAGTCATTAATTCCTAATAATAAGTGTATAATTTTATCTCATTGTAAAATTGTGAGGAATCTGAAGTTTATTTATAGCCTCTCTTCATTTATGCTGATCTTATTGGCTTGGAAATTCAAGAAACTCTCCTTTAATGATTTTGCCTTTCACCCTACCTCAGCCAGGGTCATACCCCAGATCTTGTCATTACCCATAACTTTAACCCTCATAATCTCAGTTTCATGCATCTTATTTTTCTAACCATTAGCTCTGATTTTTCTCTCTAGTATCTCAAGTCCAACAATTTCTCTACTTCTCTGTAACCTCCAGTCACTTGATCCTGTAACCTTTTTACTGTGCCTCACCCCCTTAATGTTCTTTCTTTCACTTTAGCCAGCTTAAATTCCATAATCAAACGTTATAATTATTCCCATTATAATCAAACCTCAATTCCTTTATCCTTCTCTCACTTCATTTTACTTGCTTAGCCAAACCTCAAACCCTAGTTGAACCCAAATGACTGCCTGTGCCGTGTCAGCACCTGTGTGGCTTAACATGGCTTGAGAAATACCGCGATTCCATTTACTTTCCCATTCCCAGAAAAAGGTTTCATGCCTTTTTTTGTTACCTCAAACCTCCTAACACCTCCCCACCAAGCCTCCTTCTCACTTTATCTCCTAGTTCATTGGGAAAATTGAAGCCATCAGAGGAAAACTTCCGTAGACTTTTACCATCACATCTACCTAACTACTACCATCTACTGCCTCCTACTTAGTACTCTACTATAGATGAACTATCCGTTTCCCTAAATTTATTCCCTCCATTTGTGTATGATCTCCTATCCCCTCTCACCTGCTCAAGATCCTCAGTCTAGCAGTTCTTTCATTTCTCTCCTACATCATCAATTTCTCCCTATCTACTAAATCATCCCATCCACATATAGGCATGCTGTTATTTCTCTCATTTAAAAAAATCTCCTCTCTAGTATTTCTGCTGCTATCTTCTTCACCATTTCTCTGCTACCTTTTGTAGTAGAATTCCTTAAAAGAGTTTTCTGTACTTGCCATCTCCAATTCTTTTACTCCCATTCTCTTTACCCTGCTTCAATCGGATATTCTTCCGATGTTCCACCCCAACTGCCCTTGTTAATGACACCAGCGCTCTCCCTGTTGCTGCATCCAACGGTTAATTCTCAACACTCAGCTTACTTTACCTTACAGCAGATTTTGACACAATTAAATTCTCCTTCCTCCTTGGTTTGTTTTATTTACTTTGCTTCCAGGCCACTACCCTCTCTTGCTTTTCCTCTTTGCTGGTTACACCTTTTCATTCTCCTTTGTAGATTCTATTTCTGATCTCTTAATCTGGAAGTGCCCCAGGCCTCTATCCTTATTTCTCTCCTCTCCTCTCCTCTTTCCTCTCTCTCTCCCCTCTCCTCTCTCCTCCCCTCTCCGCCTCACCTCTCCCCTGCTCACCTCTTCCTTCCCCTCCCCTCCCTTCTCTCTCCACTCACTCACTTGATGATCTTATCAAGTCTCAAGCTTTTAAATACCATCATATGCTAATGACTCCCAAAATTATATTTCCAGTACACGTCTCTCTTTGGAATTCTAAACTCAGCTGCCTTTTCTAAATCCTTTTGTTCATATTTGGATACATGTTAAAGATAGGACCACTTCTCCCCACTTCTACTACTGCCATTTGGACTGAGCTGCCTTTATCTCTTCCTGAATTAATGTAATAGCCTTAAAGACGGTTTCCCTGCTTCTAGTCTACACTCTGTTCACAACATAGCAACCAGAATGCTGCTTTAAAAGTTTAAGTCACAAAAAACAAACAAGAGTTAAGTTAGATTATGTCATTTCTCTGAGCAAGATCCTCCTATGACTAACTCCTTCACCTCCTTCAAGTCTTTCCTTGGAGGAGCATCTTCTCAATGAGGTCTACTCTGGCTACCTTAATTAAAGGTATAACCAGTGCCTCTTTCTCCTCAGCCTTGTCCTGAGACTTCTAATCCCCTTATGCTGTTTCTTCATCTCATAACATTTACTACCTTTTAATGTAGCATATAATTTAGTTACTTATTATGTTCATTTTTTAGTGTTTGTCTCCCTTTATCAGAATATAACCTCTTTGAGGGCAGGGATTTGTTTACAGATGTGTCCAAAGCACCCATAATTTCTAGCATATTGAAGGTCCTCAGTGGATATTTACCCAGTGAATGAGTGTTAGTTAGTAAGCATTGAGTATCCATAGCAAGAATAAACTACTTTTAAAAAAATTGAACTATGTTTTTGTTTATCCTCTTGCTATCAGGATTAATTATATATTTAAAGCTCTGAAGAGATTTGCCTTTATGAAAATTTTGGTTAGACTTCATTCCCTAATATAGAATGCAGAATTCCTAAAATTCAAGAATACTTATCTCAACAGGCTTTTGTTACTCTAATGGCTGTAAAACCATATTTGAGAGACTGTCTTCATAATTATTTTGCCAAAACTAATCTATTCTTTTCCTAGCAATATTCTTTTAACATTCAATTATATAAATAGATAGTTATATCAGGTTTGAATTTTATTGCGTTTAATCAAATGCCAGTGCAATTTTACATTGACATATAGTTTCTTTGTAACGTATCATCTCCTATTTTTTCATTTATTTTTCAAACACTGAGAGCTAACTTTGTGCTAAGGACATGTAGATATAAAGCAGATTTTTGTATTATAACATGAGTGTTAATGTCAAGTCAAATATCAGATGGGCCTTGCTCAAGGAAGGAGCCTATCTGTATCTAAGGGACAAAATAATAATATTGCAGAGATTTGGCAAAAACAAAAACAAAACTTTCATGCATGTGTGCACACATTTGATTAATCTGTTCTATGTTAGTTGGAGATCAATAAACACAGTTATTACATTAGTAAATATCAGTGATGGATTTGCTTAACTAAGGGCTGTTTGTTACAGTTCTTAGCTTTATAACACTTGAATTATGGAAATTATTTGCTTTATAAAATAATTTGCCACAGGTTTTCTTTCAATAGTTAGCTTTGACTTGATATAATTATAACTATTCAGAGCCTCAATATTGTGGATATGTAATTAATGGCACAAAGAGATTTATTATTTATTCTCACATTACTGAGTAGCATGTGCCTTAGTTTTAAAAGAAAGCATTAAGCAAGGAGTTAAAAAGTGAATTTAAGAGTAAAGCAAAGTTACTGTTAATCTTTTTGTGAAAATATCGTAGAGAGAAGAGTACAACTGTAATTTTGCAGACATCAGATGCTTGTGTTATTTTTGTAACATAAGTAGTTATTGTAAAAATTGAAAATGGCAGGAAGAACTTTATACTTATACAGTGGAGATGTAATTTGGAAGACTGGTGAAAAATTTTGTTCTAACTTATCTGAAAAACATTGTGTGCTGATTTGCTTTGATTTGAAATAATATAATGGGTTTCTGAGAAGGCAGGTATTTTATTTTAAACAAATGAACTGATTACGTAATTTTACTAGTATTTGAATATTGTCTAATTTACTTTGCAAGGAAGCATTTAAAAAAACATGGGTGGAAAGTTTTTGTTAAAACTATTTTTTGCAAGTTTACTATATTTGAGGCATTGTACCTAGTAGTAGTTTACTTCCATTATTTAATTTAATCTTTACAATATGAGGGAGACACTATCATTATTTCTATTTTATAGCTAAGAAACAGAAAGAGAGATTAGGTAGCTTACCTTAGATTTTACAGTTAGTAAGCAGTAGAACCTGGACTTGAACTTTAACTCTCATCTTATACATTCAGTGTCAAAAATGAGGGGAAATGGGTGATTATTGTTTCGTCATTTTACCCTCTCTGTATTTTTGGAAAAAACAGAGAAAAAAGAAGGGGAAATAGTCTCCCTAGAACCTAAGCCTTTGAGAGTTAGCAGTTTGTCTTCCCTTCCTTCCCCTCTTCCCTTCCCCTTTCCCCTTCCCTTTTCCTTTTCTCCCTTTTCCCATCTCCCCTTTTCTCCTCTCCTTTCCTTCCCACCCCCCACCATACTATTGATGCATAGGCCTCATTCCCTCAGATTCTTCTGTAATTGTTTAGAGGTGGGGCCCTGCACCTTTGTGGTGGTGGTGGTTCACCTTCCCAGGTGATACTACAGTCTACACAGAGTTGGTTACCGTTGTTACTACTACTCTTTTCTTTTCCCAGTCCTTCTTTGGTGCTTTCTGGTTTGGGTCCACACTTGTGCCCTAATATTTTTAGTCCATTTGTCTTGGGTTGTCTTTGTTGTTCTTACTCTAGCCATCCTCTAAAAATCCCTGGTAACTTGCTCCAGTTCTGTTAGCAGATTCCCAGGCCGCAGCCCAGATTGCAGAATCAGGATTTCTGAGGGTCAGGCCCAGAACCTGAGTTCTATAAAGCTTCCCAGCTCACTGTAATGATCAGTCAGGTTTAAGAAATTGAAGTAAAGCCCTAGTTCCCTTTACCTGGGATCGTAATACCTCTTTCAGAGAAAGGCCATAGTTCACTTCTGGTCATGCACATTAGTAGCGTATTAAATTAACTTCAAATTAATGATAGTGATGATGAAGATATAATTCCTGTAGACAGCCCCAGCATAATGTTTTTCCTTATAATATTTATATAAAATAGTAGCCCATTGTGTTTAATTATAGCAAGTGCAGTAAAACTGAGCACAACTTCAAATCCACAGATCATTTTTAGGAAGGAGCAAATATTAGCCATCTTTTTTTTTGTCTTTCTTAATTTTTTACTGAATTTCTCCTATTGGTCCCTGAAAGAAAAGACAGAGGAGGCAAGGTCAAATAGAATTATGGAGTATCACTGCACAGAAGTTTTCAGCCCGTGACAGATGGAATGAAATTAAAGTCTTTTAGACAAGAACAGAATGTTTTTCTTCTTCCATTTTGTCTTTTAAATCCCAGTTAGATTCAGAGGAAATTATCTGTTGCTAACTCATACTATCTTTAAAAACAGTTTGTGGGGGATGGTGCTGTGGGAACTTTAGTTATTGGGACTATAAGGTGATCCCCTTACGTAAGGAGAAATTCCCTTTAAATGCTATACTTAATGCTCTTTGTGATTTTTAAAGAATTATGTTATGTAATAAGATAATTTTGGTGAACTAATACTTTATAGGTGCTTAAAAATTTTGATTGCTTTAACAGTACTAATTAAAAACATGTTTGCATTGGAAAGTCTGGATTTCTGTAAGAGTAATTTATAGCATGCCACATGTAATATTTCTTTCCTTTCCAACTGCTTTCTATTATATGCTTAGGGTTTAGATCGCTCCAATTCCTGGGTTAACACTGGTGGTCCAAAAGCTGCCCCATGGGGATCCAACCCCAGTCCAAGTGCAGAGTCAACACAGGTGGTGTTTATATTAGAGGTTTCTTTATTGGCTGCTGATGTTTCCCTTTAGAACATTACTTTTTAGTATATACTATGATTTCAGTGGCTTGCTTTTTAATCATTAAAAAGTGTGTATTTTTGTTTATAGCACATTTTCCAACTACTGTGCATGAATACCACCAATTTCACCAGCAATGCTCTCCTTTCCTATTTCCTGTCTCCTCCTCCTTCCCTCCTTATACACCCTGTCGATGTTTCAGTGCCTGCTGCTCATGCAATTGATGGCTTTGATAACAGTTTCTACTTTAGGGGTAGCACATCTTCAGTAGGAATTTAAAAATTTTTTATGTGGAAAAAACGTGACAGTTTTCCATTTGCTTTTGATTTAAAGTATAGCCATTGTATCATTTTCATTGAGCATTTACTATCTTGTCATTTTTTTCAAAATCACTGACTAGAAATATTGGTAATAAGCTAAAATTAAATGTGAACAGTATATGATCCTCATGCTGTAAGATTAAATACCAGAGGCAAAAATCCGTTTTAATTTCTACTGTGTTGCAAAGTATGAAATTTGTTATAACTTAGTTGAACTAGATTTTGCTTACTTAAGTCTAGTTGCTTAATAGCTAATATTGCATGGTACCTCAAAACATACTTCTCATCTGTGTATTGGCTTTGGAGGAAAATGCTCTTGTTCTTGAAGAAAAAACTTAATTCCGTGTTTAATATTATAACTGATTTATATTTGGTGTAGTATATGGCAAACATGAATAGTAATTTTTGATAATAGTGAAAAGTGAAAGAGACCATTCTAAACTTTTAATTATCTTTATTGAATATAAAATTCTTGATTTCTTTCATCGGTATGAGATCAGTGAGAAGTATGTTTTTACATTTCACATTTTCTTACTAGATGTGTGCATGTGTACAAATCACACAGATAAAAGTTTCATTCTTTGCAGCACTCTGAATTTATATAATCATTAAACTACTCATCTTTTTAAACACTAAAAATATATAGAAGCTATTTTGATACTTCTAATGCCTTGTCATTAAAGCAGCTTAAAATGGTGAATATGAGGCAAGCAATAAAATAGATGGTTGTTGAAACCACAATAAAACTCTATTTAAAAAGTTGTGTGTAATCCTTGCGCTGCAGAAGTCATTCACAGCAGACTTTAATGTTATTTCGTCATTCATTCGTCTTCACCCCATAGGCTATGGATCGAAGTTGTAATCGTATGTCTTCGCACACAGAGACTTCAAGTTTCTTACAAACATTAACGGGACGCTTACCAACTAAAAAGGTAGATTCATATGAAGACAGTCTATATAGGGGGAAAACAATTCCAATAGTTAAATAGATGTAAGATTTCTTTACATAACCAGTATGAGATGCTACAATAATTGCATTGTGTTTGAAAATACATTTCAGCAAGCACCGCTTGTTTGATGCCTTTTGGCGCATACCTCTCCAGTGTAGGATCTTTTACGTTATTATAACGTTTATATCTTTGGGATTAACTGTTTTTAGAGTTTAGTGAATTCAAATTTGATCATCAAAATTTAGTACCAAAAAATGTATCAACTTTTAATTCTGTTTCTGTAACTGCTTCTGTTTTGTTTTAAATCTCCAGGGAAAGGAAGATGAGTTAGAAAAATTATCACTCTTAGTAAGATATGTTGATTTGCTTCCCTTATGCACAGTTTTGTTAGTCCTTTTTCATATTAATATACACTACTTTGCAAATGCTTTGTATGCATATCCATTATAAGGCAGGAAATTTCTGCTGTTTTTATAAAAAGACTTTTAAATACCTGAAAACTTGAAAATTAATGGCTTATATCAAAGTTTAAATTTTTAAAGGTATTTCCTAAATTGTACCAGCAAAGTTCATGAATGTATTTGCCAATGTTGAAATATGTATTTAAGGCACAAACAAGGTTTTATTTGTAACTGTGAGTTTTTGGTCTTGTTTCTGTTTGCAAGTACAATTTAGGAGGCTATTTCTCACCTCCTTTTAAAATTACATTTTACTGCAAGATAACATGTAATTTTTTCAGCTGTTCAACATACCACTGTCTTACGTGTATAAACAGCCGTTTCGTTAATGGATGTCCTCACTGCATCATTGAATGGTTCACATGCCTTATTTTGCTTATTCTCATTATTCTTCATTTGTAGCTGCATTATTATTTGGTTTGTGTTATTAGCAGATATGACTTTGATAATAACTTTGGATTTACTTCCGGATAGCTTTTTCACGAGGAGCTGGCTCTGCAGTGGGTAGTTTGCAGTGGCAGCGTTCGGGAATCAGCTTTGCAACAAGCCTGGTTCTTTTTTGAGTTAATGGTGAGCAAACTAAATACATTCTTCAATATTGTTTTCTTTAGTGAACAATTTTGTGTTAGCTCATTATTTTATCCTAGAAATCTTTTTTTATTTCCCATCTTATGGTTTTACATGTACCTCCAAGACAAAATTACATATGTTACATCTCTAAATAAACACTGTGGACGCTCAGCACAATTTCGGTGGAATTATAAAGCTCACTGTAACTATTTTTTAGGGATGGTTGCAGAAGCTAGCTACTTTTTAAAGGAAACCTGTGGGGGCCGGCCTGGTGGCACAGGGCCGTGCTGCAGCGGCCCGGGCTTTGCCGGTTTGGATCCTGGGCGCCTGCTGACAACCGCTTGTTAAGCCATGCTGTGGCGGCGTCCCATATAAAGTGGAGAAAGTTAGGCATGGATGTTAGCCCAGGGCCAGTCTTCCTCAGCCAAAAAGAGGAGGATTGGCATTGGATGTTAGCTCAGGGCTGGTCCTCCTCACAAAAAAAAAAAAAAATAAAGGAAACCTGTGATACAACCTTCCTTGGTCTGAACATGCTAGTGTGTAATGGTAGTACTATAGATTTCATACCAAAAATAGATAAAAAGAGCTTTATAGATACCCACTGCTTTTCTGGTTAGAAAGCTCTTAGGTAAATGCTAGTTACTGCTAATAAAAAAACATTTTTTGCTTAACTCAATAAATGATACTAAAAATGAATCAATTAATATTTTAATAAATATTTATATACACACATAAACACATATATATACAAAAGCAATAAACATTTATCAAGTGTGTACAGTGTGGTAGCACTGCCATATGGGCTAGGTGTTACCAAGGCACAGAGAGGTTAAATAACTTGTCTAAGTATACACAACTTGTAGATGGCAAAACTGTGAATCTCACTTGGGCATTCTGGTACTAAGGACCTTCCTCTTCAGCCTCTAGAAATCTGAAATCATTGAAACTTTTTCTTCCAGAAAATAAGTCTGTAAAAAAATAAATAAGAAATGAAGGAAAACAAATCAAAAAAAGAAAGGAAGAAAAGAAACAAAGGGAGCTTCCAGAGTATGTCATAGGGTCATTCTCAACATTAGATGTTACCTGTGTTGGGGATAAGAAGACATTTCTTCTAGAGATTTACTAATCTACAAATAAATAAAAAAGTCAGGGACCATATGTAAGTGATAGACAACTTATTTTTTTCCCTAGAGAATAAACACCAAATTTGTAATTCATGTGCTTTTAATATAAGATCAAATTGTAGTTTTGACTTATTTTTTCATAGTCTTAGATGTATGTTCAGATTTCTTAGATATAAAATAGTCAAAAGGCTGCATTTTAAGACTTGGCTCTGCTATTTGCTAACTGTAGAACCTTGGCTTCAATTTCCCTGAATTTAAAATTACTACATTGTTGTGATAAGAATCTATATCCAAAAGCATTTTGTAAACTTTATGTTAATTTTTACCTAATATTTTATTATTAATATTTAGTCATCAGTATTTAATGTACACCTACCATATGTCACTATATGCCAGATGCTGAAGACGTTACGGTGAAGTCAAGGTTCCTGACGTCTCAAAGCTTACAGTTTGGGGGATATGGAATGGCAAAATTGTTGAGTCTTGGAAAGAATTTAAAACTATTTTAAAGGGTGAAATTTTTTTCTATTGATATACACAATTTTTTTCCTATTGATAGCCAGGATAATTTTATGAAAGTGATGCAGTGATTGGGTTGTATTATGTTTGATATTTCTTTGGAACATATAAAATGTTGCAGGAGTTTTTTCAAAATATTTGAGGAGCTAAAAGTATTTCAGTCATCTGTTAAATCACATGGTATATTGAAAAAATAGCCCTAATGTTTAGAGTTGCTGTAACTGTTAATTACATCTATAAGAAATTAAACTAATGGCTCATTTATTTTTTCAGGTAAAGAGCATGGTGCACCATTTATACTTTAATGATAAACTTGATGCACCAAGGAAAAGTCGTTTTCCAGAACGTTTCATGGATGACATTGCTGCTCTTGTCAGCACAATTGCTAGTGATATAGTTTCACGATTTCAGAAGGTAATGATAACTTATTTTTTTAATTAAATCTGTCTTTCAAGCTCACATTAAACTATCATACTTTTATTTGTTTTTGCTTTTTATTCTGTTTCCCAGGACACAGAAATGGTTGAGAGACTTAACACAAGCCTTGCATTCTTTCTCAATGATCTGTTGTCTGTTATGGATAGAGGGTTTGTCTTTAGCCTTATAAAGACCTGCTATAAACAGGTAATGCCTAATTAGTAATAATTAGTAATCAAATAATTTAAATATTGTATTTGCTCTTTTTAGGGCTACAGCTAAGAGACCTTCAAGAACACATTCATATACTGTTGTTTAAAAAAAAAAAGCAGCATATTTTTATTAGTGAGGCAAAAATAAATTTCATTTATTTTATCAGGACACAGGACTATGGGCAAGCTGATATCAGTGCAGCTGACTTTTCCCTCGGGTTGTGCTGATCCACTCATGACTCTCTAATTCCCATCCTCAAGTGCACTGTTAGGTTAGCAGTCTCATGTAAAGCAGCCCCACGATGCCAGACAAGAGTAATGTTTATACTGAAGGAACAGCTAACTGAACGTTTTGTGTCCTGAGTGATGTTTAAAGCAACTGCGTTTTGCTGTATATTCTTCTAACAGCCCTGGACATCGCAGAGTTTAGGATGATGGACAGACGTTTACCCAAGTCCCGCATGTCATTCATTGTCTTGCTTTTACTAAACTAGAAGCATTCTGGAACTTGTCCACAAACAGCTGATTTTGTTTTAAAATTTTTATCAATTGATTAATGAAACCTGCCTTTTGGAAAACGTTAGTTATTGGCCCTGATAGGCCAGTTGGGTAGTGAGCTATATAATCATTCTAGAATTACCTTTTAAAAGAGCTTTGAAAATATACATATCTCTGCGTCCCCTCCAGCATTATCGAGGAGTTTGCATCCTGGGGGGAGGGGTAGGGAGTGTGGGACACGGTGCTTGTGAAGCACTTCCCATCTGGTCTGTAGATTAGTTTTGGGGCATTATTGGTTAAGAATGCTATTTGGCAGTCTAATATTTAGAATTTTGAAGATCTGTACTATTGGATGCCTTTATTGATGTTTCTTTTAATAGTCAGAAAAGTTAAAACTACACATGGACACTGACGCACTTGCAAATATTTGCAACAGTATGTATTATTTTCACTTTGTCCCCAAAATTTTGTGTACTCTTGCTTCCAAAACCTGTCCTGTCTTTATTCTTCTAGCATTAACCTCCTACATTTGCCATACATTTAGCTGGACTCCAGAGATGCTAAAGCTATTACATCAGTTTATACTTGTCTGCTTAAGTAGCTCATGGCTTAGCTGGGAAAATAGGCGAATAGTTATAAATACAGGTTAACACAAGATGCTGTAAAAAGAATGGGTAATTTCTTTTATGAGGTCATTTTGGTATACTTTTCCTTCATAAAGTGCATCTTTGAGAAGTGGAAGTATTAATGCTGTATTGGAACTACAGATGGTCCCTGACACGATTTTTCAACTTGACGATGGTGTGAAAGCAATACGCATTCAGTAGAAATTGCTCTTCGAATTTTGAATTTTGATCTTTTCCCGGGCTGACAGTATGTGGTATGATACTTTTGTGATGCTGGGCAGTGGCAGCAAGCCGCAGCTGCCAGTCAGCCACGCGATCGTGAGGGTAAACAACCAATATGCTTAGAACCATTCTGTACTCATACAACCATTCTGTTTTTCGCTTTCAATACAGTATTCAATCAATTACATGAGATATTCAGAGATATTCAATACTTTATTATAAAATAAGCTCTGTGTTAAATGATTTTGCCCAACTGCGGTCTAATGTAAGTGTTCTGAGCACATTTAAAGTAGGCTAGGCTAAGCTAGGATGTTCAGTAGGTTAGGTGTATTGAATGTGTTTTTGACTTAGGATATTTTCAACTTATGACAGGTTTATCAGGATGTAACCCCATCATAAGTCAAGGAAGATCTGTATAAGAATGTGGCTTTTCGCCTAGTCAGTGGATTTATACAGTAAATCTTGTAGTTCCAACTTTTTAATTTTAGCAGTAACTTTGGAAAAAGCTGATACTATTATTTAAACCACAAAACCCGAAACTGCCCACTGAGTAGTGTTCTTTAATTCTTTAATCCGTCATTCTGGTGGTGTTGTTAGAGAAATGATATATTCAGTTGGTGTTCTCTTGTTTCTGCAATGCTTACAAGGTGTCTTCAAAGCTTTATTCATTACCAAATCCAAGTGTCCTGGTGTCATTGAGGCTGGATTTTCTGCGAATCATCTGCAGCCATGAGCACTATGTTACATTAAACTTACCCTGCAGCTTGCTTACTCCACCTGCATCACCGTCACCTTCTGTTTCTTCTGCAACATCTCAGGTATGCAAAGTGTATGAAAAAATATTCTTGAAGTCCACGTTTGTGAAAAAGCATTCTAGACACTGGAAAAAATTAAAAGTGACACTATTCAATAATAACTGTATGATAGGCTCTGTATTAAGTGCTTTATAAGTATTAATCATTTAATCCTAAGACCAACTCTAGGAGGTAAGGTCTATTACTATCTCCATTTTCCAGATGAAAAAACTGAAACACGGAAAGGTTAGTAACTTACCCAAGGTCACACAGTAAAACTGTCAGAAGCTAGGCTTTGAACCAGGGCACATGTTGGTTTTAGTCTGGAGCACAAGTTTTTAACCATTATGTTGTACTTCTCTTACAGGTTTATGCACATATGAGTGAATTCACCTACATAAACTCTCTTATTAAGATGCTTTCACAAATTGGGTTTTTTTGAAGCAGACACAGACTGAGTTTGGGGTGCAAGGTGTTTATTAGGGATCAGTACCTGTGAAAGGAAGGGGTCATAATTTAGCATAATTTAGCTGTGAAGCATAATTTAGCAGAGGAAGAAGTCAAACTGCAATGCAGGCCTGATGAAGCCTGCGTTCCTCTCTTGTACCCGGAAAACCCAAAAGAAACTACATGGATGTTTATAGTTTTTCACTGGGCGGCACTTGACAGCTAGTAGTTTCTCTAAAGGTGAAAAAGGGTTATTGTAGCAATTATTATGTGTCCTGTCATACAGATTGAGATTAAGGAATTTTGTGGTTTTAGTGTCACAGAAGCCTGGGTTTCCCTCCTAGTGAAACATTCTTTCTGTTATGTAATTCCTGAGGCAAATAAGCTACTTCTTAAGGTTTTAATGTCTAAGGCCAAAGTTGATCGTAACTCTTCTTAATTTTATTTTTGAGATATTAATTCCTGGGTGTAATTCCCTAGGCTAGATCAATCTCAGATGCTTAATAAAAGAAAATTTTAAACTTCACTTAGAAAGATTGGAAACCATGAGAGAACACTCACAACTTTTCGTTTTATCTTTGCAAAATATCTTGCAGATCAGCCTTTCTCCACATACTCTTACCTGGCTAACACACACTTCTTCCTGTAATGGATGAGGCGAGTCTTTTGCTTTCATCCCACATCCTCTGCCAAAGATGTGGGTACACAGTCAAGGACAAATTAATCATAGGTACAGTTCCTAAAACCTTTAATGAAACAAATTTGTTTACACTTAACTCCCTGCTGAACATCTCATTCAGCCAAGAAATTTATAGAATTTCTTCCACTATCTTGTTCCCCCTTTCTCATCTAACTACATAATTTTCACATTCTATTAGATGACAGAGACATCACTCTTTTGGGGGGGCCAAGAAGAATTTTATATACTTATTAGGAAGATGATTTCTCCGTAGAGAAATCTGAAATTTATTGTTCTTCTAAGAAACCTCATGTGAGTGACCTTGAATATGGATCAGAAGAGGATGAAGTTAAGGACACTCTTGTCTTGAACTATATCTTGGGGGATACAATTTTGCAATGTTAAAAAACTTCTTTAAAAACTCAGTGAGTGGACCATAAAATGATAGTAGTTTTCTACAGATAGTATTTTCTCTGAAATACAATTTTACTAGTATTTGGAATTTCTCTGGAAATCATTAACCTTGACTCAATATTTCTCTTGTACTCAGCAGTGAGTGCATAACACATCATTTGGATTTAGTTGCTTTCCCTTTAGAGTATGATATTAAGTGGCTAAAAGCATAGAGGAAAAAAACAGATGGGAAAGTTTCAATATGAGAAAAAAGAAATTAAAAATAATTGAAAGTGTATTTCATCATGGTTTCCTATACCAAAAGTAAGAGCGGTTACTTTCTCCAGTGTTGTTAATAGTATGTAAAATAAACTACCCTGGGCAAAGTTCATCTCACTTTCAGATACTGCTCACATTCCGTTTGTTGTAAGGCTCTGTTTATAGGGTGTTTTGTTACACAGCTGTTATAGTTTTGTTCTACCTCACTCCCAAACAGAGTTCTGGATTTTCCACAAATGTACAAGACCAGAAGATTGCAAATATGTTTGAATTGTCTGTGCCTTTCCGCCAACAACATTATTTGGCAGGACTTGTGTTAACAGAGCTGGCTGTGATTTTAGACCCTGATGCTGAAGGGTGAGTAGACCAGTTTTTGCCTTGTAGAATATCAGTTTGATTTAGGACAATGGGACGGAAGTATACCACTTAGACTTCCTCAGAATCAAAAGAATTCCACCTCTTCTTCTATTTCCCTACTCATTAAATTCCATACCCATATTATTTCTGTATTTCATCAATTTTAAGAAAGATATTCTTTCATATTTTGTCATCTCTGAATTTGAGGCTTGTCTTAGGATCAATGATATGTCATGGTTTATTTCATGACATTTTTTTCTTTCTTTCTTTCTTTTTTGTGAGGAAGATTAGCCCTGAGCTAACATCCGTTGCCAGTCTTTCTCTTTTTGCTAAAGAAGATTGGCCCTGGGCTGACATCTGTGCCCATCTTCCTCTACTTTATATGGGACGCTGCCACAGCATGGCTTGACAAGCGGTGTGTCGGTCCGTGCCTGGGATCCAAACCTGCAAACCCTGGGCTGCCAAAGCAGAGCACGAAAACTTAACCGCTACGCCACTGGGCCAGCCCCTTCTTTCTTAATAGTACATAAAATGTTTGTGCATTTTAGTAGATAGACCCAGATTTGTTGATGCACATTAGGCACATTTCAATTGAGGAAAATAGGCTAGTTTTCTGTTTGATTCGTTGTGAAGAAAATGTATCATTTGCCATCATACTATGTATCATTTTATTTCAAAATTTGCCCTATAAGCAAATATCCTTAGGTTTTAAAACCTTCTAAAATTGTGTACACTTTTAGAGGATTTTTGGAAATTGATATAGTAAATAGAGAAGGGTGTATTGTCTGATGGTTGAATTTATAAAAATAGCCTGATTTGTTGTGGTCTAGCATCCGTATGGGGCACTTCTTTTTTTAAAAAAAAAATCTGTATGACCATAACTCACTTGGGTAATAATTGCTTTTTAAAAAAATTTTTCTCATAATAAGATCATCAGGAGTTTATAATGCAGCTTAACCTTGCGTAGGAGTTCCAGAGAACAAAAGGAGATACCTTTGAGCAGGTTTTACAAGGGTCCTCTGATGTATTTGTTGAATGAATGAAAGAGGAGGTTTGTAAAGTTCTTAGCAATAGTCAGGGACATAGTTGATTCTTAATAAATTGTGAAAGGCTAAATCTGCAAATGAAGGGCGTGTGTTTTTTCATAATGGCAACTTCCCACATTAGGAATATAGCTTAAAGAAGTAGTTTTTCACATTGTGTTCTTCAGAACTATAGGTTATGAAGAGGTGCTTAATGGGTTTCCATATAGCATGGGGTGGAGGATGCAGATATTGGAACATGGAGAGGACAGACTAAGTGAATGAAACTCTGGGCCTCCCATCCCTGCTTGCCACCATATTTTGCCATTTGACAAACGAATGTGGTGTCATTTGGAGGAAACACAGGGATCCATTGTTTGGGGGGAAAAAACACACTCTGAAAACAACTTCTAAACATACTAGCTTTGTTTAATATCTGATATATCTCAATCATTTGAATCTGTATTTCCAATATTTTTACTCGGTACATATATCAGCATGTTTTTGGTTACAAGAAACAGAAAACCTTTCTTCAGGCTGGCTTTATTAAAGGAAGTAAATTTATTATTTCATAATTGGAAGGAAGATAGGGTGTTTAGCACAGTACAGTCAGCAGCTGATTGATATCTTAGGTTCTGGTTCTTCACATCTCTGCCTCTGCCGGAAGCATCAGCCTTGTCCTAAGGCTAGCATCTCTTGTCACTGCAAGGTGGTTGCCACTGGCAATTCAGGTTAAATTCTTCCTTGTTCATGTCCAACAGGAGAGAGAGGGGAAGTTCTCTTCCCAACCATGCATTGTAAATCTTTCCTTTGGACTGTTTGGCTCAGTTGCCTATCCTGTGCTATTGCAGTCACCAGAGCAATGCCAGATTGCTGGATGGATTAGATCCATTCCACTCAGATGTGGTGCTTGCACTGGTGTCAGTTCATGGGTTGTTTGTTACGGAGCACAACAAGATCAGGAGCTGTGCCAGTTGTAACTCACCTATGTCACTAAATACACTGCCTGGGTCATACAACCTTTTTTTTTTTGTAGACCTTCTCAATTAAGGAAGCAATGAGTTGATTAACATTTTATCTCTTCTCAGACTGGTGACAAAACAGTTTGCTAACTGGCTGCTTTAAGTGGCAGGGCCAGTCTAATTAGCATCTACTCCTGAAACTGAGGATGGAGTCAGCTTCCCTTGAGTCCTAGGGGGAGGAATGTATACTTGAAAAAATGTGAGTTCTATTAAGAAGGAAGACAGAGGAGGTAGGTATTGTGTAGGTGTTCAGCAGTGTCTGATATGGAGAATAGAGAGTTCTAGCAGTCAACTATTTCTGCGATTTTTTTTTTCATGTTGAGGGTCAATTCTATTAAAATAGGTTTGCTGTGTTTCTGTAGAACAATATAGGATTTATGAAACAATTCTTTTCTGCTATTTTACCTCTTCAAGCTAGCATGTGTTGGTCTTTGACACTTGGAAAGATTTTCTGTAAAGTCCGGAAAGCAATAATGATTGTCTTCACTACCCCTCTTTCTTTGTCTATTCAGTTAAACAAGATGTGGGAAGAGCTTTAAACCTAGTACACAGGATTATAACCTTAGTTTTTAGTGCTGCTTATTTCTTCCTTTTCTCACTCTTTCCTGCAGCCCATTAGTAAATTCCACAGATACTACCTCCAAGATACATCCCAAATTCAGCCACTCCTCCCCATCCTCACAGCTGCTCCCCTAACCATGCTTCCACTCTTGCCTCCCTAAATCCTTTTTCTACACAGCAGCGTGAATGATCTTTTAGAAATGAGAATCAGATTATGTCACTTCCTTGCTTAAAATCGTCAATGTGAGTGTATGCCTTTACAATAGCACTTAAAATAAAATGCAGACTTTCAATAATAGTCCTCAAAGCCCTATATATCTGGCTCTTGTCCACTCCTGCCACTCTGCCCTCCTCCTCACACACTAAAATCTAGCCATCCTGGCCTTTTTCTGTTTCTCTGTGTGCCAAACTCCTTCCCACCATAGAGCCTTTGCACTTGAATTTTTCTCTGCCTGAAGCAATACTCAAATTGCCCTAAGATCTTCACAGAGACATTTCCTCCTAATGGTTCTCCAGGTCTCCACTTAGTCAGCATCTTCTCAGTGAGGCTTTCATTGACCACCCAATCTAAATTAGCTTAGTTGCCCCTGCCACAATCATTAACCATATGACCCTGTTTTATTTTCTGTAGGACGCTTACCTGAAATTTGCTTGTTTGTTTCTTATCTGTCTCCTTCTGTTAGAATGTGAGCTCCCGAGAGCAGGCACTTTGTCTTCTTGTTCACTGCCGTATTCCCAGGGCCTTAGGACTGTATCTGGTACAAAGTGGACACTTGATAAATATGTTAATTCAATGAATGAATGATTGACTGTGAGAGGCTCATATCTCATCTCCAAATTTTACATTCTTTAGAGGTGTATAGATAAAATACAGCATATGTTGTCTTAGATAGCTGTTGAGAGGAATGCTTTTCTTTTTACTGTATCTGCTTGCTAAATAATCAAGAATAATTCCTTGAGTAGCAATAATAAGTTCTTAATTGACCAAAGATTTGCTCTCAAGAAACTTTCATTATAGTTAGTAAGCTAAGACTATGAAACAATATACTGTGATTAAATGCTAATTTTGTAGTATAGACATAGTTCTGTAGAAGACTAACACCTTTATACAACATTTGTAACATTGAATTATTACGGTCATAATGATGTTTCAGTCAACAAGACTGCATATTCGACAGTGGTCCCGTAAGATTGGTACCACACAGCCTAGGTATGTAGGAGGCTGTGTCATCTAGGCTTATGTAAGTACACTGTATGATGTTCGCACAATGACAAAATCGCCCAACAACGCCTTTCTCAGAATGTGTCCCTGTAGTTACGTGACACATGACTGTATTTTTGTGTCTGTGTTTCTCTTTTACTAAAGTGAGCTCCTTAAGAACAGGGACAATGTCTTATCTCCAACATCTGGAATAGGATATTGCAGGTCCTGCATAAGTATGTATTTAAAGCTGAATGTGATTGAGTAATATAGACACGAAAAGGCTTCATGAAGATGAGTGGATAGAGTTTAGTAGGTTGAAGTCTGGGCTGGTAGCTACTGGGAGATAAGGAATATATACCCAGGTGTGGGAATCATGACTGGTGATACATGAAGTCAAAAGGGAGAACACAAAAAGTAAATGACCAGATCTGAGACTTGGGAAAAATGAGAGAGAGGATGAGGAAGGATGGGAACTATTTGGAGAAAATATTGAGAAGAGAAAGTATAAGATGACTGTGTCAAGTAGAGAGCTGGAGAATGAAATCTCAGATATGTTAGTTAGATGGGTTCTTTTTTTTAAAATTTAAGTATAATTGACATACAATATCCTATTAGTTTCAGGTGTACATTATAGTGATTTGATATTTATATATATTATGAAATGATCACCATGATTAGTCTAGTTACCATATGTCACTATAGAAATTTATTACAATTTTATTGACTACATTCCCTATGCCATGCATTACATCCCCATGACTTATTTATTTTATAACTGAAAGTGTGTACCTCTCAATCCCCTTCACCTATTTTGCCTGTTCCCCAACCCCTGCCTCCTCTGGTAGCCACCAGTGTGTTCTCTGTATCTGTGAGTCTGTTTCTGTTTTGTTTTGCTTGTTCATTTGTTTTGTTTTTCAGGTTCCATGTATACGTGAGATCATACAGTACTTGTCTTTCTCTGTCTGACTTATTTCACTTAGCATAATGCCCTCTAGGTCCATCCATGTTGTTGCAAATGGCAAGATTTCATTCTTCTTTATAGCTGAGTAGTATTCCATTGTATATATACACCACATCTCTTTATCTGTTCATCTATTGATGGATGCTTAGGTTGCTTCCATATCTTGGCTATTGTAAATAATGCTGCAATGAACATAGGGGTGCGTATATCTCTTCCAGTTCGTATTTTCATTTTCTTCAGGTGTATAACCAGAAGTGAGATTGCTGGATTATATGGTAATGCCATTTTGAATTTTCTGAGGAACCTCCATACTGTTTCCCATAGTGGCTGCACCGTTTACATTCCCACCAACAGTGTACAAGGGTTCCCTTTCTCTACATCCTCACCAACACTTGTTATTTCTTGTCTTTTTGTTACTAGTGCTTCTGACAGGTGTGAGATGGGATATGGTTCTTGACAATGTTTAAAAATATGCTTTCTGAATAAAAAACCTGGAAGGGAGAAGAAAGAATCTCCAGCTAGATTTCATATGGAGCTTATAAAATGGCAGATAAGATCAAGGGCTCTGGAGAAAGACTACCTGGTCTCAAATCCCAGCTCTTAAATCTGCTATGTGATCTTCAAAGAGACAAAGGCAAATATTTACTGGGAAAGGCAATGCTAAGGCACTGTGCTAAAAGCATATTGTATAAATTCTGTAACTTAATTCTCACAACCACCTTATAAGGTAGGTTTCTACCCTGGTATCATAGACAGGGAAACAGAGGTTAAGTATCTTCGAAAAATCATTTAGCTGCTAAATGATGAAGCTAGTGCAGTATGGTGTTGTAAGCATTTAGAAACTTAGTTTCAAAGAAAAGGAGTAGATATTAAGTAAATAGAAACACTTCATATAGACTGCACATTCAGGAAGTGTATTACTGGAGAAATAGTATAATAGTTTATTACTAATAGAAATGTGATATAAGCTAGAGGAAACTAGTTTCAAGTGAACGTGTATTTTCAAGATAGGAAAGCCTTGTTTGAAGAAGAAGAGGAGTTAGTGGGGGGACATTGAAGCTATTGAAGAAAGATGGGGTTCGTTGAACATGTGGGGAAATTACATTCTGAGAAAAGATACAACTTTTTCTGAGACAAAAAGAAAGATTATTTGGTAGCTATAAAGATGGTAGCTATAAAGAGATGTGTTAAAAGATCTGACCAGAGCAAATTCAGAATGGCTTTTCTTTCCTAGAAGAAAGAAATTGGAGACAAGTTCTTTTTTTTTTTGGTGAGGAAGATCGGCCCTGAGCTAACATCTGCCAATCCTCCTCTTTTTGCTGAGGATGACTGGCCCCGGGCTAACATCCATGCCCATCTTCCTCCTTTATATGGGACGCCGCCACAGCATGGCTTGACAAGTGGTGCGTCGGTGTGCACCCGGGATCCGAACCGGCAAACGCCGGGCTGCCGCAGTGGAGTGCGCGCACTTAACCGCTTGCGCCACCAGGAGATAAGGTCTTTTACTGAGATTGATGGTGAGAGGCTTAGGGAGAGAAAAGGAGATCTGAAAGTGCTGCTAGGTGCAGTGTTCGGGGCCAGTTGACGTTGGATGAATTTTTAATTAGAGTGGTTTGCATAGTTAAAGTACCTTCACTCTAAGAAGAGAGGCCAAAAAAAGTGTAAGGATGTGAGTGACCCATACTAGTGCAGTAGCCCCGTTGAAACTTGGGGGATTGGGAGTCTAGAAAAGCTGTGAGGGCCCAAATGAGGTATATGAGCAAGGAATTTCAGCTTAAATAGAGATGCCAAAGGCAACCCCAGCCTACGGACTACATAATCCATTAGGTAGAGGATTTTCCTTTTAGAAAAAGGAAATAAAAGTTAATTTGGGGTACATATGAAGAGACCTCATTTGGTGAAATAAAATTTACAGCTACTTAAAATTTTTTTTGCTTTAAAATATAACTATAACTAGTCTTAAGTTATTTACTATTAAAATTTACTAATAAGAAGTTAGTGTAAAAAAATATTAGATTTACTCCTAAGTGAATTTGTGTGGGATTTCCTTTTCCCTCGATTCTTATTTTATACAGAGAGACATTCATTAATTTTAAAATGAGAAGTGTTTTATAGGAATACTTGCAAGTGTGTGGCAAAGGTAAGAAGCTGAACAAAATGGATTCAGTACCAGGAGTTACTGTTTGCTTTAAAGACATTAACTAACGTCTGTGACCTTACTGCTGCTGCTTCTTCCTCTTTTTAAATAGACTGTTTGGATTGCATAAGAAAGTCATCAATATGGTGCACAATTTACTATCCAGCCATGACTCAGACCCACGGTTCTCCGACCCCCAGATAAAGGCTCGGGTGGCCATGTTGTATCTCCCTCTGATTGGCGTTATCATGGAGACTGTTCCTCAGCTGTATGATTTTACAGGTACTTAGTATATTTCAGACAACTTGTAAAGATGAATCTCAGTGTTTAAAAGTGTTAGAAAATATCTCAAGGATAAAGATCTTGTTTTAGGAAAAGAAATATCAGGAAATGTGCATTGACATAAGTAAACTAAATACTTAACTATTTCACTGGAAAACTTTTGACTATGTAAGTGAATTCACTGCAAGTTTCCTATAAGTAGTTCTTATGATGAATTTTAAGTTAATGATTTTATAACATTTCTATACCTATCTTTTAGGAACTAGGTTTTTTTGTGTGAGTATGTACTGTGCATCTGAAAAAAAATACAAGAAAACTTGACAGATGTGTATAACCTTTAGTCTCTATTTTATTCATATATATATAATTGAAATTAATATTCACCTGAATATTAAGAATTATGTTTATTGCCAACACTGGGTTAGTAAGTTGAAGTTATGTTGCTTTTTAAAAACTAGAACTCACAAAGTTTTATTGCTCTTGCTTTCCATATTTAGAATTTACTTAAATTCCTTCATTTGCCCTAATGAAAACCGTGTAGCTTGCATTTAAATTAGTAATTAACTTGATAACAGTAGTTAACTGTTATAATATAACAGTACTTCCAGTTCAATAAAAACAAAAACATTTACTTAGTACCTAATATGAATTAAGAACTTTGACAGTTGCTGGTGATGCAAAGATGACCCAACTCCTTACCTTTGCAGGACTGATAGTTGAGCAGTTTTCCCAGTATTTTGATCGCTAAAGTGGGTTTCCACCTGAAAACATAAATGTTTATATTATCACATCTTCTTTCACTAGCAAGTTAAAATTCTCTACAAAACTATAAATTATTACTGTAGGAATGAGTTAATGTTTAAAATATTGTTTAAAATAAATCTAATGATAAATATTACATGTTAACAGGTTTGTCTTTTAAAGAGTAGTGGAGACTAGGAAAGGAAATTGCATGTGCAATAACGATTAGTTAAGCTAGACAGAAGTTTTGTTATTTATTTATTTTTGGATTATTTTTTTCCAGAAACTCACAATCAAAGAGGAAGACCAATTTGTATCGCCACTGATGATTATGAAAGTGAGAGCGGAAACATGATCAGCCAGACAGTTGCCATGGCAATTGCAGGAACATCGGTTCCTCAGCTAACGAGGCCCGGCAGTTTCCTCCTCACATCAACGGTAAAAACAACACTCCTGTAAAGTTTTTCCTGGAAAGACAGACGTATACAAGGATATACCCTTAAATAACTGGGATGATTGTACTAGCTGATGCAAAAGTACTCTTTTTATTTATTTTTATGGAAACGTTAATGTTCTGAAACTATTGCCTATCTCGTACTAAGTTGTTTTAAGACTTATTAATTACCTTTAAAGCTCTGTACTCTGTCATTCAGAATTCTGAAAATTATCTTATTATATATAGCACATTTTTTAATCCATTTTATTCTTTATCAACCCTAATAAATATCATCAGTCGTTTATCAAATGAGAATATGTTTTTTAATCTGTGAAGATTTATACTTTTTCATGTTTTAAAAAATTGATATTTACTCTGCCCTGGTATTATTTCCCCACTTAAAGAGGGAAGGATGTGGGGGTAGGAGGAAGCAAACTGCCCAGAGAGCAAGATCAAGTTCTAACAGTTTTAAATTACTCTTTCAGAAAAATGCAGTAATATTTATAGAAGCTGTCCTATGTGACAATATTTTATTGAGATATAATTTACATATCAAAAGATTCACCCACTTTAAGTGTACAATTTCATAGTTTTTAGTATATTTACCAGGTTGTGCAGCCATGACCACAATCTAATTTTAGAACATTTACGTTACACCAAAAAGAACCCTTAGACCTGTTAGCAGTCCCTCCTGATTACTCTCCAGTCCCAGGCAGCAACTAATCAACTTTCTGTCTTTATAGATTTGCCTATTCTAGACATTTCATTTAATTGGAATTATACACTATGTGATCTTTTGTATCTGGCTTCTTTTCACTAAGCATAATGTTTTTGAGGTTTATCCATGTTGTAACATTTATCAGTACTTCTTTTTTTTTTTATTGCCAAACAATATTCCATTATATTGATATACCAGTTTTTGTTTATCCATTTGTTAGTTGATGAACCTTTGGATCATTTCCACTTTTCGGCTGTTAGGACTAATGCCACTATGAACATTTGTGTACAGGTCTTTGTGTGCACATTTGTTTTTGTTTCTCTTAGATACCTAGGAGTGGTTTTGCTGGGTCAGGTAGTATCTCTGTTTAACATTTGAGAAACTTCTAAACTTTTTTTCAAACTGGCTATACCATTTTACATTTACTAGCAATATAAAGATTCCTGTTTCTCCATATTCTCACCAACACTTTTTATTATCTGTCTCTTTTATTATAGCTACCTCTGTGGGTGTGACGTGGTATGTCATGGTTTTGATTTGCATTTCCTCAATGTCTCCTGATGTTGAACATCTTTTTATTTGCTTATTGGCACATTTTTTGTATATCTCTTTAAAGAAAAATCCAAATTCTTTGCCATTTTAAAATTGTGTAATTCATCTTCTTGTTATTGAGTTGAAAGAATTCTTTATATATTCTGGATACAAATCCCTTTTCAGATATGTGATTTGCACATATTTTCTTCCATTCTGTGGATTATCTTTTCACTTTCTTTTTTTTTTTTTTCGATGAGGAAGATTGGCCTTGAGCTAACACCTGTTGCCAATCTTTCTCTTTGTGCTTAAGGAAGAGTGGCCTTGAGCTAACATCTGTGCCCATCTTCCTCCATTTTGTATGTAGCATGGCTTGATGAGTGGTATAAGTCCACATCCGGGATCCGAACCCCGAGAACTCAGGCCGCCCAAGCGGAGCACTCCAAACTTAACCACTATGCCACCAGGCCAGCCCCATCTTTTCACTTTTTTTTTAGGGGAGTGAGGAAGATTGGTTAATCTTCCTCCTTTTGCTGAGGAACATTGGCCCTGGGCTATCACCGTGCCCATCCTCCTCTATTTTATATGTGGGATGCTGCCACAGCATGGCTTGATGAGCAGTGCGTAGGTCCACGCCCGGGATCTGAACCTGCGAACCCCGTGCCGCCGAAGTGGAGCGTGCAGACTTAACCACTACACCACCAGGCTGGCCCCCGTCATTTCACTTTCTTGATGGTGTCATTTGAAATGCACAAGTTTTAAATTTTGATGAATTCTAATTTATCAATTTTTTCTTTTATCCCTTGTAGTTTTGGTGATATTATACATACAAAAGAATATATAACGTACATGTACAATTAAAGTATAATAATAGAAGAAATAGCAGTATTCACACCACCCAGCTTCAGAAAGAGAACATTGCAAATACCTTGGAAGTTCCCCTTCTGCCCTTCTCAGTTCCATCCCTACCTCCCCTCAAAATGACCACTGTTCTCAATTTTATTGACCTTGCTTTTCGTTTTGTTAAACTTTTCTTTTGTGAAATATACTACGCATGAAAAAGTACTTAGTACGTAAATGTACAAGTTTACAACCTATTAAAAAATAAACACTTTTGTAACCACCACTCAGGACAAAAAAACAGAACATTGGCTGTCTTTCAGAAATCCTTTCCATGCTTTTCCCCACCATAGCTATCCACCAAGCCACCTACTATCCTGATTAATGAAGTAGTTGCTTAATTTTGTTTCTAGTTTTACCATCTCAGTTTGCATCCCTAAATACTATAGTTTAGTTTTAAATTATGTCTTTAATATTCATCCATGTTATACAATGTAGCTATAAATCACTGATTTTCATTTCTGTATGATATTTCATTTTCTGATTATAGATCAATTTATTTACCCATTCTATTGATAGATGCATAAAATTTTCTTGGCATACAATGTTCTAAATATTTTCTATGATCTTTTTAATGTCTGTAATATCTGTAGTAGGTTTAAACTCTTTCATTTTTGTGACTGGCTCTTTGTACCTTTTCTTAATCAGTCCCACCAGAAATTTGAATATATCTTTAGTCTTTATAAATCAACTTGGGGACACTGTTGATCCTTACTTTTGAATGTTTATCTTTGTTTACTGTCTTCTACTTTCTTTGGGTTTATATTGATTCTCTTTTTCTAACTTCTTGAAATGGAGGCTTAATTCGCTAATTTTTGTCCTTTCTTCTTTGATGCGTATTTTAAGCCTGTGCATTTTCCTTAAATTATTGTTTTAATTACATGCCACAATTGATATGTAGCATTTTCTTATTCATTTCAAAATATATCTAAAGTTCATTATGATTTCTTTTTAGATGTTTGGGCTATTAAGTTGTTTTTGTTTTGCAATTTCCAGTTTCATGTAACTCTATGTTTTCTAGTAATTTCTAGTAAATCTAATTTCTAGTAGTCTTTTTGTTTCTGATTTTGGCCTAATTATATGATCAGAGAACTTAGCCTATGTGATTTCAGTTTGTTATATCTGTGGCAGCTCGCTTTATGGTCTAGTATATGGTCAGTTTTTGCAAATATCTCATGTATTTGAAAAGAACGCATATTCTTCAATTATTAGTTACAGTCTTCTCTATTCGTCTAATACCTCAAATTTGTTAATCTTTAAATCTTTGTTTTTACTGAGTTCTGTCTGCTTATTCTAATATCCCACTACAATTGTGGTTTTGTAATTTCTCCTTGTCATTCTGTCAAATTTTTGTTTTATTTCCTTTGAGGCCTTATTATGAAATGTCTAACAATTTAGAATATTACATATTTTTTGATGGATTGCACCTTTTATCAACATGAACTGTAGTACTTTTTTTTTGCCTTAAAGTCTATTTTGTATACTGTTAGTGTAGCTATCTGAGTTTCTTTTGCCTTGTATACATATATGACATGATTTTTTCTATCCTCTTACTTTCAGTGTTTTCAGTTAATGTTTTAAATTTTTTTTTTTTTTTGTGAGGAAGATCAGCCCTGAGCTAACATCCATGCTAATCCTCCTCTTTTTGCTGAGGAAGACCGGCTCTGAGCTAACATCTATTGCCAATCCTCCTCCTTTTTTTTTCCCCCAAAGCCCCAGTAGATAGTTGTATGTCATAGTTGCACATCCTTCTAGTTGCTGTGTGTGGGACACGGCCTCAGCATGGCCAGAGAAGCGGTGAGTCGGTGCATGCCCAGGATCCGAACCCAGGCCGCCAGCAGCGGAGTGCGCGCACTTAACCGCTAGGCCACGGGGCCGACCCTTTTAAATGTTTTAAGCTTATGTTTTAGATGTGTCTTTTATAAACAGAGTGTAGTTAGATCTGATCTTATATTTTTAAAATCTGGTCTGTTAATCTTTGTCTTTCACTAGAGTTTTTAATCCATTTACATTTAGTATAATTAAATTTAATGAACTTAACATTTTAATTTTATTTTATATTGTACCACCCATTTTGTGTTTCTTTTTGTCTCATTTATTGTCTTCTTTTGGATTATTTTTTTCTCATTCCATTTTTTCCGTGTTCTACTTTTTGCTGTTAGTTTGGAAGTTACACATTCTGTTTCTATTCTTTTTATGATTGTATTAGAAATCATAGTATGCTTCCTTAAATTATCCAGTCTAATGTTAATCATTACCTTTACTTTCACATTGGTTAATAGAAGGCCCTTAGAACAGTTGACTTTACATCCCTCCCAATTTAAATGCTGTTTTCATGCATTTTAAGTTTTATATGTCATTAAACCTCACAAGACATTATTATTATTTTATAGCTAGATAGAATCAGTTATCATTTAGATTCACCCATGTGTTCACCACTTTATTTGCTCTTCATTTGTTCCCGAATTTGTGACCTTCTATATTAGGTATTGTTCTTCTTTGTGAAATATATCCTTTAGAATTTTCTATGCATGGTGAGGAACTCTCTGTGTTTGTTTGAAAAATGTCTTTATTTGACCTTCACTCTTTAGGAGTTTTTTTTTTTTTTTGAGAAATAGCATCTTAATTTCCTCTGTTTTCTTTCAGCATGCTGAGGGCATTGTTCCTAACTTCTCATTAGCATTGCTGCTTTTCATAAGTCAGCTGTGATGAAACTGCTGCTACTTTGAAGATAATCTTTTTTTCTCTCTTGCTCTTTTGCTTCTTTATGACATTCTCCTTAGGATTGAATTTCTGTGGTTTCACTCTGCTAAGTGTAGTTTTGAATTTCTTTATATTTATTCCAGTTGGTATTTTTTGGGCTTTTTAAATCTGGGGTTTAGCATCTTTTTTCAGTTCTATGAAATTCTCGGCTATTATCTGCCCAAATATGTTCTCTTCTCCATTCTGTTTTTACTCTTTCCATATTCCAGTTAAACATGTTAGTCCTTTTTATTGCTTCCTTTGTGTCTCTGTTCTTCCGTGTGTTCCACCTTTTTGTTAACCTGTGCTTTTTGCTGGATTGTTTCTTTGGATCTATCTTCCAGTTTACTAATTCTCTCCTGTACCCAATATTACATTAAACCAATCCACTGAGTTCTTAATTTGGTTATTGTGTAAAATTTTTTCAGTTTTCAAAGTTCTATTTGTTTCTTCTATTTTTTTTTAATACTCTTTTCTTTATACTCTCAAGTGTGCAGTCAAAATTTTTAATCATATTTTGGGCAAGGGTGCACAGAAGGTGTGATTGTTTTTATAATCTGATAATTTCAATATCTCAAGTCTTTGTGTACCTGTTTCTCTTGTCTGGCTTTTACTCATGATGTATTGCCTGCTTGCATGCCTGGTTCTTTGACTGTGTACTGGACTTGATATTTGCAGTATTATTTGTAAGTATAATAAGAGTCTTGGAATTATGGTTTCTTCTTTCAGAGAAGATTTGTTGATTGATATTACCAGACCAGAATTACCGTTTTTTTTTAATGCCTTAGGAGAATAGAGAAAACAGTCCCTTAATCATTTTTTCTCGGGCTTAATTCTCTGATGGAACCTTGGTTGAGAAAGACTGTTCTGGATACTAATCTCAGGTTGGTTTATATGCAGCATATTTCAACTATTTCATGGTGTGCCTTTTCAATCTATTTATTTATGTATTTGAATGAACACACATTCTTGATTTTAATGTAGGCAAATGTGACCGTCTTTTTGTGGCTTATGGTTTCTGCTTTTTGTGTCTTATTTAAGAAATCCTATCCTACCCCCAAGATCATAAATATATTCTCTTATATTTCCTTGTAAAAGTTTTGCCTTTTATATTTATGTTCTTTCTTTGTATGGAATCTATTTTTTGTACAGTGATACAAGGTAGGAATCTACTTTTATTTTTTTCTCTAGGGAAATCAGTCATCTAAAGACCATTTATTGAACAATCCATCCTTCCACCGCTGATCCATAGTGCCAGCTCTGTTACATATCAGATTTTCATATATGCATAAGATGTTTTTTGTACTTTCTATTCTATTTCATTAGACTATTTGTCTATCCATATGCCAATATCAAATTGTCATAATCATTCTAACTTTTTAGTAAATGTTGATATCTGGTAGAGCAAATTTGTTCTCAGTCTTACCTGGTTCTTCCTCAAAAGTGTCCTGGTTGTTGTTGGCCCTTTGCTCTTCCCCGTTAAATTTAAAAATTAATTTGTCAGCTTCCAGGAGAAACCTGGCTGGTATTTTTGATTGAAATTGCATTGATCCTATAGGACAGTTTGGGAAAAATCTGACATCTTTCCATTACTGAGTCTTTTTCGTGTCTGTCCAGCTTTCTTCAAAAGTGATTGGCAGTTTATGTGGGGGTTTAAGAAATGTCATTATATGCCTCTTTGTCAAATTCAGGTTAATTGTAAATTTTATTTCTAAAAAATCAGTCATAGAGAATTTAGTCAGTATATTTATACATATCTGAAATTTCAGCTATAGAAAATGCCTGCTTTTAAAATAAAGGAGCATTTTCGTTATCAGAGAGCAGGTGCATTTGGGAGTGGGGGCAGTTATTTGTGTCCAGGTCAGAAGCAGTAGAGCATAGTGAGTTAAGTGAATTTTTATAGGTGAATTCACTTACATGTGCATGCATCCATGAGAGGCAGTAAACATAGTGGATAAGATCTTGGTCTCTGAAGCCACACTTTCTGCGTTTGAATCCCAGTCCCACCATTTACTACAGAATACTTGTACAAAATACTTAACTTCTTGATGTCTCACTTTTCTTGTCTGTAAGATAGGCTGAGTAATAATATTTATCTGTTTGGATAGTTGCAGGGGATAAATAAATTAATATGCATAAAGTGTTTAATACAGTGCCCAGCACAGAGTAAGCATTCCATAAGTACGGTGCCCGGCACAGAGTAAGCATTCTGTGAGAGTCAGCTGCTCTCATTATCATCATCTAGAATAGAGGGAATATTAGGGTAGTAGTTGAGATCATGACCTCAACCGTTAAATATGTTTAGCTTTCCTTTCTCCTTCCTCTCAACATCCCTTCCACTGCTTTATTATGATTTAGCATATTTATTAACCAAATATTAGAATGTAGTATAATAGTGAGGAGTGTAAACTTTGGAGTCTGGTTAACCAGGACTAACATCTTGGCTTTACCTTTTCTTATATGTGATTTAGGGCAAATTACTTAATCTCTAGCCTTTAGTTTCCTTTCCTATAAACTAGAAATAATAGTAGTTAATACCATCTGATAAAATTGTGGTGAGAAGTAAATAAGAAAAAGTGATTAGGATAATGTCTAGCACATTTCAAATTTTATTTTTTGTCATCATCATTATTGTCATCTTGTATTCAAAAATTGAGATGATACAACATGGTTGGTAATATTTTTGGAGGACTAAATGAAATAATGTATGAAAAGTGCTTAGCGTGATGACTGAAACAGAGTAAATATCCAATAAATGGTACCATACACAAGTTCTTATTCTTAGGGTTTCATTTATATTTCACATACCATATACTAATGTAGATTAAAGATTGAAAATGGTGTTTTAACCTTACATGCTGTAGATAAAAATAGCTTTTTACTTACATATGGTCTAATATTTTCCCTTTATGTCAATGGCCCTTGATAGGAAATAGTGATTCCCTAAACCTGATAAACGTTTTTCTTATCACTGTCAAGTCTTATACTACTCTTATGTACTG
This sequence comes from Diceros bicornis minor, assembly GCF_020826845.1. NCBI lineage: Eukaryota > Metazoa > Chordata > Mammalia > Perissodactyla > Rhinocerotidae > Diceros > Diceros bicornis. Next base: position 2,059,210 of record NC_080743.1, on the reverse strand, counting down.
TGAGTCAGTTGCTTTTTTCCTTTATTTTCATCATTTCTTATATTCTGTGGTAGATATCTTAGTTTTTTTCTTGGTTTTTTTTGTGAGGAAGATCGGCCCTGAGCTAACATCTGCCAATCCTCCTCTTTTTTTTTTTCTTGCTGAGGAAGACTGGCCCTGGGCTAGCATCCGTGCCCATCTTCCTCCACTTTATATGGGACACCGCCTCAGCATGGCTTGTCAAGTGGTGCATCGGTACACGCCTGGGGTCCGAACAGGCGAACCCCGGGCCGCCACAGCGGAGCGCGCGCACTTAACCACTTGCGCCACTGGGCCGGCCCCTAGATATCTTAGTTTTTAATGGTAGAAACTTTTAGACGTTCTCTATAGTTTTCTATTAACGTTTATTTATTGTCTGCTGGCAGTGCTATCATAGATTGGTACAATCTTCTTTTGCCAGGAAAAAATTCATTAAACTTCAGGACCTTAAGTTTAAGATTCTACATGACTTATACAGGTATTGTCTAAACCAAATGGTTCTTTTTAAATATTTGATTTTTAAGCAATTTTTGTTTTAATGTTTTTAGAAGAAAACAATTGACAACCAAAGAAAAGAAATGGCCATTAATCAATCTTTCTCATTCTACTGCTCTTTATTTTCAGAGTGGCAGGCAACACACCAGCTTTTCAGCAGAATCAAGTCGGAGCCTCTTAATCTGTCTACTTTGGGTTCTCAAGAATGCAGATGAAGCCGTTCTACAGAAGTGGTTTACGGATCTCTCAGTCTTGCAGCTCAACCGGCTTTTAGATCTGCTTTATCTCTGTGTATCTTGCTTTGAGTACAAAGTAAGTGATGGTTATGCCATTGCAAAGAGCAGGAAAGGAAACATCATGTGGAAAAGGAAGAAGAAAATGTCCTCAATGCCTCTTCTTTTCTTTTGTGATGTTTAAATTTTAGGGAAAGAAAGTGTTCGAAAGAATGAATAGTTTGACCTTTAAGAAATCAAAAGATATGAGAGCAAAGCTCGAAGAAGCTATTCTTGGGAGCATAGGTGCTAGGCAAGAAATGGTGCGCCGAAGCCGAGGACAGCTTGGTACGTACACAATATCTTCTCCTTCTGGTGAGAATTTTTTCAATTTCCTGGAACCATATATTATAATGATCATTGTTGCATTGTCACAATTCTACACTTTGAAAAAAGTGTTTTAAATGTGACTGTGAATTAACTTGGATAACCATTTCTCTTTCAAGGACTGAAGTTAGAATTCTGATTCAACTAGGGTGAATGTATTTCCTGATTTGCTTTGGATAGTCTCAGTTTATTCCTGTTGCCCTTGTGTGATTATTAATAGCATCCCTTATTTTTAAAATAGTTTTTTTTTAGCGCAATTTTAGGTTCACAGTGAAATTGAGCTGAAGGTACAGAGATTTCCCATATATCCCCTGCCCCCACACAGGCATAGCCTTCATCGTTCTCAACATCCCCCACCAGAGTGGTACACTTGTTAAAATTGATGAACCTACGCTAACACATCATTATCCCCCAGGGTTCATAGTGTACATTAAGGTTCACCCTTGGTGTTGTACATTCTATGTAGCATCACTTTTTACTATTAAAAGTTTCCTAGTTTGCACAATGAATTAATATCCTGTATCAAAGGCAAAGATATTGCCTATCAAACTCAAATATCAATGGGAGAAAACAGTTTAGTAGCATTTGAGGCCTATTTCCAATCTCAGGTCTGCTACCTATTAGCCTTATAACCTTGGCCCAGTCTCTTAATCTCTCCACTTTCCTTTTCCTCCTCCACTTGTGATTGTTTTGAGAATTTAAAAGGTAGTGTAACTGATCTTATCATCTTTGTAGCAACTGTGTGTGTAAACACTTTGTAAATTCTAAAGTGACATACAAATAGTATTGTTGAGAGCTCCTTAAGGTCAGGGCCGTGGCTTAGTCGTCTGTGTACATGACACATGCTAACAGCTCAATATGTATTTGCTGACTTAAAATATGAATGTACGTTTACATGAATTTTTGTGTGTGTGTGTGTGTGTGTGTGAGGAAGATCAGCCCTGAGCTAACATCCGTTGCCAATCCTCCTCTTTTTGCTGAGGAAGATTGGCCCTGGGCTAACATCCGTGCCCATCTTCCTCTACTTTATATGTGGGATGCCTCCACAGCATGGCTTGATAAGCAGTGTGTAGGTTTGCATCCGGGATCCAAACCTGGGCCGCCAAAGCAGAGCGTGTGAATTAACCACCACGCTACCGGGCCAGCCCTGACATGAATATTTTTTAATTATTGTTTTCTGTAGGCCATTAGCATAGTGATTGTTTATTTAAGTAAACTTAAGTATCTTTTATATGCTATGTATGTTTGGAATTTAATAATGAATAAGGCACAGTCTTTGCCTTTGATGGAATTATCAGAGCACTATTTTTTCACTTTAGTTATATAGCGTTTACAATGTACCTATGGATTTTCTCTTAACTCATTTATTATGTACAACAACCGTCTAAAAAAACTATGAAAATTAACTTTCATTTGGGTTGTTTAATTATTACCAAAACCTAATGAATAATTTTTCTCATCTTTAAGATAAATAAAATAAAACTCACAGAAGTAAAAACTTGCCTAAGATCATAAACTAAGTGATGGAACCAGGATCTTTTGACTTCCAATTTAGTGTCTTTATAGTATACCACAGCTCTTTCTAAGGTTTATTTTTGGAAAGAGTAGACCTGTTAATAATATGTTTGTTACATTTTTAAACCTGTGGCCTTAAGATAGCTATCATTTTTTGAACATAAGAATCGAAGTTCCATATGTAGAATATTAAAAAAAAAAAAAAAAACTACTGAACTCATAGATACAGAGAACAGATTGGTGGTTGCCAGAGGTGGGTCAAAAGGTACAAACTTCTAGTTATAAAATACATAAATCCTGGAGATGTATGTACAGCATAATGACTACAGTTAGTAATACTGTATTGTATATTTGAAAGTTGCTAAAAGAGTAGATCTTAAAAGTGCTCATCACAAAAAAAAAAAATTTGTAACTATGTGTAATAATGGATGTTAACTAGACTTACTGTGGTGAACATTTCATAATATATACAAATATTGAATAATTATATTGTACACCTGAAAGATAATGTTATATGTCAATTATATCTCAATTTAAAAAAAAGAATTGAAGTTCTTGTCTTGGAAAAATTAAGCCTTTGCAATCCTTATTTATTTACATTTGGACATTTAAGCCAGGTTACCTAATTGATAGACATTCTTCACTAAGAAAATGAGAGACAATTTTATTAAAAAAAAAGAAATCAAGTTAATGATAAAAATGTAAATAGATCACAGATATTTGTTTTGTTAACTATTTCAAATATAGACATATCTTTTTTTGTTTTTTTCCCACAAAATTTCTTCTTTTTTTTTTTTTTTTTTTTTGTGAGGAAGTTTGGCCCTGAGCTAACATCTGCCAATCCTTGTCTTTTTTTGCTGAGGAAGACTGGCCCTGGGCTAATATCCGTGCCCATCTTCCTCTACTTTATATGGGACGCTGCCACAGCATGATTTGACAAGTGGTGCATCAGTGCACGCCCCAGATCCTAAAGGGTGAACCCCAGGCCACCGCGGCGGAGCGCGCGCACTTAACCACTGGCGCCACTGGCCCGGCCCCACAAAATTTCTTAAAGAGACAAATTTCAAAATAAAAAAGAGGTAAAGAGAGAAGGAAAAAAAGCGAAAGAAAGGAAGAGAAAACAGAAGAAATATCCAGACGTGTTTTTTATTATAGAGCAAATTATATTTATTTCACAGTACTTTTTAAATTTCTGTTTGAACTCTGAATTTTTACTTTCATTTTTCTTTCCATCCTCCCAACCAATTTAAAGTCTTATATATAGAAGATTAGCATTAGTTTTCTAGTTGAAAGCCTGGAATCATGACTGATTCCATCATTTAACTGTATATTTTTCCACAATTCTCAATGCCTTCTCCACTTCTGCTGGATTTATATGAATCAATTCTATTATTGCTGCCCTTTAAAGGAGCCCACACCATTCAGTCTGCCTTCAAACCTAGAAACCTCCTGGGATAAGGCCCGTCTTCTTCTTGTCCTGCCTTCTGTGGACCAAAGGAAGTAATTACTTTAGGAATCATTATTTTGTTTATTTATTAAACAAAAACTTATTGAGCTGTGAATATGTACCAGACACTTTGTCAGCCCTGGAGATAAAGTGGTAGATGAAATAGACATAATCTCTGCTCTTAAGTAGCTTATGTTTTTGTGGTCCGAAGTGCTGTGGAGAGAAATAAAGCAAATTAAGAGGAAAGGAAGTGTTGGAGAGTTGGGGCAGGCCTTTCTGCGGAGGTGGTGGGTGGTTGGCCAGTGAGAATTTGTGGGAGGAGCAGTCAGGTAAAGGAGCACTGCACAGGCCCTGCCTCAGGAGCACATATGGTGAGGCTGTATCTACACCACATACACAATCATGTGCTGGTGTGAGCAAGAGGGAGAATGGTAGGAAAGAAGGTCATATGGGCCCTTTAAGCCATGGTTAAGAGTCTGAGGAAATCAATGTTAGAAAGTGTGCTTACTTAAAAGGGTGGGTTTTTAAAATATATATGTTACATTTAGGAAATATATTTATTCTGTAACTGTTGTGAAAAATTTTAATAAAAAGCACCATTGTCAGGTTTTTCCCCTTATACTGAGGATAAAATGGCTGTGTATAAAATTAATAACATTGTGCAGTATTTCTTATATGCTTTAAAATATATATATATGTGGTCCAACTGAAATAACATTTTAAAAATGGTTTTGAAATTTATTTTACAGAGAGAAGCCCATCTGGAAGTGCCTTTGGAAGTCAAGAAAATCTCAGGTGGAGAAAGGATATGACTCACTGGCGTCAAAACACTGAGAAGCTTGACAAGTAATATAATCTTCTGTTTTGTTACTCACAGGCTTGCTGGATTTCAAATGCAAGAGGAAAATGATAATTTTAGTGTTATTTTATGTATATTAGATATTCAAATCTTTGATGACAAATAGTTATATTTACTTTTTAAATTTTAGGTTAAAAAAGACTTTGGAGAATTTTTCATGCTTTCATAAAGCAAAATGTTACATATTTTAAATGTTACCCCATTTTCCCCAACAATCTCCCTTGGAAAATGCCTTCTGCGACTATCTTTTGAACATATTTTGGGTGTCACACTGAACCAAATATTTCAAGGATTACAAAGAATTAGAAAACTAATCTTGGGTGGGCCCAGTGGCGTAGTGGTTAAGTTCAGCACGCTCTGCTTTGGCGCCCTGTGTTCTCAGGTTCTGATCCTGGGTGCACACCTGTACCACTCCTCAAGCCATGCTATGGCCACGACCCACATCCAAAATGGAGGAAGATGGGCACAGATGTTAGCTCAGGACCACTCTTCCTCAAGCAAAAAGAGGAAGATTGGCATCAGGTGTTAGCTCAGGGCCACTCTTACTCACCAAAAACCAAAAACCAAACAAAACAAAACAAAAACTAGTCTTTGCCCTCTTGGAGCTTAAAATATAATTAAAGAAAGACAAAACACTACAGGTCTTCTCTTTCTAGCACGAAGGCAAATAGGTACTCACTAACTCTACTACTAAAAAGAACTAAAAATGCACTTACATGAGTCCAGAGTCCTAAAGGACTGCACCTTCCACGTAAGGGGAACTAGAAATAAGTCCTCACTGCCCAGGTGACCGCAGGTAACATTGGTTGGCTTGAAACTTAGCATTGAGTCAAGGGGCTAAATTTTTCTGTTGAGAATTTATAATTATACGTTAGCCCTCAAGTAGCTTGACTGGCCCAAAAAACTTTGAGAATATGTTGACCAACTCATTCAGGTTTGCCTAGTACTCCCAATTTTAGCATTGAATGTCCCACATCCAAGGGAACTCCCTCAGTCCTAACCTAAAGCAAACTAGGATGATCAGTCACCCTGCCTGAGAATCATCTTCAGTCCATGTTTTAGAGGATTCTTACAAATAAAATTGCAGAAATATTAGCTCACAGACAGTAAAATCATGAAACATACAAAACAAGGCCCTGTGTGAGCCAGCAGAGAGAGAAACAGTAGACCTTGTACCATGTAGAAGAGAGTTTGGAATGATCAGAAACTGTCTTAGTCTCTTCAGGCTGTCATAACAAAAATACCACACACTGGGTTGCTTGCAAACAACAGAAATTTATTTCTCACAGTTCTGGAGGCTGGGAAGTCCAAGACAATGGCCCCAGCAGATCTCTTGTCTGGTGAAGGCCCTCTTCTGGGTTACAGACTCTCACTGTGTCCTCATACGCTGGGAGGGCAAGCGGACTCCCAGGGCCTCTTTTATAAAACTACCTATCCCATTCACAAGACCTTTGCCCTAATGACCTAATCACCTTCCAAAGGCCTCACCTTTTAATACCATTACCTTGGGCATTAGATTTTCAACGTATGAATTGGAGGAGGGACACAATATTCAGACCATAGCAGATACTGAATATAATATAAATAAAATACATCAAAAATCTTAAGCGTTGAGTGTTTGCTTTTCTCTCCTCTTTGTCTGTGCAAGTCCATTTCTTTGATTATTTTTCCACATGTGTTTTGTTTTTTAGAAATCACAAAGCAGCCAGATTCTATACTAGTAGTATATTGCTTTATTTCAGCATTTGTAGAATGTGCTCTCTCTGCTTTTCTTGCTGTGTTTTAAGGAAGCCTTTTGTGTATGTGTGTGTTTTCCTGATTCTTTTTGTTTAAACCGTGTTATTATCATGTTTCTTAACAAAATCTCGCTGAAATTGTGAGTATGAACATTATGTATTTTCTTTTCTGATTTAATTCTAACTCTTTTGTAGTTTCTCCTTAAATTTAATTTATAAAATGTAAATTCATGAACTGTTCTCTTTAGTGGTAGTAATAAAGATTCAGATATTTGAACATCCAAGAACTTTTAAAAAGTTAGCATTTAATGTGTCCTTGTACTTTCCCTTTGGTTTATGTGTTGTTTTGTCTATTTAGATGTAACATGTAGTTTCTATGTATGTGTTGCTACTAAACAGTCAGTTTTACCCATAAATCATATATAGTTATTCCTAAATGTTTTATTTTCAGTAAATAATATTTTTGTAAATATTAGGATTCAAGTAAACCACTTCGTTGCATCAACTTGTTTTGTTTCTAATGAGTGATGCCATCTAGAGTTTCACTGAAGAGTTAAATTGTTTTCTCTATCAAATTTTTTTGTATTTTTTGATACAAAAATTGGAAAACTTAGGTGAAACTTTTTTTTTTTTTTTTTTTTGTGAGGAAGATCAGCCCTGAGCTGACATCCATGCTAATCCTCCTCTTTTTGCTGAGGAAGACCGGCTCTGAGCTAACATCTATTGCCAATCCTCCTCCTTTTTTTTTTTTTTCCCCCCAGAGCCCCAGTACATAGTTGTATGTTATAGTTGCACATCCTTCTAGTTGCTGTATGTGGGACATGGCCTCAGCATGGCTGGAGAAGTGGTGCGTCAGTGCGCACCCAGGATCCAAACCCGGGCCACCAGTAGTGGAGCGAGCACACTTAACCGCTAAGCCACGGGGCCGGCCCCTAGATGAAACTTTAGAAAAAACTCCTTTTATCCTAAGTAAGTATATTGAAAGTCCTTGAAATGGTAAGATGAATACTAAGCATTTTGAATGTTGCTTTACAGGAAGCAGCCCTAAATACAAGCCCACATAGCACCATCTAGTGTCTATAGCATTCAGAATAAAACAGTGTGTTCCTGTGTTTGCTGCATCTCTCAAAGCTAAACAGTTATGCTGTTAGTGGCACTGTGGAACTGTAATAGAGGAAGAAAATGTGTATGGCATAGTCAACAAAATGTAGGGTAAAACAAAACATTAATATGTAGAATATTGTCTTTTCCCTTGTTCTCTTGTAATTTTTCATTCAGGCAAATATTGAAAAATGGTTCCAAGTTTTTTATTTCTATACTTCTTAAAGTCTTTTTTGAATTGTGGATCTATTGGCTTTTTTTTTTTTAAAGATGAATATAATTTCTTATATTTTATGTTAGGTCAAGAGCAGAGATTGAGCATGAAGCACTGATTGATGGAAATCTGGCTACTGAAGCCAACCTAATCATTTTGGACACGTTAGAAATTGTTGTCCAGGTGAGAACACGAAGAGGAATTTAAAGCATGCGTTTGGTAAATTGGAGTCGGAGAAGTAGTATTTACTGAGCCATATAATTACATTTAAATATGGGTAGTTCCCAAAAGTTTTATCCTTGCTCCTCTTTTTCTCATTTAAATCCTATCCATTCTTTTCCCCCTGTTCTTCTCTTATCTGAATCCTGCTCAGCTCCTTTTCCTTGAAGTCTTCCTAGATCTTAAATTGTCCTTTTCCTCTTTTTAAAAAATTGGTTTATTTACAAAAATTCTATCTCCCTAACCAAATTGCAGATACATCTCTATTTTATTGATCCATTTGTAAATTGCAGACTGTCTCTGTAACAGAATCCAAAGAGAGCATCCTCGGCGGGGTGCTGAAAGTGCTCCTGCATAGCATGGCCTGTAACCAAAGTGCAGTTTATCTGCAGCACTGTTTTGCTACACAGAGAGCCCTGGTTTCAAAGGTAGGTTGTTTTTTGTTCCTGCAGTCTTGTCAGACTTTGCTTTGTTTATTAACATTGTCTAAGATCATTTGACACATTTATTGGTTAACATATTTATAGTTCAAATTTTAATAACAACCTAAGACCCTTGATTTTTCTGTGCCTCTCTTCTACTGTTTACCTTCTGGATTTTTCTCTTATTTGGATCATCTTTAACCAATTGCTGGCTTAAAAGATAGTAGTTTTGATGTGGAGAAGGGCCTGAAATTAATAGCGATTTTAAATATGAGGCTTTTCTTGTTTTCTCTTCATCTTGTTCTGTCTGTTCCTGATTAACTTGATTTATCAAGAATTCAATGTAGGGCCGGCCCCGTGGCTTAACGGTTAAGTGCGTGCGCTCCGCTGCTGGCAGCCCGGGTTCAGATCCCCGGTGTGCACCGACGCACCACTTATCCAGCCATGCTGGGGCTGAGTCCCATACACAGCAACTAGAAGGATGTGCAGCTATGACATACAACTATCTACTGGGGCTTTGGGGGAACAAATAAATAAATAAATAAATAAATAAAAAAGAATTCAATGTATAAGTAGTTCAGTCTGTTGAAATGGGGAATGGGAAAGAAGGTACTTTTGTTTGACTACTTCAAATATTTATTTCCTGTTATATTTCCCTGGAAATATGTATATTCTTAAATCTTGAAAGTAGCTATTTTATCTTAGTCATAAAGTGGAAGAGCTGTTGACAAAACTTAACCAGTGAAAATAACATATGTACTATTTTGTAATAATAAAAACATGTTACAGAATTATTACGTTTACTATACTGCTTTATGCACATTATCTAATCTAAGATAGTCATACATTCCCGGGTAGATAATATTATTAGGCCCATTTTATGGATGAGAAAACTTGTCCAAGGTCACACCACTAGCTAGTAAGTGGCATAATCAGTGTTCAAAGCCAGTCTGTCTGGCTCGGTGGTCCACATTATTAACCATTAGCAAATATTGTCCCTTGACCATTCTTTTAATTCCTGGGCTATACTAACAAATCTCTAGTTCAGGCTATATTAACAAATCTGTGGAACTTTACTGCATCAATTCAGTGCTGGTGTTGTTTGTTCACAGTTCCCTGAACTCTTGTTTGAAGAAGAGACGGAGCAGTGTGCTGATTTATGCCTCCGGCTTCTCCGACACTGTAGCAGTAGCATCAGTACCATACGGTCACATGCTAGTGCCTCCCTTTACCTGCTGATGAGACAGAACTTTGAGATTGGGAATGTGAGTGTTTCATCTCTGGATTCATAGTGAAATATAACTTCTACAGATAGCTAGTGAATTGGTTTTGGGTGGAGCATGGAATTTTTTGTATATTTTGAGTCTAATCTTAAACTGTCTTGTTATTTCTCATTTTATGAATATTTGATAAAAATCTAAATCTCCAATTTTGCTGCCTGTACTAAAAATAACATTTAATAGTACAGACTTAGAATATAAATAAATGTTGAGCTATTGTAAATTTTAATTATCATTAAGTAAAATTAAATAAAATTAAACATTTAAATATCTTGGCTTGATATTTTATGATTGTATGTCAGTTGGAAGAATTTCATGTTTTCATGTAAGTTTTTATTTGATAATATATTTATGTGTTGTATTTTTCCTAACTTTTTTGAGTCAAATGTTTAATTCGTTTATTTTCACTCATGTTAGTATTTAGGGCGTAGAATTTTTCTTTGAGCACTGCTTTTGGTATCTCATTGGTTCTGATATGTAGTATTTTCAGTATTCTTGTTTTGTAGATATTTTGTAATTTCAGTTTGAATTTTCTTTTTAACCTGAAGAGTTGATAGTCTTTTTTAAGGTTTTGATGTTAATTTTTAGTTTTATCGCAATGTGATCATACAATGTATGTGATCATACAATGTATGTACTGTGTCTCCTTTTTTATACTGTGGATGTGTGTTTGTGTGTCCAAACGTGTTTTTATGAATGTTCCACAAACATTTAAAAAGAAGGGGTATTCTTTATTTCAGAGTATTGAGTTAAATGAACAAATATACCTTACTGATTACATTATTCTGTTTTTCTATATCCTTGTTTGTTTTGGGTCACTTGGTAGACTGAAGGAGGTGATTTAAAGCCTACACATTGTCTGTTTCTCTTTCAGTTCTTATTTGGTGAATTGATACTCATAACTATTTGGTATATTGATATTCATAGGTATTATGTCTTCTTATGAATTATTCCCTTTAGAATTGAGAAAGACCTGAATTGGTTTCATTTAAACCTTCCTTGTTTTGACCTGGATTCTATTAAGACACCTCTGCTTTCTTCTTCTTCTTCTTTTTTTTTTTCTTTGTGAGGAAGATTAGCCCTGGGCTAACATCCACACCAATCCTCTTCTTTTTGCTGAGGAAGACTGGCCCTGGGCTAACATCCGTGCCCATCCTCTTCCACTTTTTATATGGGACGCCGCCACAGCCTGGCCTGACAAGCGGTGCGTGAGTGCGCGCCTGGGATCCGAATCCCGCGCCTCCACAGCGGAGCGTGCACACTTAACCGCTATGCCACCGGGCCGGCCCCACCTCCACTTTCTTCTTAATTTTAATTTGCTGCAGTTACCTTTGCCTGTCCTTTTATTTTCACTTTTTTGAATCACTTTATTTTAGGTGTGCCTCTCATGTACAACGTGGAGTTGAGTTTTGCTTTATAATCAGTCTGTAAGTTGAATTAAACCTTCTCATAGTTGTTATATCAGATATGTCCTGGAGTTCTGTTGCATTATTTTGCTATACCTCCACCTTTTCTCCTTTTTAAAAAATTTTGTTGATTTTTTCATCTGCTACTATATGGTCAGTTCACTTTATTTTGGGGGGTCTAGTGTTTGTCATATTTAGGAAAGTTTATATTTCTCTAATGATTACTTTTATAATTATGTAATGCCTTCAGTCCTCTATTTCTTTAGATCATGCATTCTCAATGGAGGCAATATTGCTACCAAGTGAGTGAAAATTGGTTCTTGGGGAATGAAAAAAATCTTAGCCAGCACAATGATTTGTAGCCCTCCAAAGCTCAGCTCTACCTGTCAGCATCTCATTCTTTAGTATTTATTTCTCACATTGGGTTTTATTTGGTATTACGTGAGCAGCATTGACATTAAATTCATGGAAGATAAACAAAGAACAAAATGTATGCAAAATTGGTGCTATAAAACTACGGAGAGTAGGTGGCTCTGGTTGGGAGACTCAGTCCCAAAGTCATGTGGCAACAGGTCTGTATGTGCCTGTTGGTTTCCAGTGGCTGCTTTATGGATGTTGTTTATGTTTGCTGCTTTTGTGTGTGACTTGGGCTTTGAAAATTAAAAAAAAAACTTTATAATTTATTATTTAATTCAATGAAAGTTATTCAAAGCATCATTATGTCAAGTGCTGAAAAGAAAAAAATGTCAACAATATCTGAATGAATGTCAAGCAGCTAGTTAAAACTTATTTTCTTTTATCAAGGAAAAGTTAAGTTCACTGAAATAATTTTTAAGAAGTTAATTTAATTTTTGCATAGTTCACTTTTGCTGGAGGAGTAGCAGTTTTGAATGGTTTTTAAAATTTGATTACATTGTGGGGCTGGCCCGGTGGCATAGTGGTCAAGTTTTCGCGCTCCGCTTTGGTGGCCCGGAGTTCATGGGTTTGGATCCTGGGTGTGGACCTGTGCACCACTCATCAAGCTATACTGTGGTGGTGTCCCATATACAAAGTAGAGGAAGATTAACGCAGATGTTAGCTCAGGAACCATCTTCCTCAAGCGAAAAGAGGAAGATTGGCAACAGATGTTAGCTCAGAGCCAATCTTCCTCACAAAAAAAGAAAATTGATTACATTGCTACTATTGTTTTGTATTTATATTAATTACTAATTTGCATATACGATTTGATACATTACAGTTTATTTAAGCAAAACTATTACATTAAAAGTTTCTGAGTAAATACAGTTCTAAAATTAAGTTAAATGTAAATAGCTTTCAAATTTTTAATTAAAAATTTTTATTTGGTTATTTATAACCTTGCATTGAATAAAAAGAGTAAGCTTTATATTTACTTTTTTTATATATAAATCCAGATATACATTCAGTACATAAACAGATATACAGTATATCTGGTCTTAAAATTTCATGGAGGGAGGTGATTAGAAAAAAAATATTTTAAAAGGTTCCTTAAGGGGGGTCAGTAATGAAAAAAATGTTGAGAAACACTGATCGAGACAGTATCTATTAGCTCTCTTTTACAAACAGTGATAAAATTGTTTTTCTTCTTTCTATACACCCGTTTCTCATTCTTCTTCCTATCTCAATATTTCAATGAAGTATCTTCATTACTGTTTACATTTGTATTGTTGAATATATCTCCCCAGTTTTTTCTTAGTTTTAACACATCAGTCTTAGTTGTAAAAAGAAATATTGCTCACCACAGTTTTTTTTGCTTTCATCATTTCTTATTTGGCTAAATATTGTCTTATAGTTGTTTACTCAAGAGAGGTCTTAAGAATAATATTTCCCAAGTTCCTGATTGTTCCAAGTTGTCTGTACTTGTAGGACAGCAAGGTTGGTTAACTTTGAATAATAAAAAGGGTGAGAAAGAACAGCAAAACTTACCAGATAAAGAACACTTAATAGAAAAGAAAGATACCTGAGTACCATTTTCTTCTGGCATTAAATATTGTTGTAGAGATATCTGAAGATAGCTTGATATTTTCTTCCCTTTTATATAACTTTTTTCCTCCCAACTGCTCAAGGGATTCTTTCTTTGTATTTAAAATTAAATACCTTTTCTAGAATATGTCTTAGTATTGACTGATTTTTGTTAATTTCCTCAGGCACAGGATGTCTACTTTCAATTCATTTATTTCAGAAAGTTTTCTTGAGTATGAAATAAATATTTGTTTTGCTCCAGGGTTTGGGGTTTTTCTGTGAGTACCAATTATACATATGTTGGATCTGTTTTGCTTTATTTTTTATCTATCATCTTCTCTTTTCCTTTTTAATACTTTTCAAATTCCTGTTTATTTTGGTTGCTTTCTCATTTCTTTCCCCTGTATCACTTATTTGCTCTCCACGACATCTCTTTCTTCCTTCTACCAATTTCATCTTCATTTTCTCTTTCTATTTCTTTTTCAAGTAGTATCAGCTCACATGTAAGCTCCTATTTTATGTCATCACTTTCTGATTCTTGCTGTCTTTCTTTGAGTTCTTTTATTTCTGCCTTGTTTTCCTTCCTAAAGTTAGTAGCTTCATAAATTTTTTATAATTTAAGGCAAAATATTTCATTAGAATTTTCATCTGTTTCGTGACATTTTTCTATTCTGTTCTTTATCTGGTGCGTTTCACTGATCTTTACCTTTTTGTTACTCAACATAGAATGAGTTGGATCATCTTCATGCGGGTATCTGTAGGAAGTTCCTTCAGGAATGTGTTTCTCATGGGGTTTTGCTGTTGTACGCACATCTTGCCTAACTTCCCGAAGCTTCTGGTCAATCTGTTTCTGTCCAGTCCTCCTAGGTTTTTAGCTCGTTTTGTTTTCAAGACAAATAGTTTTATCACTTCAAAGTGAGTTTCTTATTTTAAAAAAGTATTTTTTCCCATTATGTCTGAAATCTGTGCACTAGGATTTCTCACTGTTTTCTTTCATCTCCTTGTCTTGTATTGAAACTGCTTCCTATCTTAGCTTGTCTTGGCAGCTCTTTTGCATTTTTCTAATATATGGATTATATCAGTCTCCTCATTTTGCTGAAAGTAGAGTTTATGGATTTTTTCCTATTCATCTTTTATTTTTGTATGAAATCCAGGAGAAGTGGGAAATTGCTATCTCACAACCGTCCTATTTTTACTGGAAGCCAAGTCCTCTTTCTTAATTCAGAACAGAAGAATCCAGTTGTTTTATTGATCATGTTTAGGTTTTGAAATAAAGTTCCTAAAATTTGACCAGGCTTGGAGTTGTCTTGATACATTTTTTTGTTATTTTAGGAAAGCTTTATAAAATAGGTAATTTATCATCTTAGTATCAGGTAGTACCTCTAATAAAGAGTAGATACTTTAAAACTGGCAGTGATTTATATGGTTTATTCAACAGATAGTAGAACAAAGTATTGAACTGTGTTCTAGATACTGTAGTAGGCACTGGGCAAACTTAGATAAACGGACAGTCCTTTTTTTCAAGGAGTTTAGCATCTAGTGTGGGAGGAGATGAACAGGTAATGTTCATCTAATATAGTAATAAGTACCTACTTCAGATGGTTTTGTGAGGATTATATAAATTAAGTATAACACTTATAAGAGTAACTGGCACTAAGCAAATGCCAAGTAAGTGTTTGCTGTTCTTAATATAATGAGAGGTAAGCACAGGGCACTGTGTAAGCACAGGGATGGGTTTTCAGAAGGAGGAGGTGCTTGAACTAAGGATGAAGAATTGCCCAATCAGATGGATAAGTAGGTGGATAGAGCTTTGTAGGTCACGAAAATGGCATATACATAATTAGAAAGGTATCAAGACAAGAGAAGGAAACCGGCAAACAGAGAAAGATACTTTTTTAGCACTTGTTGATGATTATGGCTGGAAGAGAGAGTAAGAGAGAAAGTTGTAATTGAAACGGGCTGGACTGAGCTATCACAGGGCAGATACTTGTTCTATTTATCATTGCGCTCTCAGTTCCCACCATATAGTTTGACACATTTACTGAGTCATATACTTCAATTTTCTTCTCAGAGCTATAGGCAGCCATTGGAGTATTTTAAGGAGATGAATGATGTGTCCATATTTGCGTTTTACAAAAACTTCCCTAATGCTATGTGGAAGATAGACTTGGGAGATAAGAGAAGAGGGAGAAAGATGGATTGGGAAGTTCTTATAGTAATCCCAGTAAGGAATGGTAAGGGTGTAAACTAAAGCCGTCGCATTGGGAATAGAGAAAGAATAGATTGGAACAGATTAGGGGATAGTCTGGATTGGATTTATGGTATGAATACTGACAGGAGAGAAAGGCTATGGGATGACTCTTAGATTTTTGGCCTGAGTGACTATAAGAATAGTAGTACCATTTATTTAATCAGTAAGTAAAGAAGGTATTTTGGAAATGTTGAAATTGACATACCTGTGAGACATCCAGATGGAACCATCTAGTAAAATATAACAACCTGGAGCTTTAGAGAGAGGCAGGGGCTGAAGATGTAGGGCATGTGTCTGTGCTAACTGAAGGCAGAGAAACGCATGAGGCTGTGTAGCTTATGACGGATGAAAAGGGTTCTTGACAGAATCTTCGGGAACTCTGGTATTTAAGAAGGGCAGCTGAGGAGTAAAGGAGACAGGAAAGGTGTGGTTAAATAATAGGAAAATCAGGATAAAGTTGAAGATGCAGCAGGAAATTTTCAAGGAAAATTCAGTGAAAAATCAAGTGAAAAAGTAATCACTATGTTTAAATATACAGAGACGTCAAGTAGAATATTGACAAAAAAGTATCTTGGATTTGGCAATCACTAGATTATCACTGACAACTACTTAAGAGAGGTTCATAGTGGGGGATGGTGGACCAGAAATGAATTTACACTGTAAAAGGAAGAATGTAAACTCTTACAGACATCACTCCAAAGATTCTACCTTAAGTTACTTTATGCAAGATGTGTGTCAAATTACTTTTATCATAGTAAGGGACCTAATTAAATGGCTAGAGTTTAAAGACTACATCTACCACGTATGGATCTTATGATGTTGGTCAAGCTCTTTAGCCTCATTTGAAAAAATGTTGTTATTATTAATAACATATACCTCATAATAGATAAACGTCAAGTCTTGGGCACATCTTCTAATTCAATACAAAGCTCTAACACATAGGCCTTTTTTTTTACCCTGTTTCATAGCATATTATTCACTGTGAAATTCTAAGTTTTTTGTCCTTTTTAAAATAAGAATTCAATATGCATATTTCATTACTTTTTAAAAAATATTTTGCTTAGAATAGCATTTTTTCACCAACTGTCCTTTTCATTTAGCAAGTAAAAAAATTACACTTTTTTCTTTAAGCTTTCCTATGTTAAATGCTGACCTGACAATTTCTCTGTTACAGAACTTCGCCAGGGTTAAAATGCAGGTAACCATGTCCCTGTCTTCCTTGGTGGGCACGTCTCAGAATTTTAATGAAGAATTCTTAAGACGTTCTCTGAAGACTATATTGACATATGCTGAAGAAGATCTAGAATTGAGGGAAACAACATTTCCTGATCAGGTCAGAAATGCTACTTTCTAGATCATTAATTGAAATCAGATTATGCGTAGGCACGTTCCAAATTCTTAAATCAAACTTTGGTTTTTACAGGAGAAACCTGTATTTTTCTTTCAATCCACATTCCATATGCTATGGATAGGCCTGACTCTTTCTGTTTCAGTAAGCCACCCTTTCTTCTTGGAATGGTTAATATCTTTGGTGTTTAATTCTGTGAATTTGTAACAAATAGAACAGTAGACTTAGGCAATAGACAAACAAAAAGCTTTGTGATGAAACATTATTCCCACTTACTAATGAAGCAGGAATTTGCCTTTAAAGTTTCTACAAATCCTTTTTGGGAAAATCAGAAACATAGGAGAAAATTTCCTTTTGCGTTTTTTTTTCTTATGTCCCCTTTATTCCTATATTTTATTTCTACTTACAGTTCTACTTGTTTCCAGGTGAGAGAAGTGAAAAAAACAGTCTGCTGAGAAACTTGTATAAAGTTTACTACCCTTCACCCACCCACCATACCCCAGCATACCCACACTCTTTAGAACTATATCAATATCATATTGTTTCTGAAATCTTCAGATGCTTATCTGAAGTATCTTCCCAACTAATTTAGCAATTGTGAATGAATGATGATTAAAGAATGTTTTTCGTATAATTCTCTGCTGCAGGTCCAAGATTTGGTTTTCAATCTCCATATGATCCTTTCTGATACTGTTAAAATGAAGGAACACCAGGAGGATCCTGAAATGTTGATTGATCTAATGTACAGGTAGCATTTGTTTGATTCACTTATACCTTATGTAATGGGCTTAAATTAGTAAGACACACAGAAAACATTGGATTAAAAAATAAACATACAAAAATTGTCATTTTCTAATGGTAGGTTGAAAAGTCAAAATACACATTTTCTGGGCTGCTTTTTCAGATCCCCTGTGTCACTTCTTTTAAGAACTATACATTAGTATATTTATTGATTATCAAAGACAAGAGGATTTTAAAAAATAATCATAACACATATTTAACATGTTGGTGTCCTTGGCCCTAGACTTCCTTCGAAGGCCCAAGACCCATATTTTAAATGTAAAAATCAGTCCTTTAAGGAGAAAATACAGTACGTTGTTGTTTTACTATAACATTGTTTTCCTGATTTTAAATATGGTTATGCCCATAGGATAATATTTCTAGGAGCACATTTTGAGAAATTTGTAATTCCTATTGTATCTTGAAAGAGGTAAGTAAAACTTGAGACTTTTTCTTTGTCATATGACCCTCTCTTTTCACAGTTTTGGAGTTTTTTAAAGGTACAAATAAAACAAATATTTTCTTTAAAATAAAGATGATGCTATGAAACTGTCTTTTATAAATCTTCTTTTTTTCCTTGACCATAAAACTTCCTTGTAATCCCATAATGAATACATAAATTCCCATAGTTTTTCCCTTACTGATTACTTTCTTAGTGGCCAGATTTTAATATGGCATGTCTTTTTTTAGTCCCCCCAAAAAACAAATATTACCCATTCCATGGGTCTACAGTTATTTCTCTAAGCATACTTGAAGACGTTGTCATTACACTCAAAAACTTGTCTTAATAGGTTGTGTTCGGTAACAGAAACTTTACTAGGTAAACACTGAACAAGCAATCTAATCTCTCTTCCAGCTTGGGAAGCAAATACTAATTGAGAATTTCTGTTCTAATTAGAATTGCCAAGGGCTACCAGACCTCTCCAGATCTACGGTTGACCTGGCTGCAGAACATGGCTGGCAAACACTCAGAACGCAGCAACCATGCTGAAGCTGCGCAGTGCCTGGTCCACTCAGCAGCACTTGTTGCTGAGTATTTGAGCATGCTGGAGGACCGGAAATATCTCCCTGTGGGGTGTGTAACGTTTCAGGTAGGACTCTCCCAGAGGTACATTAAATCAGGGTATGTCCTTTTCTGGTTTTAACTTTTCTCGCTGGTGTTTAGATTCATTCATCTTGTAAGGAAAGCATAAAGACCGAAGGCGATGCCTTGAAAGATAAATTAACATTTCACTATCACTGTCATTGATACATTTTTAAAGAGTACTTCTTGCTAATTATCTTTCCACATTTTCTTACCTCTGAATTATCAGAGCTATGTATATTTATTCTCTTTGCCTATACTGCTATGGACTTCATAGCATTTATGAAATACACTCAAAATACTGAGAATTAAAATTCAGTAGAAACTCTTTAATTGACTTTCACTTAACACACCCAGTAAAGCAACCTTCTCGGTTCCCTGTGTAAACTGTGCTAATGCTGTGACTCAGAGAGGATAGTTCACTCTTTGGGGGGCTACACACCCCTGAGCCGCTAGTTGAATTCTTTGCTTACCAACGGTCAGTTACGCTTTGCTTTTCTTCAAAACCTCTTAATGCTAGGTTTAGGAAATTACAGAATTTAATTAAATATTATATCCTCTGATGAAATCTGAATGCAAAAGGAAAGTGAGTTATTGTTTCTCTGAAAAGTAAGTTGAATGTTTTGCAGACTTGATAAAAGTCAGTCTCCAAAACAATTGCTGTTGAATTAGTTTTGGATCAGACAAATACAAAAGATTGAGGGGAAAGCTCCTAGAATCCAGGATAATTTGATAGTTTTTTAAGTTCAAGTTTTTATTCGATTTTAAAGAAACCAAAACTGGAAATCTTTTTTTTTTTTTTTTGTGAGGAGTATCAGCCCTGAGCTAACGTCCATGCCAATCCTCTTTTTGCTGAGGAAGACCAGCTCTGAGCTAACATCTATTGCCAATCCTCCTTTTTTTCCCCCAAAGCCCCAGTAGATAGTTGCATATCATAGTTGCACATCCTTCTAGTTGCTGTATGTGGGACGCCGCCTCAGCATGGCCGGAGAAGCAGTGCGTCGGCGCACGCCTGGGATCCGAACCCGGGCCGCCAGTAGCGGAGCGCGAGCATTTAACTGCTAAGCCATGGGGCCGTCACCTAAAACTGGAAATCTTAAATGAAGGTGCATTATGAGTATTCAGTCAAGAGATTACATGAACTCTGATCTGGAGACCCTTACACAAAGAAAACGCCTTAGACCTACTTCAAAAAATTGACATATGAGTGTATATCTACTGTAAATGTTTAGGTTAAAATAAAATATTTAAGGTATGTATATATCATTTCTTTTTAGGAAATAATGGCTGATCCCAATCTCATTGGGTAAGAGGGCTTTTATTATACCTGAGTTTTTTCATTAACTTGATCTATGTTAAGCAAGCCAAGAGACCATTTTTGTACCTTAATTTTTCTCGTATGGAGTTTTGATAAGATCAATTAAATTAAAAATAAAGACTGTTTACGTCTTCTTAGATGTCCTCTCTCATATCACTGCTTCCCTTAGCTCATGATTTTTCTTAATTTTTTCTCTCACAACTTTTTATTAATGGAAAAGGTATCTAGCAGTGGTGTTACCTTTTTACTGTCGTCTTCAAATTACAGAAAGTTTTTGAGATTTGTCTTTGATCTTTGCATTGACTACTCCCCTCTTTTTTTTTAACCTAAGCTGATAGTTATATTTCATCTTCAACTACTTCTTCATATACATCTTTCATGATAAGAAATTAATTCCATTTCACAAACCTTTTCAATTTTCTCCCCCTAGAATGTTTCATCTAATGTTTTAGAGGAATCTGCAGTCTCAGATGACGTGGTCTCTCCAGATGAAGAAGGTATCTGCTCTGGAAAGTACTTTACTGAGTCAGGACTTGTGGGATTACTGGAACAAGCAGCTGCTTCTTTCTCTATGGTAGATGACTCTTGTTCATTCTCTTTCCACAGTTACAAACCTCTGAATTATCAGTGGCATGTGTATTTATTCTCTCTGTGCCCCTTCTTTTCTTTTATGATAGTTTTCCATAAGTACCTTAAGAACCATCTAGGAACAGATTTTCTTTCTAGGTTCATCATTGCTTAGTCTTTTTTATCTTAATAATCTGTTACTTGCTCAATTCATTTTCATTTGCTTGTTTATAAACTAACACTTAATCTACAGCAGATATTTTTTGGTATACAAAACTTTTACCAACAAACATTTTCTAAAACCTTAAAATTAAAAAACGGAACATAACAAAAAGCCTCTGGATGATTTAAGTTCCCGTTTGGGTAGACTAACATGGCTCTAGATATAGAGCTTGTCTGTTGGATGAAAGGGAGAATCTTCTTTTGAGTGTTGTTGGGCATTGGCCTGGCCCTCAGGAAAGTCGTGGCCGCTCATCCTGTTGGTTGCATAGTGAGCCCTGTTGGGTGGGTGTTAGTGGCCTGGAGCTTACTTATCAGGAGCTTTATGAACTACATCCTAGATCCCTTGCCTGACCTACCCTCCCATGCTATAACTCCAGTCCTATCCCTCCCCATCTGTATGTGAAGATTTGCAGCAGTTGTGTAGATCCGTGAGAGGATATCTATTGGAGAAGGGAAAGATAGCTAGCTGAATCCCTGCTTACTTTCTTGAACCGTGGTGATAGGCTCACCTACTTTCTGTGACTTTTCTGCTGAGTGTTTAGTGTCCTAGCACCAAAATTTAGGACAGTGAAGTTCATGCTAGGGTAAGAGGGAACCTTGAGGTAATACACCTTGCTGCCCTCCTTCCACATTGTACTACTGTTGGGAAATGGTCATTTCTTTTGGCCTTAATCCTGCCCTGCAATATATTGGTTAAGGGCTTAGATTTAGAAGGCATACAGTCGGAATTCAAATCCTGGCTCTGCCACTTTAGTAGTTAAATCACTTCAGGCACAAATTATTCAACCTATCAGTGCCTCCCCTTTCTTATGCATTAAATGCATCTAATAATAGTAGAAATGTTGTCAGGATTAATATATGTGATGTGCCTTGCTCCAAGTAAGTACTAGTGTGTGTGCCACTGTCATCCTCTTCGTCATTATTGGTGCTTAGAACCAGCTCATTTAAATATAATAATTCTGAGACTCTAAGTTAAAATTTCTTGTCTTTGAGGACCTTTGACTGTCCTGATTCCTCTCCTGGATCCCTGCTCCTTGAGTTTCAGTTTAATTGATCTGAACTAGCAGAGGAAAAGGTTTTTTGCTATTAATAGAATATTTTAATAAATATATATGCTGTGTTTGTGTGTGTGTGTGTGTAATTTTAAATCACAGTAGTGAATTTAGATTGGGGTACAATGGCTTGTATTACAGAACTTCTTTTACAATAGCATGATTATGAATTTCATTCTTTTTCAGTTAATCTCTTTAATCTTAAAATAATTACTGGGACATTTTAGTTACACTAAATATGTTTCACTATTACAGCTACATGATTGCTTAAATATATTCCTGTGAACTGACTAGAAAATATAAGAACCGTATGTTTGTTTCCTTGGGAAGATATGTTTCCTGATTTGTGAGGGATTGGGAACTCAGTGGCTTTCTCTCGTCCCTCACTGCAGCCACCAATCCATCATTAGGACAAGAGAATGAAATAGCAGCACACACACATTTTGTTCCTCGTTCTGATTATAACCAGAGCAACCCTTGGCCAACCACTGGCCACCTAGCCTCTAGTGGAATATTAATCTGGTGGCTCAGAAATTTCTCTTGTTTTGTTCAAGATCAGTGATTTTTTCATTGATTTTCAATAAGATTTCCTGTGCCATTGTAATATTTTGGGAAAGTAAATGACGTTAGTTTCCCAGGAGGCCGCAGGTTATCTGATATCTGCATTATCTGTGACCAGTGTAATAATTGGATTTCTTTTATGCCTCTGCTCAGAATTAGTCTCTATAAAGATTTAATGCATATGTAAGTACACATACATACACACATTTACTTTAGTGAAGTAATTACTTTGTAGATAGATGCAGAATGTCTGATTCAAATTATATAGAAATATAAATAGGCATATATGTATGTGTGTGTATGTTAAATGCTCACACACACCTACATACATATTTATCTGTCCACCTGGAGGAGACATATATTGTGCCAAATTCTTTTATTAAGCCTTAATAAAATTAAAAATTAGTAGTGTTTGTTTTTATGTCCTATCAGAATAGCTTTATTGGTATTAGTAGAAGTATTGTGAATTCATAAATTGTAATTATTTACTTTCTTATTGATGTAAAAGAAAAAAATATAACGTTATTCTTACAGGCTGGCATGTATGAAGCAGTTAACGAGGTTTACAAAGTACTTATCCCTATTCATGAAGCTAATCGGGATGCAAAGAAACTATCCACGATTCATGGTAAACTTCAAGAAGCATTCAGCAAAATTGTTCATCAGGTAATGATTGCGATTTCTACCTTCAGTATAAACAGAGAAAACTGTCTAAAAGCATTAGTGTTGCTTTGTATTGATGTCAAACTAAATCCCATGAAATGACCATTTTAATCAGCTTACAAATGAACACTGCCAAAATGATGGTTTATGGCCAAAGCAAGACCCGTTAACAAACAATGAATTTACCTAAGGTAGATTATGATCATCATAAACTTTCCACATAGCTTTTCTTTTTTTTCTTTACTCTTTTTGAATTATTACTAGTTGCTAGATTTTTTTAAGTTGTGAGATATTTTCTATTTCACAATGTAGGTTATAATTATGAATCTGATTTTTAATTTGACTTCTATTCCTTTGCTGCCAAAAAAGTTTTTATATTTAGGTTAATTTTTTGTTAGATGATGTGAAAGTTTAATAAAATCCTAATATTTTTAATGATTTCAACTAAACTTCAGTTGTTTTCCTAGATGTTTCCAATCATCCTTTGATATATTTCTAATATGCAATTAATATTTAGTGAAAATGAAGAAAATGGTTGTCTTACGATTATTCAGTTATAATAGTATGATTTCAGTACTTGTTTGTAGTCATGCAATCCACATATTATCACCAAAATTAAAATCAAAATAAACTTGGTTTAAAAATGAAGTAGACTACCAGCAATTGATTTCCCTGAAACTAAATCCTTGGCTCCATTGGAAGACTCTGAAATATCCTGTTGAGCCTCCTCCTCTCCACTTTTATGTTCCCTTCCTGGGACTACGTGTACTGTTATCTGTTCCTGCTATCCTCTAAGAAGGAGGTGGGTTACTGATTATCCACTTTTGTCTTCAGTACTATTCCTGTTTTATTGTCTATCGGCTTGACCTCTTCTTTCTTGCCGTTTACTAAGCTGTTCTAGATGACTTGATATAATCTGAAAAACATTAACATTCTTAAAATAGGGCTGCTATACTGTTAAGCCAGAATTTTATTGTTGTCTACTAAAATACTGAAGTTGCAAAAGATTTATTAGGATTCATGATCATAAGTGGGTTTTTTAATAATCAGTTGTACATATACTGTCAAAGGAACCTCATCTCAGCTTCTAGAGCTGTAAATTGCAAAATATACATGTCAGGTCTGGAACATCTGGAGCCAGTAGTTTTCCAAGAAAAAATTTAATCCATTTATATCAAAGGCATTTGAGCCAAATTACAGTTTCTATCCCGGTTTACCCTGGGTAGTTCAGTGAAGTGCAGCTCACTTTAGCTAAAGATCTAATTTAGACACAGCAGCTGACTCTCTTTCCCCAAAATTTGTAGTTTCAGTTATTAAAGTTTCTAAAAGGTGAAATTTTAACTACTAGGTTTTGAACAAGCAATTTATAAATTTAGCATAGGTCTTAAGTGAAAAAATATGGTCTTTAAAATATCCTGGTGTCTTCTATTGTGGAGAAGAATTTATAGTATACGGTGCCTTACGCTACTGAACTTCCTTTGGCCTTTTTTTGTTCTTTTTAAACAGTTTTTTTTTTATGACTTGCCCTTTTTTACTTTTTATTATACAGAGTACTGGCTGGGAGGTAGGTAATGTTTTAGTTAGTTAAAGACACTAATAGATTGGTTTGATCAGATTTCTTATGCCAATGCTTTGCCCACATGTGCTAGCTGTGGGCATTCTGTTGCTGTCTGCTATCAACTGAATTCATTAACCAAAGAAATTTTGTTAAAATACTGTAAGTTACTTGAAGAAATTTATTATTAAGAGGTTGTAGGCAGTGCATGGAAATCCATATGTTACACTAATGAGATTCTTTGGTAAATGAGCCACTTTGTCGTCACTTTAGTTTGTTTTTATTCTTTGAAGCATTTTCTTTCATCAACATTTATACACAGATTTCTTTTTTTAACCATATTGTTTCACCTCATTTTACAGAGGTCGATTTATGTGTTATTGCTCAGAGGCGTAAATAGAAACTACTGTATTTCGTCTGATCTAAGACACCATCAATTGTAAGACATACCATTATTTTATATGCCTTTAAGAAAGGAAAAAACTCCTGTGTATTAAACCACAACATCCTATCAGTTGAAAGATGAATGCCAACTGCTGAGATCTTAAAATGTAGGCAAAAAATTCTGCATCTTAGAATTGATGAAATAACATGTTAATTTGATCTTGAGTCACTTCACCTTGAGTATAAGCACTACTGAGAAAAGAAATTCACTTTTTTCATTTAAATTTTGTTGGGAGGAGGGGTAAAGAGATTGAGAGAACTTGAAATTTACTTTGACCTCAGATTCTGACAGTGTTTGATAATTAGTATAATGAAGACTACACTTGCTTCTTGTTATGTAGTAGTTAGGCTTGTGATTGTTATTTATAAATCAGATCTTACCAGAAATATGCCAGGAAGAATTGATTGCCATTGTTTTAAATCTTTCTGTAAAGGAAAGAATTCTATAAAATGTTCCCTGATTTATTTTGGTGAGGTAAAGCGAGGTATTAATAAATCAGGCTTACCTTAAGCTAGGTGTATTTGTACATGGGCTGCTTTGCCTCTCACTCTGTAGTCAGCTGTATGTTGATTAAACAGCTTAGGCTTTCTCCGTGTGGTTTTCCATTGCAGTCCTTGTTTTGAGACCCAGATAGGAAACCTAAGGAATGTGTTACTGCTGTGCTTTCTTCCATTTATCGATTAGTTCCCACCTTTTGCTTTTCTTCAGACGAAACCAGTCCTCTTACATCTGCCTTAATCCTGCAGAGTGTGTGTGTGTGCTCTTATTAATACCTGGGATGGAATCCCTCATCTCTGGGGCTCAATTAAGGCACATATAAAGGGACTTGCCAAGGTTATCTATGAGGGATAAAGTTCCTTATGGATTTCCTAACATGAAATGAAATTAGCTGAAAAGGAGGCATAAAAGAAGATGTATTGAAACCTCTGAGCAGTTTATTACTAGTCTGCTTGATGCTAAATCGACCCCTGAAAGGTATAATTTTCACTGGTTATGACATTAATATCATTCTGTCATCATGTTTATTGCATGGTAAAAGTCGCACAGACTTTATTTTCTTGTTTATATTCTTGTCACTGCCTTTCACTGGACCTGTAGCTGTGTAGCTTCTAAAATTGTTGCACGTTTGTTTTTTGCTTTTCCCTTGTAAAACTGGAATGGATGCTTGCATTTTAAAAATATATTTGCTACCATTTGCTGCTTATTTGTTTTGAAATTTCCCTAATTAAATGCTTTCTGTTTTCTCTTCTCTCTGCCCTGGTTGCTGACCCTCCTCCCTACTTTTACTATTGTCTATTGTGGTAAGTTCCTACCTTGTGATAATTTTTCTTTTTGGGAAAAGAAAGTTTTTCTCTGGGAAAACTTCAGTAATTTCGTTTTTTCTAAAAGCGGTGTTTCCTAGCTAATTTCCTAATGTTCTCAAAGAACTCTCACTGGATTGAAATCCAGTAAGGATAATTTATACATTGTAGAAAGACTCTGAATTGGTAACTCGCTTCTTGCCTTATAGGAAAAGCCTTCTGGGTTTATATGTTAGCAATGTGTTTCGTTTTTCATTGTGCTCCTTGATTTGGTACAAATTATTTGAGTTGGCAAAGCTTTTTAGGGGTGTGTGTGGGTGTGTGTGTGCAACAGATAACTCTAAAACTTGATAATTAGCAGTTTGGTAAAGTATTTACCATGCAAAATAACAAATCGTGACCCCTGCATAGATTAGGGTGGCTGCTGTCTGCTCCGCCAGTCTCGGTACCTGAATGGCTGTTGAGTGTTCACCTTTATTTTCTCTTTTCCCAAGCCCATTTATTTTTCTTGAAATGATAGGAAATAAGTTGTGTCTTAATCATTTCTTTCTTATGATTGCATTTTTAATTATTTTTAGAAAAAAGAGAAATGTTGAATTTCTGTATGGACATTTTTATAACCATCTCGTTTTGTGTATGTATATTTCATTTTAAAAATATACATTTATCAAATAATGATCAATTTGTAATCAGAAGTAGATTAATTCATTAGATAATTAGTTAGACCATTGTAGGTATAAAACATCCATGAGTCTTTACCTCAGGAAGGTGAAGTCAGATATGAAGAAAGGTAAGGAAAACACAGTAAGGGGGAAGAATCTCTAAGAGGAGATATTTTCTGGTAATTGGTGACTCCTTGGTAATGGGTATAGACCCATGACTGAGCACCCAACAATGTCATACCACTGACTCTGTTCTGCCCATATGCAACTTTTGAGGAGAAAAAGAAA
Source organism: Diceros bicornis minor (assembly GCF_020826845.1). Classification (NCBI taxonomy): domain Eukaryota; kingdom Metazoa; phylum Chordata; class Mammalia; order Perissodactyla; family Rhinocerotidae; genus Diceros; species Diceros bicornis. Next base: position 2,031,822 of record NC_080743.1, on the reverse strand, counting down.
GATGTGGACAGCAAACATTGACTACGTGAGTGTTATTAGACGTGGTTTCTTTTTTCTGGACTGGGACATATAATGGTCAAAACTGAACTTCTGATAAGGAATGGGGTAGGATATATCTTAGAAGAATATTATTGGTAGGTAAACCACCAACGTGATTTTAATTCTGGAGTATACAGGAAGGAGATGCATGCATGCAAAAACAATTATAATGGAAGACAGTATTGTAATATAGAGGAAGACAAAACATAGGGAGGGAAGTACCAAGTAATTCTGAGAATTACTCAAAGAAATTTTTTAAAATTCTCAAGGAAAACATCAGAGAAGTGGAAGATGGTTCAGGGGTCATACTTATGTCCTGGTGTTTATATACCAGTATATAGAGTATGGAGATTGTATAGCTTAATTAAGAGCTTGGACTCAGGTGTCAAATATATTGGGATTTAACTCCCAGCTCCATCACGGTAGTCCACACGGTGTAACCTTGGGCAAGTTACTTTTCCTCAATTATAAAATGAGGGGGAAAATAAAGGTACCTAGCTCATAGTTGTGATAGGAATTGACATAATGCTTGTAAAGTGGATAGCCAGTGTCTAGCATATAGTAAGTACTCAAAAAATGTTGGAGGTTATTATTTTTGTTGTTACCATATTATTATTATCATCATCATTATTATTATCATTACTATTACTTGAAATCTTAACCCAGTTTTGTTACTAAAATCTTAGAGATGTTATGTTCCCAAGTTGAGATCTTTGACCAAATAAACTGATAAAAGTGTATGTGTTCTTTAAGAGGAATAGATCTAATAGAAGGGAAGGGAATTACAGCTGGGTGAAATACTGGTGTGCCTATATGGAAATCAGTTAACTTGAAGGAAACATAGTGGAAAACAATTGGGTGAGGATAAAGAAGTTACAGAAGTGCTGTCATTGTGGAAATTTTCAAGTAGCCCAGCAGAATGTTTCTTTCTAAATAAAGATAACAAAACTAGGAGAGATTTAAGATATATTTGTCATAGGAGATTTCAGTCCTTAGAGACGTGGATAGATGAGTAGATAGATTTCCTTGTCTGAGACATAGTTTCATCACCCATAAGATTGTGGAATCAATAGGAGGACTGCTAAGGAAGAATAAGTTGAAGTGTGGGAATGAGGGGAAATTCAAAAAGAGTTCATAACAGTAAAGGAAGGTAATGTTAGAAAAACATAGGCTAGATTATAGGAGAGTGGATTAAAAAATTTAACATTAGTACGAGAAATTAAATAAAGAGTTCCAAGTGGCTGCTTAATAACTAGTTCAGTTCTAAGCTGCATTAATGAAATTCAAGTCCGCATCCAGGGAGGCAGTGAGCCCACTGACCCCTTCCCTGATCAGATCACGTTAGCAGTGCTGTGTCTGTTTCTGGGATACCACCTTTACAAGGTGGCATTGAAAAAAACTAATAAAATGCAAACAGGATAGTAAGTACTGCCATATGAAGATGGTTGAGAACTGGAAAGTTTAGCTAAGGGAAACAAATCTTAATAGCTGTCTTCAAATATTTAAAAGGCCACAATATTGAAGATTTGGAATAGTGTTTTAAAATGGAAACCTCTGAGAGGAGTACAGCCAGAATAACAATATTTTAATATTTGTGGTTTTTAAAAGTAGGAATGTATATGTATATATGTGTATGACATTTTTGAAAAATAACAATCACAGATTATGAATTTTCCCAAATGCCTCTTTTATTTTCCATGCAGTGCCTTCGTTCCTTGATTTTGTCAAAATTTGCTATTATTATATTGTTCCATTGGCTTGTTTTAATCAGAATTTTGGTTGAATACTTTTAATCTAGCTAATAAGATTTCCTTTGCTAAGAGATCAGTTAATTTTTATGTCTGTTAAATTTTGAAATAACTTGTGAAAAAAAATTTAAATTATAAACCTCAAGTTTCTTTAGCTCCAAAGCCATTTTTCTTTAAAATTTGACTTCTTCTGGAAAAAATGTAGGGATAGTTTTACTCACTGTACTCTTTTTTTTTGTATTATAAAACTGGTAAATTAAGGATCAGAGTTTCCCATTTTGCTTTTATCTGTAACATTTGTGGCTTATTTTACATACTCTTTTGCCTTTCAGTAAGAACTCAATATAGGGAAAATAAATTATAAGACAGATTAGGCTTAAAGAGAATTCAGAGATACTTAAATACTTAGTGTGTCTGTGTATGTAGGAGCCACCACAAAATCTTTCTGAAACATTTTTGTATCTAAATTGTAAGAATTGCATAGAAAGCTTCCAAATATTTTATCTTGATTGAAGGAATTTGTTTTCATGTGCGCTGTGTAAGAGTTAAGTGCCCTTGGTGTACTTTACACTTGAAATGAATGTGTGGTTAACGTATGCAGTGGGTGGTTGGGGACTGTAGAATAACCAACTCGTCTCAATTTTTATTTTTTATCTTTCATTCTTACCTTTTTTTCCCTTTCTATTCCATTTTTAGTTATTCTTCCACGTATAAATATTTTTATCAGCAGAGGGATGTGGATTGTAAATTTTTTGCTTTAATGCTTCTGGGTGGTCTTGAGTTTTACTGATTGTCTGCTCTATGCCAGGTGCTATACTTGGCTCCTAACTTTCATGATCTTATTTAATATATGTAAAGAGATTATATAAAAGCTAATGCTAACTAAAAATGTTAGCATTGTTTTTGCATTTAACTTTATTTAGTATGCTCTAATTTCAGAGCAATTAAGACACAGTTCATGTTATACCAAGCATCTTTTCTTGCAATAAGGAATATAAGTTAATTTATCTCAATTGTATGGACTTAAACCATAGACCAATGTGAGGTAGTCACTTGGTACAAACCTTGAAAAACATACCATATGTGATTTAGTTACTTGGTAAAAGCTCTAATTGCATAATGTTATATGTTAGAAATAATGAAGAAAGAAAGATTACTTACTTTGTTTTTACCTTCATTTGAGAAATAATAAAATATTATAATTTTGAATTAAAACTTTTTGCATTATTTGGGGAATTTTATGCTATAGTAATCTAAATGTAATGTGAAAAAAAGACTTTGTGTTAAAGTTTCTTCATTTTCCTAAACCTAGGATGGTAAGCGGATGTTTGGCACCTATTTTCGTGTTGGTTTTTATGGAACCAAGTTCGGGGATCTGGATGAACAGGAGTTTGTTTACAAGGAGCCTGCAATAACCAAACTTGCAGAGATATCTCACAGATTGGAGGTGAATGCTGTGGTGGTTCATAAAATGTCATCTTTAATTTGTCTTCTCTATGATGAATAGACTTTCAGATCCAGATCTAATCATTTAATAAGCCAGATCTTTCCAATTAAACTACTCTTGTAGAGGATAAGGATTTCTGATAGGTACAATAATACTCTTTCGAATCTTTCAAATCTTTTATGGCAATAGTAAAATAATATTATTAATATTATTTTTGGGGGGCTCTATTTTCATACATATTTTAGAAACCTCTATACCCTTCAGAATTACTGTGATTTATGGAGAAATGTATAGTATTATCCACATTTTATGGAAAAAGGCATAAGGAATTAAGTAGCAACTAATAATGAAACTAGAACTAGAGCCCCCAAGAAATTTCTGAGCCAAGTACATTATCTCTTTGGCTTAACTGATTCCCAGAGAGATGTCCTTAGAACTTAAAAGCCTGAAATCACACCTTAAAAATTAAAAACACTTCTTAGAATCCCTTAACCTTTATAGTTTCTTAATTTTCACCATTAATGATTAACTTTCTTATTTATGAGGCTAACAGATCCTTTCTGCTATAATTATTCTTTCTAACCTTTCTTTATTCTTGTCACTCAAAGTGTGGTCCATGGACCAGAAGCATTGGCATCACCTGGGAGATTGTTTGAAATGCAGAATCTCAGGCCCCACCCCAGACCTTCTGAATCAAAATCTGCATTTTAACAAGATCCCCAGGTGATTGTATTCACATCAGAGTTTGAGAAGCAGTGCTCTAGGCTCGTTTTTTTATTCTCAGCTGATGTTAATTTCTTGAATGTTATGTCTTTACTGGTGACTTCACTGGGCTCAACTTGCATAAATGGGCTTAAACTCTGACTTTTTGTTTTTCAAGAGGCTAGGTAAGTCTTGGGGAATATTAAGTGAGACAGTATTTCCCAAACTTAATCACAAAAACTATCTTTGAGGGAAGAGTGCGGGTTGTCCTTTGAAGATTCCAATTTAATTTTTCCTTTTGAATAGCTCCATCCATTGCCCGTGCTGCCACTGGTGTCATATGGAAAAGTCATTGCGTTCTTGACCTAGGGTTGCCTTTTCAAAAGGTAAACCTATACAGAACTTCAACAAGTCAATGTTTTTATTTGAAAATTCTGGAATATTACGTTAAATCATTCATAAAAAAGAATGCTTGGGGGCTGGCCTGGTGGCGTAGTGGTTAAGTTCGTGTGCTCCGCTTTAGCGGCCCAGGGTTCACAGGTTCGGATCCCAGGCGTGGACCTGCACACCACTTACCAAGCCATGCTGTGGAGGCGTCCCACATATAAAGTAGAGGAGGATGGGCACAGAGTTAGCCCAGGGTCGATCTTCCTCAGCAAAAAGAGAAGGATTGGCAACGGATGTGAGCTCAGGGCTAATCTTCCTCACAAAAAAAAAAAAAAAGAGTGCTTGTTTATTGACCCATATCTGCATGAAATCAGGCCACATCAAACTCAATAAAAGTAAGATCCTATACATCAGAGATACTGAGTTTCCTTTGTCTTTCCTCTCTGTTCCCTTTTTGTTTTCTTGAGGACCTCTTGTGGAATCCTGTATTTTTATTGGAAAAAATAGTTGTTTTCTTCTATTGTCTATTATTTAAAGTGAGTAGATGGGAATAATATCAAGTAAATATGGACTGATACCATGCTAATTTGATAGGCTAAATATAATTTTTGTGAATCTAAATAATTTTATTTTGTGATTATTGACGTGATTGTACAAGAACTTACTAAATGGCTTAATTTTGCCTAGGAGTCTCCCTCAGAGGCCTTCTCTGTTCTCTAATACTGTTAACTTTATGTAAAAGATTTGTTTTTTTTTATTGTAGGGATTTTATGGAGAAAGATTTGGAGAGGATGTGGTTGAAGTAATCAAGGATTCTAATCCCGTAGACAAGTGTAAATTAGATCCTAACAAGGTATGGTTGATTAGAGTGTGATGCATAGGCACATTGTTGAGACTCTGTGATTTTGTTGGAGAAAGACTAAATGATGATTTAACAGTGAGAAAATGAAGGACTTTCCTCTTTCCCAGGCATATATTCAGATTACCTACGTGGAGCCATACTTTGACACATATGAGATGAAGGACAGAATCACATATTTTGACAAAAATTATAATCTCCGGCGTTTTATGTACTGTACCCCCTTCACTTTAGATGGTCGTGCCCATGGGGAACTTCATGAACAATTCAAGCGGAAGACCATTCTGACTACTTCTCATGCCTTTCCTTATATTAAGACAAGGGTCAATGTCACTCACAAAGAGGAGGTAAGTTCCCAAATGGGGAAACAGAGTTGGTAAAACAAATACATTGGAGCACGTGAAAACAATGTGGCTGTGACATTATGAACCATCTGTCACATGGTAACATCCTAGAACTATACCCATTTTTGAGGCATTAACTTTAGGCTTCTTTTCTAAGTCCTTAGTTCACCCTCAGCCTATGCTTTAATAGGCTGATTTTCTTTTTTTTCATTAGGCATCCAAAGTTTGGAATTTTGTTGTTCCGTAACAGTTTACAATTGGTCTCCACTTTTTTTCTTATTTTAATTGATTTATATAAAGCTCATTGAATAGTTTTCTATCAGTACACTGACCTAGTAGATGTTATTTCACCCAGATCATCTTAACACCAATTGAAGTTGCTATTGAAGACATGCAGAAAAAGACACAGGAGTTGGCATTTGCAACACATCAGGATCCAGCAGATCCCAAAATGCTTCAGATGGTACTCCAGGGGTCTGTAGGCACAACAGTGAATCAGGTTAGTACTTTTTCTAGTGCTGTGTGATTTAAGTTATAAATGGAATTTGGGATGATTTCACTATTATATTTTACAAAGATCACGAATCAAGAGCCAAATCAAGTGAAAAAGATAGGTGTTAGAAGTGGTTGCAAAAAACACTGAAAGTATAAATGAAGATAAACTGAAAAACAGAAATTTTTCAGTATAATCTCTATTAAGGTTTTCACACCTGCCTTCTATAGTGCCTATGTTTTTCTACCTTTCTGTTCTTAAACATTCTATTAAGAAGGAATTGATTCACTTAAAATAACCTTTCCTTTAAAAGCTCGTACTGGAAGAATGTGCTCTAAAATGGAGGGCTCATTTCCAGAGCTGTGTACATGCACGTGGACACCTGCTCTCTGAGATACGCCCCGATGTTGTCTTCGCAGATCTCCTGCACAGCGAGTTGTGAGGAGTAAATAGTAGTTTGGAATCACTTTGAAAACTTTCATAATATATGTACTGAGATATTGTTGTTATTTTGTCATATGAAGATTAGAAGGCATCCCCATTATCTCCTTGTAGTTGATTGATTCAGATTCTCTTGCTGATGATTAGAGAATATTCCGAAGTAAGGGAAAATCCAGAAAGGCTTCAAAGTAAGATTTCATGTAATATGTCTTATCTGTTTGTTAGGTCAAAGGAATGAAGCCAAAAAATGTCCTACCAAAACTAGAGTAAACACTGTAAGACCTTTACCCACTAAAAACATACATGATTTGGAGGTTTCACCTTCGAATAAAATAACTTAAAAAAGATCATCTTCTTTAACTTACAGTGTTAGAAACACATTTGGAATACTGAGGGAAGCTGTCTTAGGAAATAGGTCTAATAATCAGTGGATTGACGACTGTCAGTAGCCTGACAACTTTTACTTCCAGGCTAAATTAAAGAATGTAAAAAACACAAGGCAGAATGCATTAATGAATACAGTAGTCAGTCCTGGAGCTCCTGCTCTTCTTCTTTGAAAAATGAACTGAGAAGTTAATTTAATTGCAGTAGGCAGAAATATGGATTTGGCATTAGGGAAAACTAAAAGCATATTTCCAGAATCTGTCTCTCAAGAGTTTTAATATAGGTGTAGACTTATATGCATTAAACTTAAATGCAGCCATCTCAGTGCTAAGAAAAATCACGTGGGTAAATTCTGTCTCTGTGATTTTAGAGAAGACAAAAACACACTTCTTGTTTTATCTTCTTATTTTACAGGGGCCTTTGGAAGTTGCCCAGGTTTTCCTATCTGAAATACCCAGTGACCCAAAACTCTTCAGACATCATAATAAACTGCGACTCTGCTTCAAAGATTTTACTAAACGGTATTCCAGGCTTCCTACATAAAGATCTTTCAATTGAGAATGTCCAATACCGTAGTGTGATATAAGTGTCTTAAAGGACTATTGAAAAGAGAAGATATAGGCAAGTGGTTCAGGATAACAAATAGTCTGTGTAAAACTTACTATTCCTTAATAGTGTATACGTATCTCCCTCAATACTCTATAATGCCATTTTTATAATTTTAAAGATTGAAAAGCCAAGACTCAGAAAACTTTTTTAACTTGAAATTATTCTTAGACTATTTAACTATTTAACTTGAGAGCTGTTATTTATTTGTGAACCTTCTCTGTGAGAGTTTCTGCTTCCCTTCCCTTAGGAAACATACCAGCAACAACTTGGAAGCAAAAAATTGGTGTTCAAATCTTGTCCTTATCGTGTGTGTCCTTTTCCAGGTCACTTAATCTCTATGAGCCTCAGTTTTCTAATCTATAAAGTAAGGATAATACTCTCTCTCACAGGAAGGTTGTGCAAATTAGGTGAAATAATATATGGGTGTGTCAGGGGTCCCCAAGACCACTCCCAGTTTTGAGGATTTGCTGGGACTCCCAGGACTCAGCATGGAGTTGTAGTCATGACGGTCAGTGATTACGTGAGAGAGCAAAGTCAGATCAGCAGAGGAGAAGGTGCAGGGTGAGTCTGGGGGAAACCAGGTGTGGGCCAAAGGATCCTCTCCCGGGGGTGTCACCCAGGAGGTGCTGATTCCTCCAGCAGTGAGTTGTGATAGCATGTGTGAAATGTTGTCTTGCAGGGAAGCTCATAGAGACTCAGTGCCAAGATTTTTATGGGGACCTGGTCCCGTAGATATCTCCCTGACAGGTACCAAAATTCCAGACTCCCAGAAGGAAAGCTGGTATTCAGATAAACCAAAGTGTTTACATAAATAGTTTAGGCCAAGTGAGCCACTCTTATCTTCTGGTAATGATGAGAATCCTCCCAAAGTCCAAATTCCTGGACACTAACCAAGTGCCAACCTTACAAACAGGCCTTCTAAGGATAGCAGTCTAGGGCCTGCAGTTAACTCTTTTATGCACAAATAATACTTGGCACATAATAAATAAGCGTTCGGTAAATATTAAATTTTGAAACAATAGGAAAAAATAGTCATTTATCAACTTGATGCTGACTCCTGCTTTACTAACACCGTGAGCACGAGAGAGAATGATTAATTTTACTTGGTGTTGTCAGGGAATACGTCACACCAGAGTTGACATTTGTTATAGACCTTAAAGGATGAATATTAGTTTTTCAGGCAGAAAAGAGGAGAAAGGGTATACCAAATAGAAAACAAAAAAACACCATGAGCAGATTTCAGAATCTTTTATAAGAAAGGTGAGTGAATAGTTTAGTGAAGCTGGAACCATGGAATCTATGAAGATAAGTAGTCAAAGAAAATACTGCAAAAGTAGATTGGGATTAGACTGAAGGGCCTGTGTCCAGGAAGTAATCACTTGATTGTCACCTAGTAAAGCAGTGTCAGAACCGTAGTCAGAACCCAGTCTTGACTCCCTATTGTGCTTTCTATTATCAAATCATTCACTGAGTGGACTTATTAGGAGTAGAAATAATTTTGCTTTACATCAGTTTTGTCATCAGAAAAATATGTGGAATGCGCATTTGTTCAGGTATTTTGAGACGATATTTGCCTTATTCTCATTGCAATAATTATCATGAATTGCTATCAGTTTCTTCTGCTTGAACATGGTAAATATCTTAAAAAAAAAAAAAACTTCAAAAGGCTTCATTGGAAGTGTGAGATTTTATAATCTGAATATTGGGGTAGACAGCCTTATAGGTTTAGTTTTAGGAAACAACAGGCAACATAGCTCCTAATGCATGGAGTAGATGAACTGTGGTAATAAAAGAGAAAAACCTGCTTTAAAGTTGTAGAATTAACTGATTTCTAGCATTAATTTTATTATTTGGGAAGTTTCAGATAATAACCAAAACAAGCCCTGCTGTCTTTGTGAGCCAGGTGATCTTGGAGCAATACACACTTCTCTAGGTCTTAGAGGTTTTTAGTCCTAGACCATCAGATGCTACTTTTCTTGCTATTGTTTTAGAATTTTTACTGTGACTACAATTCCAAACAAATGCCCTCCCCTTTGTGTATATTTACTGTAAGGTGATGAATTCCTGTAGTCTGCAGGTATCCTTATGTGTTAACTGTCTATAGAGAAGGTTTTCTCCTTTTAAATTGCAAAAAGGCACAAAACAAAACAAACTGCGTAATATAAACCTTACAAAGAAAGTCATAGCCAATACTACCTTTTTTGTTTTTGTGTAACCTTTCATTTTTTATGCCAGTATGCATATATATTTTATCATAGTTCAGTTATAATATACATATAATCTTAAGGTCTTATTTTGCAATTAAAGTTAAAACTATTATTCTAATGGTTATATTATTTCATCAGATGTTTGAATTTAAGTGTAGTGTTTAAGCATGAGAGGACTGAGCCAAAGTACATGAACTTTTTTTTTTTCTCGCTGAGGAAGATTCGCCCTGAGCTAACATCTGTTGCCAGTCTTCCTCTATGTTGTATGTGGGACGCCGCCACAGCATGGCCACTACTGACGAGTGGCGTAGGTCCGTGCTGGGGCACCAACCCCGGGCGCTGTAACCTGAATCTGAATCTATAGATCAATTGGCAGAGAATTGACTTCTTTATAGCTTGACTCTTCCAGTTCATGAATATGGTATATTTCTCCATTTACTTAGATTTTTAAAATGTTTTCTTTAATATTATTTTAATTTTCTATAGAGGCCATATATATCTTTTGATTTTTTTTTCCCTTGTTATTTACTAGTTTTATGCTTTTGTTAATGGTATCTCTTAAAATTATATTTTCTGTTTGCTGGTATACAGAAATGTAGTTGAATTTTATGTATTTTACATGAGAATATTGCCAAACTCACTTGTTAATTCTAATCATTTATCTGTGGGATCTTTTTCTTACAGTGATGTTTAGGACCTCCAGCAGTATGTTGAACAGGAATAGTGATAGAGGGCATCATTGTCTTGTTCTTGGTCTAAAAGGAAATATTTTCACCATTGAACTTAATGTTTGTCTTCTTCCGGATTTTTGTAGATGTTTTTAATTAGGTTAAAGAAGTTCCTACCTATTTGTAGTTATGCTAAGAGTTTTTTCATGACAAATTTTAAAATTTTATCATATGGCGTGTGTGTGTGTGTGTGTGTGTATGTGTATAATGTATTGGTAGAACAGTTTCCTCTTATTTTGTTTGGTAGTTTTGCAGCTGTTTTAAATTGAATTACAATTTTTTCTTATAGTCCCTATTAGGTTTTGGTAATCCAGCCTTGGAAAATGAGTTGGAAATTCTTCTCGGGAATAGTTCTTTTTTTCCTCTGTACTCTGGAATAGTTTTGTATATACTCTGGAATGATTATATTACATTGGGATTATCTGTTCTTAGAATGTTTAGTAGAATTTGCATGTTGATGTTTTCTTTGTGGATAGATTTGTGATTTGACTGATTCAATGTATTTGATGGTTTTAGGATTATTCGTGTTTGTTTTCGTAAATTATATTCATCTAGAAAAATATAATTTCAGATTTATTTACATTAAATTGTACACAATATCCTCTGTGCCTTTATAAACTTCTGCCATATTTGACTTTATGTCTCATTTTTAATTTCTAGTAGGGAATATTTGGCCTTGTCTCATTTAATCTTGCCAGAGCTTATTCTATTTTTTTAGTTTTTTTCTAAGAACCAAGTTTTGCATTTCTGATATAGAGCTATCATACTTTTAAATTTTATTTCTGCCTTATACTTTGAGTTTATTCTGGTCTTTTTAAGTTGCTTAGCCCTTCAGTTTTAGCCTTCTTTTCTAATATAAGCATTTAAGGCTACACATTTTCCTCTGAGCATCACTTTAGCTGCATTTCACAAGAATTGATTGTATACATTGTTTTTTAACATCCTTTCTTCATTTATCTATATTTACCATTTCATTTATCATTTATCTATGAAAATATCTATCCAGATACTTTTTTCTTAAATATTTGAATAAATTGGATAGAGGATTGTTATCAAGATCTATTCATTTAAGAAACATTTATTTGAATACAGGCAAACTACTGTGCCAGATGCCATTGTTGCTACATAAATGAGTATGGTTACATTCCTTAAAGGTCTTTTAGTCTAGTGGTGATATGAAAAAATGGCTTCAGATTTAACATTAAAATATATATAATTTTTAATTAAATGAAAACTGGAAGTGAATGTTAGATTTTAAAGGAACTCAGTTGATCATCTGTTTTCAGCCTTTAATGTAATTACAAGAGAGGATATTTAACATTCAATTGAAAAACTGAATGTCCTCATCATGGTGAATATATATACAGTACTCTCCCTTATCCATAGTTTCAGTAACCTGTGGTCAACTGTGGTCCAAAAATATTAAATGGAAAATTCCAGAAATAAACTTGTAAGTTTCAAATTGGGCACCATTCTAAGTTACGTGATGAAGTCTCACTCCGTCCCATCCGGGATGTGGATCTTCCCTTTGTCCAGTGGATCCACCCTGCAGACACCATCCGCCTGTCAGTCACTTAGTAGCTGTCTAGTTATCAGATCAACTGGTGCGGTATTGCAGTGCTTGTGTTCAAGGAACCCTTATTTTGATTAACGATGGCCCCGAAACACAAGAGTAGTGATGTTGGCGATTCAGATATGCCAAAGAGAAGCCATGAAGTGCTTCCTTTAAGTGAAAAGGTGAAAGTTCTCAACTTAATAAGGAAAGAAAAAAAATCTTATGCTGAGGTTGCTAAGAGCTATGGTAAGAACGAATCTCTACCCCTGGAATTGTGAAGAAGGAAAAAGAAATTCATGCTAGTTTGCTGTCATACCTCAGACTGCAAAAGTTACAGCCACACTACATGATAAGTGCTTAGTTAAGATGGAAAAGGCATTAAATTTGTGAGTGGAAGACATGAACAGGAAACAGGTTCCAATTGATGGCAACATGTTGCACCAGAAAGCATAGAGCCCATACAAAGACCTCAGCAAGGGATGCCCTGAAATGGGTGACACTGAGCCATTTACTGCAAGTAAGGAATGGTTACACAGATTCAGAAATAAGTTGGGACTGAAAGAGACACATTCACATAACTTTTTTTTACACTATATTGTTATAATTGTTCTATTTTATTGTTATTAATCTCTTACTGTGACTAATTTATAAATTAAACTTTATCATAGGTGTGTATGTATAGGAAAAAACAGTATATAGAGTCAGTACTATCCAGGGTTTCAGGCATCCACTGGGGGTCTTGGAACATATCCCCCATGGATAAGGGGGACTACTGTAGAACACTACGCCAGAAGAAATCTTTTGATAACACACTGTTTTTCCTAGGTGTGAGGATGCCTTAAGAAAAAATAAGAGCTTAATTGGGCCAGATCAAAAGGAATATCAACGGGAACTGGAGAGAAACTATCATCGCCTTAAAGAGGCCCTACAGCCTCTGATAAACAGAAAGATCCCTCAGTTATACAAGGCAGTATTACCCATCACCTGCCACAGGTATGCTTATGTTTTCTATTGTTGTGGATATCTTCAGAAAATGAAATCTACTTGAATTATTTGTTTTAATAGTGAATTAGTGTAACTGTTATTATGTGGTTTCAGACATTGTGTCTCCTGAAACCCAGCAAGTTCAGCTAGTATACAGTCACGTGTTGCTTAACAACAGGGACGGGGTCTGAGAAATGCATCGTTAGCTGATTTCCTCGTGTGTGAACATCGTAGAGTGTACTTACACAAACCTGGATGGTGTAGCCTACTGCACACCTGGGCTGTGTGGTACTGATCTTACAGGACCACTGTCATATATGCGGTCCATCCTTGATGGAAGTGTTGTTACTCGGCGCATGCCTGTGAGCCTTTATCGTCTGTGCATGAATCAGCCTACAAGATAAAAGTCAGTTCTTTCTGTAGTTTGAGAATAATGAAGTTGTGTTAAGTGCTCATACTAACCAGGACACCACACATAAGAAGTCTGGCCTCCTAAAACTATTGCTGTTAAAGTCCTGTCATACTTTCTGGTATTTTTGTAGGAGAATTCACTAGAATGTATCAGGAGCCAGGTATTCATTTCCCTCAGCCCTGACTGTAAATAGTGTACAGCATGTTCTTCTAGATTTGTATTAAAACAGGTAACCTCACTGATGATCAAGAAGGCTTCAGGATTTTTCTCCACTTTCTCAGTGTGACAAATTTAGAAATGGAAATAACTTTGAATTTTCCACAACTGATCTAGTTCTACTTGAGCAGGTAATTTAATCTAGTTTTTAGATTTCTCCTCTGTAAAATTAAATGATACTTATCCTGGAGAGGTTGTTGTGGAATTAAAAAACATGTAAAGTTCCAAGGACAGTGCTTAACATTTTACTTTGTATCCCTGAATTCTGGACAGGGCGTGATAACTGCTAAAAGCCAGCTGCCTTGTTTGCATTTTGAAATCCAAATGTACATACAACTATTGAATTATCGTGGCACCGATATTTTACCACCTTTTGCTTTGAATTAATAACAGTAAAGCTATTAAATTGTACTTACCTGATAAATTAATATTTGGAAGGCCTTTGAAGTTGTGTTTATGAAAACAGAAGGTAGATGCATGGTATAATATACTAAAGAAGAAAGTGAAACTGGCCATTTGATCATCTGGAAATTAGTCCTGTTCTTCAGTGACCTCATATTTTTGTACTTCTAGACCTCTGAGAAAAATCACACATTCATTCAAAAAATGTCTACTAAGTGCCTGCTGTACGTCATGTCCCCTGTCCAGGACATGTAGATCCTCTACAGGAACAGAGAGAGACCAGAGGGCCTGTTTTAGATCCTCTCTCCAGCAACATATATTTTGCTTCCACCATCCTATACTGCTGCAAGACACCCTAGGTGGTTTCCCCTTCAAGTTCCCAGTGGGAAGCAACACTAGCTCCCCCACTTTTGGCTCCCCTTCAGTCTTTTTGGAATTTCTGCCTTCTTGCTGCCTCTGGCCCCCTCCACCAGTCTTATACTCATTGGGCAAAGGTCCTGGGAGGAGGCTGCTGGGTCTCTGAGGGAGTCAGGCAGTCTCCTAATCCTAGTCTTACTTCCTTCATCTCCCCAACTCCTTCCAGTGGAAAGACTATATTCTCCCACCTGAAGGAAACTTGCCCTTACACCATCATCCTGAGTTTTGCCTTTCTCTGTTACCTACATTATGGTCAGTCCTCCAAGCTTTAGTTCTTAGTATTTGAAGGCAGTTTTGGGGAATTTAGAAAACTCTTTTTCTTGATGAATAGTCTAGTTTCAAGACTGCTCTTTTCCCTGGAACCAAAAACTGAGCTTTGAGATTCAGAATTGAACAGGATCTCTTTGTACCTATCCTTTCCTTCCTGGAAATTGTAAACCTCAGGGGTTCACCTTAATAGCAGGAAGGATAAGTGAAAGAAACCAGCTTAAGGATAAAGGAAAGTACACTAAGAGGGATTGAAGAATATTATCCGTTTCACTCTTAATTTCTTCAGAACTTAGAAAATAAAATTTCTATAGAATTTGAATTTTTTATTTTGCTGATTTACAAAATCTGGAATATTAATTATTTTGCAATAGGCTTATAAGTTATTAAGATAGTGGTTCTCAAAGTATGATCTGGGACCCATGGGAGGGGGTCCCTGAGTCCAAACAAATTTTATATTAATACCAAATATTACTCGCTTTTTTCACTCTCATTCTCTCATGAGAGTACAGTGGAGTTTTCCGGAGACTACATGCGATGTGATATTGTAAAAGATATCTGCAGAAGCAGATAAGAGAATTTAAGCTTTTTGTTAAGCCAGACATTAAATATGTAAGAGTGCCTCTCTTCATATTTAACTCTTCTAAAATTCCTGCAAGTTATTTTTAATGAACAATATGATTTATAGTATATAATGGGTTATTTTGTAAAATAATAATTTAAAATTTTTAGTGTTAATTTCTAGTATGGTAAATATCAAGATAACCCACGTAAACGAAAGCTTCCTGAGGTCCTTCCTCAATTTTTACGACTGTAAAAAGGACCTAAAACCCAAAAGTTTGAGAACCACTGATTTAAGACTTAGACTTTAATATTTTAGTAGAGAAATACATGGCTTTTGCTTTTAATAACCCCAAATAAATCTTTTCCTGAAATCTGTCCCATTATCCCTTAGTTCCTGTTTTATTACAATATCAAATATACCTAGTGGCAAATGAATAAATGATCAATGGACTTGGCAAAGTGCTTACGGTAATATATTTTTAATCTATAGGGAAGTCTACAAGCCAGAATATATAGGGCAGAGTGTGTAGGATGAGCATGTAACTTGAAAGTTAATAAGAACTTTGGTGGTGGGCCGGCCCCGTGGCTTAGGGGTTAAGTGCACACGCTCTGCTACTGAAGGCCCGGGTTTGGATACCGGGCGCGCACCGACGCACCGCTTCTCCGGCCATGCTGAGGCCGCGTCCCACATACAGCAACTAGAAGGATGTGCAACTCTGACATACAACTGTCTCCTGGGGCTTTGGGGGAAAAAAAGGAGGTTTGGCAATAGATGTTAGCTCAGAGCCGGCCATCCTCCTCAAAAAGAGGAGGATTAGCATGGATGTTAGCTCAGGGCTGATCTTCCTCACAAAAAAATAAATAAATAAAAATAAAAAGTTAATTATAAAAAAAAAAAGAACTTTGGTGGCGAAACAGTTTTAAAGTTACGTTTTTGGTGGCAAAACTTTGAGATAACTCTGGCTGAAAAAAGTACATAAAACATATTTTAAAGGAGTATGTAAAAATTGTTTACTTTATAATTCTATCGTTTCCTTTTCTCCCCAGAGATTCCTTCAGTCGAATGAGCCTGCGCAAAATGGATCTCTAAAATAAACGCATTTGTTTTATTCATTTGAAAAGAGCCATTGAGTGTAAAAAGAAGTTAAGATCTGTTGAAAAATAAGACTTGGGACTTAATTCTGGAAGTTATAGCATTAATTTACTCATTGAAGAATGCAGTGGCCAAAACAATATCAAATGTAGATTGCTGAACTTTGAGAATCATGGCTATGGTTTCTAATGTTCTGGTAATATGCTGTTATCTTTTTTTTAAGACATTTTAATGACTCAAAGGTACACTATACATTTACCATTATTTATACCATGGCTAATGTTAAATTTATTTACTTTAAGTTTGTATCTTTTAATTTATATTACCATTTATAGATTCATCTTGGAACCATTTTAAATGTAGTAATGCTTATTTTAAAGGTACTATTAAATATGTGAATGTTTACACTAATTTTACTGAGACTTCAAAAATTTTTCTTTATTGAAAAAGGCAGACAATAAGTTAGAGTTGATTCCAGAACTAGTTCCAACACTAGCAAAATGAAAATCAAGATTGACAGTCACTTTATGGGCCCAAAGAAGAGCCCACATTAAATAAGTGAATAAATTAAATGGGTGAGATATACTAACTGGTTTGTGAAGTCTTAACGCTGGTTTCTAAGCTATTTTTCATTTAGACATCCAAAAAGAGAATTAGAATAAATTGCAGAAATAACTTTACCTGATAAAACTTGTGTTTATAAATGATTAAATACTGGGATAACTAATACCAGTGACAATAGCTTCATCTTTGACTCCAACCTTAGTACACCAATGATGGTAGTATGAATATCACAACTCTGAACAACTAAAATGAATGATTCCTATGTTTCAAATTAAACAAGCCAGTCATTTCATCAGTTTTTTTAGGTATCTAAACTGGTAAATTAGAAATCTGCTTTAAAGCTATCTTACATCACCATAAAAACTAAACTGGTGTTTCAATCTACTAGTTGAATGAGAAGTTTTAGTTATTTTTTGACACCTGTATAGATTTTACAAAGTACACTTAAAAAGAAATTAGCTGTTTTAAGAACTAATTTAAGGGCCGGCCTCGTGGCTTAGCAGTGAAGTGCACGTGCTCTGCTGCTGGCGGCCCGGGTTCGGATCCCGGGCGCGCACTGACGCACCGCTTCTCCGGCCATGCTGAGGCCGCGTCCCACATACAGCAACTAGAAGGATGTGCAGCTATGACATATAACTATCTACTGGGGCTTTGGGGGGGGGGGAATAAATTATTAAAAAAAATAACTAATTTAAAATTTATAACTTTATATGAAAACTATTGCAAAAAAGTTTTTGAAAATATATTTCAATTAGTTGTGAAGTTTTTCTGAGAAATTGCATATTAATGATTTCTGGAAGTGTTTTGAGCAATGCTTTTTCTTTGGGTAGTATTATAGCTTACAGAAAGGCATCATTTATAATCTGTCCCTTTGATCTACTGACCAGTTACATGAATCACGTAAGAACTGATCAAATTCAATACAGTGCCTTCATTCTGTAGTTGATGTTGAAAACAAGATCTCAAGAATGCCCGATTCTCCTGAGAGCAGAGGCGATGGCTGACATCCCCCCTTCAGCCTACCTATGACAGGCAATATTACCTCAAATTCCTCTTATCTACATCTATTCAAAGACTGAATCACAAACAAGTTTTTCAGATGAGTCTACAGTGTTGGACCAAAAGGGGTGAACTGAAGGGACAGAGAATGCAGCTGAACAATAAGGAAAGGCAAGGAGTCAAGAATGGAAACTCATTAAATCAAAAAACAGGTAACATTTATACTCTTTTCTCTTTGGGGGAGGGGAGTGGGGAGGTAGACATGAGGAAGAGAATATTAAGTAATCCCTAGGTCATTTCTCATTAGGTTACACTTATCTAAGAGTTTGGATTGTTTCACACAAATCTCAATGACAATATCATGAACTTTAAGGTTTATACGACTTAATTATCATGCAATACTAATTACCTTCTGACTTGAGTCAGAAGAGGCTCTTACTCTTAAAATAAAACATTGGATGATACTGAACACTTCCTAACTTCCCACGTACTTCAATTTTCTTAAAACTTTCTCCTATCAGGAATCTATATTAGTAGTTAACTTGATGGCCTCTTGAGTATTAGAAGCCCAGGCTCCATCCTAGAACTACTCCATCAGAAGCTTATGGGTAGTGTTCAGGGCTGTTTCTTTTTCTTTTTTTTGTGAGGAGATCAGCCCTGAGCTAACATCCGCCAATCCTCCTCTTTTTTTTTTTGCTGAGGAAGACGGCCCTGGGCTAACATCGGTGCCCATCTTCCTCCACTTTATATGGGACGCCGCCACAGCATGGCTTACCAAGCAGTGCATCGGTGCGCGCCCGGGATCCGAACCAGCGAACCCCGGGCCGCCGCAGCGGCGGAGCGCGCGCACTTAACCGCTTGCGCCACCGGGCCGGCCCCCAGGGCTGTTTCTTTTTAAAAGTTCCATTAGTGATTCTGAATGTAGAAAGAGGTGAGAACCATGACTTTTTATGTCACACTACCTTGTGGAAAAATGAAAGACATTATTTAACTGTAACTAATTTATTAGTCAACAGGTACTTTTATTTGTTAAAATGGGGTATAACAGTTATTTCAATAGCATTTAGATATTCTTTAGAATTATTTCTAATATTCTTAATACCAAGGATGTCCTTTTTAACAAGTCATAAGATAATTGATCATTTACCAATTTAATATACTATATTTAAAATGAAAATTTAACCAAATTTTTGTGTGTGCCCAAAGCATCATCTAAGTTCTCCAGTTTTGGATTCCAGTTATATGTCTACTTTAAAGGACAACCAGGATGTGACCCTTTTTACTGTAAACTTCTTTTAAGCGTGACAACTTGGGTGGACTAAGCACAATTTCTCTCTGAAAATTTCTTCACCTTCAACTGTCAGAAAATATTGAGTATTATTAAAGGAAATTATGCATGTTTTTTCTCTTCTAGGGAGGTGTATGTATAATGTGTGTGTGTATATATATATATTAGACATACACACATTCTATTAAGAGAACCCAGCTATATTTATCATAAAAATATGCAAATAAAAAAGTTTGAGCATTTGCATAGTTAAGCAGTTTAAATTTTATTGACCTCCCAGTTTTTAAAAAAAGTTAAATTTAAGGTCATACCTCTAAATTTGATGTACTATATACAAATCGTGCAGAGTATGACTATGAAGAGATACAAATTAGTCCACGCCTAAAAAGATTTACTAGAGTACAGAATCATCTTCATAAATACATATAAAATTCTTGTGAAGACAGAAGGGGACTGACTGTCCAGGTTTTCTGAGACTCTTCAAAGTGATTCAAGGCACAAAATGTTCAACACTGTGAATACACATATTCCAGACCTTGTGCCTCTAATACAGCCCATCCAAGATGTGGCTTCATGACTTTTTAAAACTAAATGTACTGAAATGAGATTCTGCTTCTAGCTAAAAAACCACAAGACCTATAAACATCTTGTAGATTACCCCAAAATATGGAGATACAAATACAAGCACTTTATTTTAAAAGCAAACACAAAAGATAGGTGTAAATTCAAAAGTGTTGAAATGCTTCCATTTTGGATAATTCAATTAAGAACCTATAGAAGCTTGTTCCCAGAAGCTAATGCATCACTAGTCTCTACTGAGGAAAATGAATTCTAAAAATTAACATGGTTTTCGATAATTCAAATTTCACTATTTTATAAAAACCTAGAGAGACCAATAATATACAATGGCTTCAAAAGATAAGCTAAAGACTCTTTAATGTAATCAACTTTACCAATGTCTGTTTAATATATACACAAGGAAAATACACTCACTCTATAATTTCTTATAAAATAGCAAGTAAGGCGTAGATGTAGGAGATGTAGAAGGGGAAAGAGAATTCAAAAAGTCCTTCTCTTCAGTGACTTTCACTTCGGAATCATCAAAAAGCAACCACTTCCCCTCATACTCCTTTAAGCTTTGCACTACATATGAAATTCTGTTCTCAAATCCACTCATGTTAATGCCTGTTTGGTCACTGGATTCCTTGTTTCTATCAGATTCATGGGTCCCATTAGTATTGTTAGTCTCAGAATTTCTATTTTCAGCAAATGCTGTACTGGCAGCTTTATCAGGATTAGATGCTTTGTTGTATAGCTCATAATCTGCTTTGCTCTTTTGTCCTCCAAGAAGTCCAATAGCTTCTACATTTTTTTTGTTCAAAACTTTACTTGGCTGTGTATTTCCACCAACTCTAGTTGACACTTCATCAGCATAATTTTCGACCACAGCCCTTGCTTCCTCCTCATTCGATGGTTCTGGCTTACCTATTTCACACATTTGGTCGACCACAAAATTTCCCTTATCTAGTTCTAAACTGTTAAGGTCAGTGACTTTAACAGAAGCAGTGTAATGCCCACTGCTAATTGTAATGCCACTATGCATCACAACCGCAAACAATCCATAGCTGTCGTTGGTTGGCTTTGTGCTCCATTCTTCTAGTGACAATTTGAGAGGTGTCAGTAAAGGAGTGTTGATCTTGGAAAGTCCACCACCATAACAATCAAACCTTTGGAAGAAAAAAAAAGTTTTCTGTGATTCCAACTTTATATATTTACAACCAATGTGAAACCAAGTAAAAGCCTGAATGAACCCTTAATATTTAGTACTTATAATAAACACAAAAGAATAAAAACAAGACAGACCCTAATTTTGTGTAATATTTACATTGACACAAAGAAAACATTGAAAAAAGTGCTAATATTCAGGTGTTTCTGTGACAGATACATGGCATTCCCCCTCTATTTTCCTAATTGTGTGCATTAAAAAAATGGCAAAAAAATAAAATAAATGGCATTTAAAAAACACTAAATTTCAAAATCCTTTACATTTTAGTAATTCACTTTAATGTGAAGTCTGTCTACCAAGATTTGGAGACAAAAATAAATAAGGTAGTATTGTAGCAAAGAAAGGACTACATGGCATCTTCTGGCATAATAAGGTGTATGGAGAGCTACTGGGAATCCCTCATGGTAATTTCAAACAATTGACTATTATAGAAAGGAATAAAATCTACAATGACATTATGTACACGTGTCAGAATAGGTCAGACTATCCAAAATGTAACTGGCATTGCTGTACTTAGCATTTTTTAATAGCTTTTAGATATTTCAATTTTCAACTATAGAAGAATCTCTCAAGTTGTTCAAAGACTAGTTTGATTTCCTGGCTTACCTTAAAATGAACTTTTCTAAGGCAATTTTTATACATTTCAATAGTTTATATTATACTATTTTGTTACTATTAAAGTATTCTGAACAAAACTTATATAGCAGCTCATTTTCTACATATAGCTTTTATTTATAATACTCACTCTAAGCCACTAGCAGCAAAGCACTTCAAATGAATAGTTATGACTTCAGGCATTTTGTCAAACAAAAGACTTCGTTCGGCTTCAGTATAATGATGGCAATTTTCACAAAAATATTTATCTTCTCCTACAATCCTCTCCACTGAAGCAAACTGTGAAATTGCCCATCTCAGAGTCTTCATTTCTGTTTTTGGCTCTGGAGAAACTACAGAAGAGAATCCTTTCACTCACAAATAAAAATCTCTGACATTTAAAAATTAAACCACAGAGTTCCTTGTTCAAAATTAGCATTTAATTTCAATTGACTAATCCCTCCCAAATAAATGAAGAGATTTCCTTTAGTTTCAGAAAAATCTCATAAGTTCATCCTCAACAGCGTACATATCTTTTATTTATATTTGGTCAGCCAAAAAAATACTTAGGTGATAAGGACAGCAAAATCAAGATCAACCTAGTCTCTGACTCAGTGTAAGACAGACTTTAGTTTATATTTAATAGCCAATGCCAATATCCAAACAGGTAAATCAGTCTCATGACCATTTCCCATGACATTTCCATACTTTTTGTGGTTTATACTAGACAAGACAGTGGCTCAAATATTGTATTAACAAAAAAACCCTTAGTAGCTCTAAGATTCAGATTCTCAAAATTTAACTTATTAAAGCATTTCATTTTCCCATTATAACATACTCTATACATCAAAATAGATGCCACAATTTTCCAAATGCTAACTATTAACAAGTGTGTAAGGAGAAAGATTTTATTATACCAAAGACACTAAAAGCCAGCTTTTTTTCTCAATAATTATACAAGCTACTATTAGACTCCACTATTTTGTCGAAGAAAACAATAATTACTCCATGGTCCATACAAGATGCCAATTTTGCTTACTTTCAGAACTCTCCTCTACTTTGGAAAGCTCATCTTCTTGTACTGGTACACTAATGTCTTGAAAATCTTCTCTTCTTTCTGTTAAACTTTCACATTCTAAGCAACGAGTTCTTAATACCAGCTGACCTTGAAATAATTTCTCTACTAGCTCAAAACCAATTTGCTCTGTGCCTAAAACAAAAAAAGGAAAATGTAAGTCTATAAAGATTAGTTTCTCAGCATAGCCCAAATAACCAATATTCCTTTTAAAGTATAGCATGTGGGCCAGCCCCGTGGCTTAGCAGTTAAGTGCTCTCGCTCCGCTGCTGGCGGCCCGGGTTCGGATCCCAGGCACGCACCGACGCACCGCTTCTCCGGCCATGCTGAGGCCATGTCCCACATACAGCAACTACAAGGATGTGCAGCTGTGACATACAACTATCTACTGGGGCTTTGGGGAGGAAAAAATAAAAATCTTTAAAAAAATAAAAAATAAAGTATATCATGAATAAAAGGCTGATTTTCATATCTCAACTTGCTTATTAAGAGATGCCTTATTCACAAAGTATAAATTCCCTGTAAAGACAGTTCTGAGTATGAATTACTGTTGTCTCTAAAAAAAGAAGAGAGTCACAGTTGTGTCTTAACTCCCTTCCCAAAGACACTCCCTAAAGAATAACCCCAAGTTAAGGATACTTTTGGTAAAACCATTAACCACGTCAATACTACACGTCTTCCCTGAGATCTGTAGATGTGGACAAAACTGGATAGAAATCCAATTCAGGTATAACTACTTCTCTACTTTAAAATTGCATTTCACTAAATGAAATTTCTTTCATGAGTTTATGTCAAATACTGCATATGTTAAGGGGGTAAAATATTTATTCTCTTTCCATTAAAATGTACTGAACTCCCCTAGTTTATAAACCATAAAACATTACCTTAAGATTAATGAGATTTATACACACACACAAAATTCATCTAAGCACATAGCTTGAAACACCAGAGTTGACACTCAGTGTTAATTTCCTCTTAAACAAAACTTGACCAGATTTATATTGTAGATGTATCTAAGAGAAAATTCCAGTTCTAGAGCTGTTAATCCTCCCACCTATCAATGTCTAAGAATAAATTATACTGACCTTTATTTATGGGCTTAACTTCATTAACATTAACGGACTTAACATCATTCTCTGGAGATGCAAGTCCACAACCATTAGTTGTGTTATCATTTTCACCCTTCCCCAAGTCCTCTTCAAGATATTCATTTTCTTTAGATTGTTCTTTGGATCCTTGGTTTGTTGTTATTTTCCCCAGACTACAGAATTTAGAAAGAATGCTAGGTTGCTTAGTTGCAGGCTTTAACCAATTTATTTTAACTCTTGATTTCTTCTGTGAGGGCCTTGTACTCTCACTTTCAGAAACGTACTTGGGGATCATTTTAGGAGGAATCTCTAACATATCACCTGTAGCTTTTCTTTTTGATCTGGTTTGTCTCTGGTTCTCTTCTAATGACTGGTGTTCCTTGGATACTTTAACTTTTTTCTTCAGGTTACCAAATTCCATGTCACTTTTTCTTTTCCCATTTCCTTTTGGGAGTTTTTCTTTACGGTCATCAGAATGCCTCATGTTGTTCATCTCTATGCTGTTAATACCACTCATTTCCTCTTTCTGATGAGGTTTTTCTTCTACCTTAGTAGATAATTCTGCCACATTTTTTACTTCTTCTTTTTTTAGAAGCTGGCATGTTTCTTGAATGTTTCCCAAAATACACTGTAATACTTCCTGTGCATCATGCTGTAGATATCCTTCATACATAGGGTTGAGTTCCCTATAAATAAAAATTCCCATTTCATGTATTGTAGTTTTGAAGATATAATACAAAAACTTTCTATATATAAATGAATTCATTTACAGGGATATCAAATTATTTTAAAAATCTAAAAACATTTATTCAGCTAATTTGAAACTTCTTACCTAAACTTGTAACAAAAAGTAAAAACAAATTTTACCTCATTTTCATTATCACAAAGACTTTCATCCTCTTGTAAATATATTATTGTTACTATCAGCTAATTACATATACAGTGTTTACCATGTACCAGGTTTTATTCAAAATGCTTTTTATAATCTATGTATAACATAATTCTCACAATAACCCTATGAGGTAAGTACTGTTATCGCCACTATTTACAGGTCAGGTAACTTGCCCAAGGTCACAGAGATGCAAAGCCAGGGTTCAAACCTGCTCTTGGCCACTATGCTCAACTGCTTCTTAACAAACATATAGCAATGTATTATATCTGGGTCATTCCTAAACTAAATGATTACATAATTTTTTAAAGACTTACCCTATAGTATTTTGGATAAGGCTATTTTATACATAGGATAAAGTTTCATTTTTTTAAGACAATACTACAAAGAAATCCAATCCAGTTAACTAAGTTATCTTCTAAGCACATACAACAAAAATAGAATATTTGGAATTTACATTTTTTATGCATAATATATTTTGAATATAGACCTATGACTCCTAATCGGAAATCCTTAGGCCCAAATGTGTTTAGGAATTCAGAAATTTTCAATGTGGCACATAAATATTTATCACCAACATGATATGGGGCAGTATCTCATAATTAAACACATTTCAATTTCTATAGAAAAGCATATGAATATTCACATTACAGATAAATAGGAATAAAGACTATAAATAGCCTCATACAAATTCAGATTTATTGAATTTAGTACCAAACGGATGAAACTGTGTCTCGTTTTTGGAGCCTCGGGGCTATTAAGGACTGTAGCTCTGTAGTTTCCATCTTCCGTGCCCTTCATCCTCCCATTTGTTCACATTCACTCTCCTCCAAAGAGAGCAATAAGGAGCTAAGCTAGAATCCTGAAACTGTATTAGAGGCTATACCTGAGTGTGTTAAGCAGTCGCCTTGGCTGAGTAGCAAGTTCATCAGTATATTTCTCTGGATTTAAGAGAAAACTAGCCTGAAGCTGTTCAACTGAAATGATCAAGGACTGTAAACTGCATATTAGTTCATAACTTGCCAAAGAATCTTCTTTGCAATTTCCCTGTTAAGAAATAAAAAACACACAACCAATATCTTTATTTATGAACAAATTAATGGGTTTGTCTTCCACCTTCTTGTCTTTGTCTCACTAGACAAATACTAGCTTTTCTAAATTTAATTTTATTATAACACTAATTTTGTGGAGATGTACCAATAAACTTTTTAAAACATTTAATAAGAGTATTTTTTGATTACTTTCTATTATGTGGATGATAATGGTTTTCTAATTACGTAAGTCAAAGGTTTCCTGACATTTAACCTTATTTTAAAAATGAGTCAATTTGAAAACAATAGATAAATAACAGATGATAGAAAGGTATGATAAATTGTGATGGTGGTATACAAATGACAGTGTTGATTGGCCAACAATATATTGGAGGACTGGAAAAGACACACTGTAAATGGGGATAATATAGTTAGCTACCTTGCAAGAATGAAAAATAACTGCCTTTCTGACAACATAAGATACTGAGAAATTCAATTCTCAGTTATAGTTGGTTAACAGAGAAATAAACTTTGTCATCCTCCTCCCAAATACTCTGTGTATGTATTACTTTTTCATTTCTAAGCAAGTGAATTTCTATTAACTTAATATACTTTTTATATTATTTTCTGTTCTTTTATTTTTTACCTTATCTTTTTGATTGGCTTCATCTTTTAGGGCTTCTTTCTTCCTTGAAATAATATTAAATAAGTGCTTCACTCCAGATTTAAAACCCGGACAAAAATATAATACCTATAAAAAGTGAGACTGAGTGTTTACTGAACAAACAACAATATACCTAAAATCATTAAAACACTATCATGCTTTTTGTAAAGCACTTTTAAATGTGCATCACTTAAAATTCTGAGATTAAGATTGGTGTCAAAAATTGTCCTCTATTTCATCATAGTTGCTCAGTCTTCCCTCACTGGCAGCATAGCACTGAGCCTGAGCAGACACTGCTAAGACTTATGGTTATAAGGGTACAACATAAAACAGATATAGTTCCAAGGGTTTAAAGACATATCACCAGGACACCAGGAATTGGGCAGAAAAACTAAAGGTTTGGCATTTTCCACTTAACCAAGATCTACTCAATTTTGCTATCCCAATTTTATTTAATATATTACTTTCTTTTACCCCAAAGGAAGTTTTAACATGCAACTTAGAATCATTATTTTAGCCCATTCTGGTTTACTTACAAAGGCAAAGGCAGTATGGACAATTAAAATCCTCCAATAATCTGAAATTCTCAGAAACACTAAATGTTACATCATTCTTTGCCTACTCAAGTTTCATTATATAGGAAAATTGTCAATTTACCTGAAGTATACTATTAAGATAACAAGTGTTGCCGAGATTATTCAGTCCCACAAATGGTAACAAGTTCTCCCTCTTCTCACAGTTTATAGGTGAGGACTGTGCTGCAGGAACAACTTGATCACTATTAAGTATAGAGGGGAGAGAGGTATAATAAAGTAATATTTAAAGAAACAAAATGGAAATATTACTTCTTTAGATTTCGTCTTTTCCCAAAAGTTATATGATCTGAAAAGTATATGGATTTTATTCAGATGACATTTTAAGAAATCTGTACAGGTACAAAAATTGCTATACACCCAGAACAGAAGTTTTACAAGCACTTTAAAAACATTATTACACTCAACAAGCCTCAAAACAAGTCCATCAAGAGGCTGCTAATCCCATTTTAGAGAGCAGAAAATTGAGGAACTGGTATTGTGATTTGTAAAGCCAACAAGACATTTTAATTAAGTAGTTAACTCTGAATAGAAACCTGGAAATAACCTGACTGACAATATCTGGGAGAGGCTGCACTAAGTCAGATTCTGTTAATAAAAGGTTAAGAGGAAAGAGAGTCTATGAAGAGAATTATACAGCTGTCCCTCAAAAATGAATTGTTCACGTTTACAATCCTTTTACCTCTTTAACAAACAGTAGGTCCTCACAGCATTTTTATTTATTTTACAGCTGCTAGCTATTACGCCAGCTCCTCCAAGTGTTTACAGGCATGAATGCGGGTCAGCAAAAGGCTCACACACCATCTCCTAAACTGACTACTGGTAAATATTAGGAGATTACACGTGGGACCTCATCCACTTGAGTCGCACAGCAGAGTGCCTATCTGCTGAACAGGCAGCTAGTGGAAACTCCAAAGAGACCCAACTATGGGTGGCATAAAAAACTCCGTTTGGTTCTGACTTCTTTTCAGTCACCGAAGGATTTATTTGCATCAAAAGCATTTCTTATTTTTATTTTAAATATAATTTGCAATTGTACACCCCAACAGGTCTGGTAATTCATATACTAGGTATGACTACAAAGCTTAAACATCTCAGGTAACTGTCAAGTCTTCTGAACCAAAAAACATCACCTATTTCTTCACCCTTACACAAAATGTGTTGCACTACAATCAAGTTTAAACTGAAAAGTAACTCTAGTCAATAAATATTTCTCCAGGTTAGTCTAACTGGCTGAGCCCAATGGAACTGAGTTCACGTCATGGGTGAGATGCCCGTGGGGAAGCACAGTTCTGCTGTTTCTGCTGCACACTGCTAGACCGGTCACACTAGCGTGTGCTCTCTCCTTGTCTCTGTGGACTATCAGGTCAGTGTCTAGAGATACCAATCCAAGTCCACGGTTTCTTGACTGATGCGGAGTCTAAAACGTACAGAAATAAAGTTAGATACATACATTTCAGATCCTCTATATTCAGAAGCTTTTTCTTCATTTTCTTGAGAATCTGTGAAATCCAAGGCTCTCTTAGTTTCCTTTTTCTGAAAAAACTTCAAGGAAAGTCTGTTTTTCTTTGAGGGACTTCCTCTTGAAAGCCCATTACTCTCACTGGGTATGACACCAGGCATCTTCTCTTCAAATCCCAAGGAGTTGACAAGAATTAATTTATGCAGGGATGTTGTAATCAACAATCATATCTGTTAATCACAGAGAAGACCTTTCATTAGTTTTCAGTTATCAGCTGTAGGCAAAAAAATCAATATTGAAAACAAATTTACCAACGAATGTTACTAACTAGATCTTCATGTTTGAAAACTTAGTGCCTGGCAGTAATAGGCACTCAATGTTTACTGCTTAAATGAAGGAGCTTGCCCTTTGTCTTTAACTTTCTTAAACAACAAAAAATATCAGATACTGAACTTTGATTAGCCTATTAGATTAAGGGTCACATCACAAAATACCCCATTTTTGTAAACCTGCAATAAAGTAGTAGTATTTAGTAAAAACTCAACTTTTATTATAATTAATTCATTCAGAAAATATTAACAAGCAAGTACCATCGCTAATTCTAAAGTAGGAGGTGCAGGGGCCCGCCCGGTGGTGCAGGCAGTTAAGTTCTTGTGCTCCGCTGCAGCGGCCGGGGGTTCACAGGTTCAGATCCCAGGCGCACAGAGAGACAGCGCTTGTCAGGCCATGCTGTGGCAGCGTCCCATACAAAGTGGAGGAAGATGGGCACGGATGTTAGCCCAGGGCCAGTCTTCCTCAGCAAAAAAAAAAGAGGAGGAGGATTGGCATTGGATGTGAGCTCACGGCTGATCTTCCTCACAAAAAATAATAAAGTAGGAGGTGGAGACAGACAAATGAATGGGAAATCAAAGGAGTGCTGAAAGTCCTCCTTCTAGACCTTTCCTCCTTGATAATATGAATACATGAAATGAAATCTCTAAAAACTTCAAAGTGTAACTTGCATACAAAAAAGACACAGATCTGGTGTTCAGTGGTACCTAAAAACTTGAGTGGAAAGTAGTAAAGCGTCAGCTGGGATGGCGGTGTAAAAAACTGCTGCACTTTGTGCATATGCACTAGAAACCACAATACACTGATTTTCCAAACATTTCTTTAAACTACAGATTTAAAAAAATATATTGCTTTGAATAGAGAAAAAGATAATTTAGTTTGCCTGTTGCAACCTTTCTTTCCTGCTTTAGAGTAAGAAACTTCTGGACGGAGGGAAAAAATGGCAGTCTCGGCGGTAGTTATTCTACACCGCGCTGCTATTCTTCCGTTAGGAAGTCGGGGCCAACGAGCCGAGCGGCGTTTCACCAGCGGCTCACTCAGAGCCCCAAGCTCGGCGGACGCAGAGCCGCCCGAAGGGCCGCCGCCCGGGGCACGCGCGACCCGGGCTCGGCTCGGGGCAGCGGCGCGCTGACCGACGCCCTCCCTCCGCGAGTGCGGGCGGCGGCCCGGCCCGCGGTGCCGGGGCCCAGCGTGCGCGCGGCCGCCTCACGACGACGGGAACGGGGTCGTCCGCGGACGGCAGCGGAACGGGCACGCGGGGGCGACCCAGCAGCCCAGACGGCCGGCCGCCGCCCCTCCTCGCCGCCCCGCTCCCCGGAAGCAGGGGCCGCCCCAGCACGGCCCGCCGCCCCGCCCGCCCGCCCGCCGCGGCTCCTCGGCCGCGCCGCCCGGCCCGAGGCGTTACCGCACAGCCCGCTCCGGGGCCCACGGCGCGCGCCCACACGTGGCGTCCCGCGAACTTCCAGGACAGCCGCGGCGACGGCGAGCAGCGCCGGCCGGGACGCCCGAGCGCCCGCCGGGGACCCCGGGCCCTCACCTGGGCGCGGCCCACGCAGGTGCGCGGCGGGGTCCGCGGGGAGCCCGACCGGGAGGCCGGCCGCACCGTGCGCACGGGAGGCCGCTCGGGCCGCCTACATCCCGGCCGCCACCGCCGCCGCCGGGTCCCGGGTCCGCGCCCCGCCGACGGGAACTTGGCGCGTTTTCCTCCGTCAGGACCCCGCGCCGCCGCCCCCGCCGCGCCCCGAGGGGCGGCCTGCCCGCGCGCCGGCTCCGCCGCCCGCGCCGCGCCCACGCCGGACGCCGGGGCCGCCCCGCGCCCGCCAATCGCGCCCCGGGCACGCGCGGACGGCGGGGCCGAGGGGGACGCCGCGCTCCCCCGGCCGCCCCCGGGCTCCGCGCCACCGCGCCGCGCAGGCAGCGCCGCGGGCAGCCGCGGGTCCTCCGAGGGCGCGCCGCCGCTCCGGCCGTGCGGGCGGGCTCGAGCTCACGCCCTGCGCTGTTTTTCTTCCACTTTAACCATTCGTGCGCGCGAGGCGAGGACGGCGTACGGGTCGGGAGACGGGACAGAGGCACGCTGGGCCGGGCCGCTCGCTCGGGAGGAGCCGCCCGGCGCTCAAATCCACCAATCCGTGGTGACGAGCCCCCAAGCCCGGCCCCCCTGCCTGGTAGGAGCCAATCAGAAGTAACGAGGCGGAAGCCAATTGGGTGGCGGGGAAGGAAGTCCAGCCAATAACAAGAGGGGAAAGGACGGGCGCGCTTCCCCTCTTCCAGCTCTCATTGGCGCTCGAGGGCGCGCTTTCGCTGCCGGCGTTCAGTCCCGCTTCCGGGTGAGGCCTTCGCCGTTGGCCCCGCCCCTTTCTCGTCCGCTCGTGGGCGGGGCTGCGGGGCGAGACTGGGAGGACGGCGGCACGCCGCCGGGCGCTCGCGCTTTCCTAGGAGCTCGCGCCGCGGGGCCACACGTAAAAACGGGCACGCTGCCGGCCGAGCACCGCAGGGCGGGGCCCCCGCCTCCGCCCTCATCGTGTCCCCGTCCCCGCCGGCGCGGACATGGGCGCCGGGGCCGCTCTCCTCAGAGCGCCGTCCGGTCCGCGCTCGCGGCGCCCGCTGGGGCCGGGCGTCCCCGAGGCCGGGGACGCGGCGAGAGGGCGTGCGTCCGCCGCCCGCGGGGGCGGAGCGTGCAGGCAGCGCTTGGCCGCGGTCACACGTCGGAGCGCGGGGAGCGCGCCCCCTCAGATACCCGCGTCCCCCAGGCCGCGCCGCTCCCCCGGGCGCACCGGAGCGGGGCTCAGGAGCGCAGCGGCTCGTGGCGTCCGAGCGGATGGTCCGGCCACGTCCTCACGCTCGACGCTCGGCTTTGGGAGGAGCAGGCCTGGTGCTGGGGCTCCCGTGAGCTAGGTGCGCGCGTCCCGGGGCCCGGGGTCTAGGTGCGCGGGGCCCAGGGTACGGGTTCTAGGTGTGCGCGTCCCGGGGCAGGAGGTCTAGGTGCGCGCGTCCCGGGGCCCGGGGTCTAGGTTCGGGGGCACGGGGGTCTAGGTGTGCGCGTACTGGGGCAGGAGGTCTAGGTGCGCGGGGCACGGGGCGCGGTGAGCTAGGAGTGAGAATGTGCCGTTGAGAATGCGGCGGGGAGAGAGATGGGAGTCCTGGGTGGCTTTGAGGTAGAGAGTGATAGTTGTCAAGTGGCTGCTGTGGTGGGTAGACTGTGGACCTTAAAAAGTGCCACCCACGGACTAAATCATGGTGGCTTGGAATGAGGTGGCAGCAGGGGAAATGTTGGAAACTGGTGGGATTCAGAATGTGTTTTAAATAGACCCAACAGGACCTGCTGATGGATTGTAGAAAAAAAGATAAAAATGACAAGGATTTTTTTTTCTTTTACCAAAGCACCTGGGTAGCAGTTGGTCCTTGCTAAAATGGGGAACACTGGGGTAGTCGTGGCTTTGGTGGGAGGGGCTGTTGTTTTTAGACATTAAGATTGAGATGCCTATTTCACATGCAAATAGTGACGTGGAGCCAGGAGATAGCAAGTTTCAAGCTCAGTGGAGAATTTAGATCAGGGGATGTAAATTGGGGAGTCATGAAATGGTGTGTAAAATCATGAGACTGTAAGAAATCACGTAGAGTGATAATATTTATGCTCCAGAGTCTGCAGGGCATTGAGACCTCTTGCCTTGTCAAGCCACGAATCATAAATCCAAATAACTGCTCCTTAATTTGTCCATCTTAGAATCAATATCCATGCCAAATACCCATTGTAAGAGTGAGACTTATAAAGCTCCTGATCACACCATGACACGCACAGCGATCTGTAAGCTGCCTAAAGAGAAAATCCTGCTATCATTTGGTAAAATAGGCTCAAAACTCGTTTTTTTACCATACTTTCAAGGGATTGATAATTCCTATTTGAGAGCAAAATAGAAAGCTTATTTTGAGACCAGTACAGTGTTGATACCCCAAACAGACAAGGGCAGAATTAGAAATATAATGATAGTCAGTCCCCGAGTTTGCCATTGTGTACCACGGACTGGAGTGTCTTCTTCTGTAGTCCTAGCAGAGTCATTGCCGTTTTCAGACTCTGCCAGGACAGGTAACCAATTCTAGTTTCCTATTCTAGCTTTCCTGTCTCAGTTGAGATCCTGTTGTCTGCAGCTGCTATTCTTCCTGTACGATTTATAGTGTCAGTTGAGGTTCAGTTACAGAGAATAGAAACCATTCCCTTGGTATCGGCATGAAGAGTAGTGAATGCTTAGTTAGGAATGTGGATTAAATAGACCTAAGATTCGATTTTCAGGAATGAGGCCACCAAGGGAGCAGTGACCCTTCTGCGATCAGGAAATGATGACTTCTGAACTATGCTGTTCCGGCAGTGCCCAGGAAACCACGACCGTCAGAAAGCTGCACGCTCCACCCACTGCGATCTACACCCGCACGATGCGTGTGCTGCGTCCTGCCTGTCAGGGCCACGGGCCCAGTGGCGGGGCACTGAGACTCCTGCTTGTGCTGCTTCAGAAATAACCAGCTCCACACGGCTGGGCGCAGCAGCAGCGGTAGCACAGGGATGCATGTCAGGCTTGCTGTGTCTCCGGCAACGTAATTCATGCAAAAAGTTAAAAGGTTTCTGATCCTTTGCTTTCGCTCAGTTCTGTGTGGGGGAAGTTAGGGCTACAGTCTTGACCAAATACAGTCTTTAAGCCCAAAGACCTGACCTTTCATTTCCTGGCATCTGTGTGCTGCTACCTCACTCGTGATGACCGCTCACTTGGGGGCGTCTGCACAAGGGGTCTAACAGGCTGGCAGCATTCTTACTCCGTATTTCTCAGCCGTGTGTGGCTGCGTGTCAGGCGTATTTCCTTCCAAGGCTTTTGTTCACAGATGCTGTTTCTGCGTGCTTCAATTTAGAGGTGTAGAAGTAGCTGGGTTTTTTCAGCCATTTAAGGCTCCAGATTATGGGATTCTTCATCCACTTAGATTACAGACAGAGTTCCCCTCTTAGCAAAGCTGTATTCCTTTCCATCCTTACTTGCAGATCAGCTAGCTCTGGCCTGAGTTCATCTCTCATAGAACTTTGCTAAAAGTGGCAAGAAAAAGCCACCAAATACCAAGTTTATAAATTTTTCCAATTATTTCCCTTCATGCCACAAATACCTTGCCGCTGGACAACAAGGGTCACCAGTTTTCCATCTTGCCATATCTGAGTCCTTACCACCCACTGCCCAAATGCTTCCACTAAGCCACGACCACATTTCTTTTAAGGTTGTGTTATATGCAGCACAAATTTATAGGGATCAAGTTCTGCATCAGATAGGAATAGGTTGATTTATGAGAAGCAGAATATTTTTTTAAGTGTCCTTAGCCGAGATGAACATTTATTTGTCACATAGAGTGCAGAGATAGGAGTCTAGATGAGTATAGTGATTCCGTGACCATCAGGGACCTAATTACTACCTCCATTCTCAACAAGTAGCTTCTACCTTATGGTCCAGTATGGCTGCTTAAGTTCCAGCCATCATGTCTACATTCTAATAAGCAGGAAAGAGAAAAGGAAAAAGATCACGCCGCCTCCCTTTAAGGATACTTCCTGGAAGTTGTGAACCCCATTCTTGCTTATAACCCATGGGTCAGAGCGAGGTCATTTTGTTAACAGACTGTTAACTTGATTCTGGGTCCCCATATGTCCAATTAGAGGTCGTCAAGGAAGAAAGATAGAACGGATATTAGGGGGCAGATAGCATTCTCTGCTATGCTTCCCCTTACCTGATTAAAAGATTTGCCTAGCTGGGGGAGCAGAAGATAAAAAAAGGACTAAGTAGGTCTTTTGGTTTTTTGGGAAAGAGAATGTGCTGGCTATTTCTGTTTCCCTAGTAGCAGATATGGAGATGTGCTGCCCAGATCACCCTTCAGGGAAGGACTTGTTCCCAAGCTGCAGGGTGTGCCTCCAGCTGTCAGCTCCTCAGGGTCTTGCCCAAGGTCATGCCTGTCCAGGGAAGCCTACACCGGGTGATTCAGCAAGCCTGGGATATAAAGGCTCAGCCGCTCTGGCCTGCCACCGGGCGCCTCCGATATGCTGTGTTCACTCCAGAGCTCCTGGGCAGTCGGCCAAAGCCTTGTTGGACCTGTGCTGGAATTTGACTTCGTTCTCTGCGCAGTCCTGCTTCCTCTCCCTTCCTCATCTTGTATGCTCTGTTCCAGCGTCTGCTTCCTGAAAACCCTCCCTGCCACAGCTGGTACCGGGGTTGGTTGGAGAAAGCGGGCATAAGCTGGGAGCTGGATTATGGGCCACCTGGCTGGCTGTAGGTGAGGCACCGACAGCCCCTGGCACGAGGTGGTGGTCCGATTCAGATGGTGTGCCGGGTGGGAGGGAACACTAGAGTTGTGATGTATCAGGCTCTTGAGATGTGTGGCAGTAACAGCGATAAGGGAATAGAATTGGATGGCTATTGCTGAGCGCCACTGGTTACAGAAGAATAATGAACAGCTGAGGGTGGGTGATAGGCAACTGCTGGTCAGGTGTGAAAGCCAGAGCACCTCTGTCGCTCACAGAAGCTCTCATCAGCAGGGAGAGGGAGAACGCCGAGCACCAAGACCAGAGCTTCAGAGTGGTTGAAAGACACTCTGCCCCAAATGGCAGGTTTTTGTGCCAAAGTGAGGGCCATGGTTGAGAAGATCTAGCATTCTGAGACATGGAGGGGACATCTGGGTGGTGCTCCTGAAGAGTTTGATTCCTCGGGCCCCTTGGATGCCTGCAGTGTGGCTCGCCCCTCCCCACTAAGAGCTTCACTTTCCCATGCTGGAAGATTGTGCAGAGGCTTCTAACGAAGGCAACATGTTCTCTCCCCTAGCAGCCACACCCCCTCCACCAGCTTTCTGGCCACTGGGCCTGTAATTAGGGTTACGTCATGGCATAACCCAGTTGGGAGGTGCTGTGCCTGATGATGGAGGTCAAGGACTATTCCCCAAAGAAGGTGCAAGACCTAGCCAGCATGTACCACCAGGAGCTTGGGGAGTTTGCATGGGCCTGGATTCAGAGAGTGCTTGATCAAGGAGGCCAGAACATAAAATTGGATAGGGAGAATTCTGTTGATGTGGGAGCACTCCCCCGAAATACAGGATTTAACATTCTGGTGAGGACCCCAGGAGTTGGTGCGAACTCACTCTATGATGGCTCCTAGAAGGGTGAAGAAAACAATGACCCTCACGGAATGAAGCTGGAATACTAGAAGTGCTAGGGCAGGCAGGTGGCACCAGAGGGATAACAAGGCTCAGGAAAGAGGGTGTGCTGGAATGGACGTACCATGCACAGCTGGAAGGTTATGATAGTTATGTTCTAAAGGACGGCCCGAGGGAAGACACACTATTACCGAGGCCATAAGGAAGGCGTAGGTGCAAAGGGTGCGAGCATCACCTAAAAATGCAGTTCTGCAAGTCATGGCTGAAGGCAGCAGAGGCCTCCCAGCACTGGGCTCGCTGATAGCAATGGGGATGACAGGACCCCAAACAACAGAGGCCAGGTGGCAGTGCTCAACTATGAGAAGCCAGGGAGCTACAATTATCACAGCGTGGACCTGACCCACACAGTCATGGAAGCGTTAACAGAACATGGTCTCCTTAGCGGCAAAATAGAGGCAGCCAACAAAGGTCCTATTTATATCAGCAGAAAAAAATCAAGGGTAGATGACCAGGACGCTAAGGTCTGTCACCCAATAAAGTCATTATTCCTTAATCAGTTTCCACACCTGAGCCAGTTGATAGACCTGGAGCCCATTGGTTGAAGAGGTCCCCAGGAGGCAGGACCCTGCTACGCTTCAACAAGTGTAAATGGGAATGATTTCCCCAGTCCAGTCCCGAAGTGTCTCTGGTCACTTACTTGGGTAGTTGTACTTTGGGGAAGTGGGAATACCCAGACATTTCAAGGACTGTTGGACACAGTCTGAGTTGCCATTGCTATCCAGAGAGCAGAAGCATCATCATGGCCCTCTGTGAGAAGCGGGCCTAGGGAGGCCAGTTAATAAATGGGGTCACGGCAAGGTCCAGCTCAGAGTGGGTCCATTGGGTCTGTGGCCCCACCCAGTGGTCATTTCCCCAGTCCCCAGATGTTTAATGAGATTGACCTATTTGGCAATTGGTACAAACTCATTGGGACCTTTGCCGGGGGAGTAAAAGCTATCATAGTGCAGAAGGCCACGTGCAAGCCTCAGGTTGTCTCCACTCCCCAGCCAAACACAGCGCTGGAAATCAAAACAATACTGTATCTTGGGGGGTAGGGGGCCAGAAATTAGTACCACTCATGAATTTAAAGGATACAGAGGTGCTGCTTCCCATCGTAGTTCCATTTAACTCGCCATGTGGCTCTGCAAAAAATAGAGGGGACCTGAAGGATGACAGTAGATTACTGCAAGCTCACCAATTAGTAGACCCGATGGCAGCTGCTGTGCCAGATGCGGTATATCTGCTAGAGTAGGTTAATGCAGCCTCAGGTACTTGGTACGTCATTGATTTGGTGAATGCATTCTTTTCTATCCCACTAGTAAGAAAGGGTCAGGGGCCAGCCTGGTGGTGCAGCAGTCAGGCGTGCGCGCTCTGCTTCAGGGGCCCGGGGTTCGCAGGTTCGGATCCCAGGCGCGCACCCACGCACCGCTTGTCAAGCCATGCTGTGGCGGCGTCCCATATAAAGTAGAGGAGGATGGGCACGGATGTTAGCCCAGGGCCAATATTCCTCAGCAAAAAGACGAGGATTGGCAGGTGTTAGCTCAGGGCCGATCTTCCTCAGAAAAAAGAAGAGGATGGGCATCGGATGTTAGCTCAGGGCTAGTCTTCCTCACAAAACAACAACAACAAAAAGATGGGGTCAGAAACGGTGTTCCCGTGGAACGGACAGAAGTACACATTTACAGTTTGGCCAGGGCTGTGTTAACATTCCTGCCCTCTGTCGTAAAATAGCCCGGAGAGATCCGGACCTTCTGGAAATCCTGCAGAGCATCACGCTACTCGGTTACGTCAACGACATCCTGCTGATGGGGCGGGATCAGCGAATTATGTGATAACTATGGCAGGAGGATTAAAGGACGGGAAGTATAGATGAGTGGTGGCAGTGTGGAGGAGTGTTCAAAAGAAGGCTAAATCCTTGTCTTCCGTGTTGGGGAGTCAATAGATAGTGGCTCACTGGAAAATCAGGAAGTAGAAATGTGGACATATTTAGATATGTGGAGGTGAATACCAAAGAATCAGCTAAAAGTTGAAAGTGGTTGCCTCGAGGGAACGGAAAGACTTGTTAGAACCATTTAACTCTTTAAATCATGTACATGCATAACTTTGAAGAAAGGAAAAAAACAAAAAAAAAAGCACTGTAAATGAATTGTTTTCCAATTTCATCCCCTGGGAAAGGTCAGAGCAGACAGGCTAGACAGGAGTAGGATTATTTGGGATTGGGGTGACAATTCTCCCCACCCTCACCTGGGGGCAAGTGAAAGGAAGGCTCAGTATGTGAATCCTTGGCCTTCATCCAGACTCCTTAGGAACCACAGAAAGGACCAACCTCAAAACAGCTGGTAAAACCACTATCCAGTAATTAAATTTAAATTAAAAAGATTATTTCCTCAAATTAAAGTCTGTTCAAGATGTAAAATCCACTTGGCTTGGGAACTTTAAATTCTTTTTCCCCATCTACAGCCACAGGGTCAGGAGGAGGACCTCTGTGCCCCTGACAGGAATTGGTTGCCCTGCTCCCTTAACGTCTGGTCTCGACTGAGTAGGTGATGTCCGGTGGGTGGGTGGGTGCTGAGGGGGCAGCAGGAGATCTCAGGACCTGTTTATGTTCACGGGAAGAGATTCTTGTCTTTCTCATGCCATTAGGATTCTCTCATCTTTTGTGGGTTTAACCCATCCTGAAAAGAGACCTACAGTTAAAGTTCAACATTTGTGCTTCTCTGAATAAAATTTACTTTAATAAAGTGCTAAGTATTTGAAGAGAAAATAAATTCTCACTCTTTTCTTTTGAGTATCATTGTAGGCTCATGGCCTTTTGCAATCTTAACTTGTTTTAATTAAGTATAATTTTTATTTCCTTTTGAAGCAAAAAACTGTCACATTTTAACCTGTAGGGACTCCTTTCAAACTGGCTTCAGGCATTCTCAACATGCTGAAAGCATCTTTGCTTTCTGGCAAATTCTAGGTCTATCTTTAAAAATATTTTCTTACTAACTTGAATGTAACATATAATATATATATATTTTACCATATTATATGTTTAAACCACGATATTATTAAAGATTTACAGGCCTTAATTGAAAAAATCAATCTTAGGTATGTCATAAGACACTATACACTGTGTATTACTTTACCATTCATTTTGGGGTTTGAAAAGAGCCCACGCATTGTTCATCCAGACAAGAATACAGTTGGCTCTAATGTGGGGATTGTGTGATGATTATGACGTATCTTGCCTTGTTTCAGCCCAACTAATCTGGAATTAGATTTTGTGTAGGCCTTGGAATGAAATCACCCCAAAACTTGGTGGCCTCAAGGAGCAGCTTCTCTCTCCTCCCGCTTCTGCGGCCTGGCCTCGGGGTCCTTCTGCTGGTCTCACTCGGGCCCCCTCGGGGCTGGGCTCCGCGGGCGGGTGCCCTGGGGCTGGGCTCCGCGGGGTCAGCGGGCCTCCCTCCTCGCGGTCCCGCCCCTCAGAGGCTGCCGGGGCCCCCGCCAAGGCGACGGCAGCAGCGCCCCGAGAGCAGGCCGGGGTGCGCGCGGCACCGAGCCTCCGCCGCCGCCGCGCTGCGCTCCCCGCGGCCAGAGCGGGGCCGGCTCGAGGGCGTGGGGGGCCCGGCCTCGGGGCCGTGGGCGCCGCGTCTGCCCCGGTCTTGCCGCGCGTGTCGGCCCGCGAGCGTGAGCCCGCGCTCGGGCGCCCAGACGGACGGCCCGACGGCGACCCGGAGCTGGAGCCGAGACTCCGTCTAAATCAGGTTCAGCGTCCGGCTCTAATTTTCTACCTTTCAAACGGCTCTAAATAAGTATGTATATTTACTTCATCTACGACCCCAAAGCCAATTAAGAATTTTAAAGCAGTTTACTGTTAAAGGGAAATAATATTATAGTTAGGAATTATCACAAATATCGCAATTTAAAAACTACCCAATAAGATTAAAGAAAATGCTTTCTATAGGTTTGTATTTTATATCTTCATCTGTGATTTATACGAACTAATTTATAGGAGAGCGAGTATATGGATTATGTTACATTTCAACCGTAATATGTTTACCTTACATTTATACTTCTTTCGATACCGTCACAAAACATTTTAGCTACTTTAACTTTAGGAAAAAATTCTGAATCTTTGCAGGAATAAAATAAACCATGTTTGTATTCCTAATTTTATATTTTGTGGTATCTACACTTTCCCTTCAGGGGTTAACCATAAAGTCACATTTAAAAAATTACAGTTCAGGCCGGCCCGGTGGCTTAGGGGTTAAGTGCGCACGCTCCGCTGCTGGCGGCCCGGGTTCGGATCCCGGGCGCGCACCGACGCAACGCTTCTCCGGCCATGCTGAGGCCGCGTCCCACATACAGCAACTAGAAGGATGTGCAGCTATGACATACAACTGTCTACTGGGGCTTTGGGGGAAAAAAATAAATAAAAATTATAAAAAAAAAAAAATTACAGTTCATTAAAAAAACCAATTTTGCCAATAGATTTTCTTAGTTTCACTTATTAACATTAATTAAGGAAATTCCCACAATAAGAAATGTTTAACGTTCCTAGATTAGTTATATCATATATTTTATTACCTTTGAACTTAAACATTTAATATAAAAGTTCTAAAATTAGGAATTATAAAATTTGCATCAAAAAGAAAAACCAGAAGAACTCATATATGATTTTTCCTCCCTACCGAAAAGGAAAAAGGAGTGGCTTAACTCCCAGAAACCATGGTCTTTGTAATCAAGATTCAAAGTGACTTGAGTCGGGCCTGGAGGAACTGTGTGTGTCACCAGATGTGTAGTTACCTGTGTGAACACATGTGTGTGTAGGCATTTTATTATTATTATGCCATAATGTAATTTTTTGTCTGTATGCTGTCATTTTTTTGGAGCTTAGAAGTGAATTTTTTTCTCCTGTGAGGTTATGCTGAAAAACAAAATTATTAGTTAAAACAATTTAATTCATAACACCTTAGCTTTATTGATTTATCACAATTTATCACAGCTCCAATAAAAGTTATGTCTTTAGGTTTGCACACAAAACATGCTCGTGCGTATTCACTCTTGTGAACAGACATTTTAAAATAATTTGTTTTTACACCTTTTACCAATAGAGGATTTATGTTTCCAATTAAGGATTTTATTTGGCTGCTTGTAAGGAACCTTTGCCAAATAATCATTTCTGAGATCTTGAAACATCCAGATACCTCTTAAAAACTCAATTAGTTTGCAGAACGTTTGCACAAATGACATGGCTTTTAGGTCATGCTATTTCATTCTGTG
This sequence comes from Diceros bicornis minor, assembly GCF_020826845.1. Lineage (NCBI taxonomy): Eukaryota > Metazoa > Chordata > Mammalia > Perissodactyla > Rhinocerotidae > Diceros > Diceros bicornis. Next base: position 1,990,690 of record NC_080743.1, on the reverse strand, counting down.
TCTTTAATAGCAAACAACTTATTAACCCACATTAAAACTTACTCATAAGTATAAATTTAAAAAAATTTTTCCCCTCATTTTGAATTATAAAATCACAATGATTTCTGCCCTCTCTTGGTCACTCTCTTGTCTTTTTGTCAATGGGGTGCGAGAAGCAGGCTGGACTGACTGACCCAGGTTTGCTGCAGCACTCTGACCTGGCCTTGTAGAGCCTTGAAGTCTCCCCAGCTGAAGTTTCTACAAGTACTTCATCGTCTCCTCACACATTGGAAAGGCCATCCACTGAGCTTTCTTGCAGTGCCCTGCTCCCTTGAGTTGCAAGTGCATCCTTAAGATAGCGACATCTTGTCCCAAATTACCCGTGGTGCACCCAGTTCCAACATTTACAAATCAACGACATGTATGTGTACATTAAATATGTTAATGGATGTGACCTTGGAACTATCCTCTGTCTCCGTCCTCACAAGAAACACCTCACCCTTGGACTGCTCAGCCTTGGTTTATCCCGAGTGTTTCCTCAATTCACACAGGGGAGCAGCACCCTCAGACTGAGTCTGTTCTTAGCTCAAGGCTTCTTCAGTGTAAAGACCAAAGCTTCTAGACCCTCACTCCTAAAGACCTCTTGGAAAGGGGCGGCCAGGATGGCGGACAGGTGCACCTCCGGCACAAGTCAGGAACGTTGTCTTGTTGAGTCTTCAGTTTTGGACCTATTGCCTCAGCGTCTTCACATAATCAGAAGTGGCTGTATCTCAGTTCATGCAGGGAGGCTCACTTATCCCATTGCATTTTTCCTTAAGTGTAACACATTTTTAAACTTTTCTTCCCTAAGTGTAAGTCTAGAAGATCTGTCAGCGAAAGGCATGATCTTAGAGCAGACTCAGGCTGTCAGGCTGCTCTCCAGGAAAGGCCCCAAGGCTTTTGATGCCGATGTTGGATATTCCATCCAATATCCGTCTATTAAGCAAAGTAACTCCAAGACAAGGGACCACAAACTGTTGAAATAAACCAGACTTCACACTTTGTTAAGATCTGCTGGACGGTATTTTAATTTGGCCAAAATTTCAACAATTGCTGGGGAGAGAGTGGAGAAGATTAGAACTGAGAACATCTGTGTAATCAAAATTGTCTCTTATTCCTAGAGGCAAGACACATTTTTATGGTAAAAAAAGTCATAGCAGGAATAGTTTTGACATTTTTCCACCTCACACTTTTAAGTCAGCTTGAGATCATTTGCTAGAAGGACCGCAAGCATTGTCGTCAAGCAGCTGTGTTTATCAGAAAGCCCTCGTGTTCCTCGCACAGGCCTTTTAAACAGACCTGGCACAAGTCTCGCTCTCACAAATTTAGCTAGAGTTTGCTTGAAATGCAGGATTCCACACAAGGGAAAAAATATATATGGTAGAGCAACAGAAGGTTTGGGAATTTTCAAAAAATTTCCCTTAATAGATTTATACCCATTGTAGTAACTTCTGTTACTGTCCTAGACTTCTTCTTTCTTACCCATTTGGTCAACTTTTCAAATATTTTTTACTCACTATGAACTATTGGAGAGATATGGAAGAATATGCAAGACATACATGGACGTTGTGAAGCTTGATAATAAAATGAGCAACCGTGAAACCACCAATTGACTTAAAAACTGAGCATCAATAGCATTGAAGCCTCCCAGGGGGTCCCTTCCTCTCCCTCCTCCCACCTTCCTCCTCTAGCTAACCACTATTCTGAGTGGGTTTTTGTATTCTCCTATCTTCATAATTCTGTGAAATATATATGTGCATTGGGATAAAAAATTCCGTTGTGTTTGGCTTTGAGGTTTATATAAGTAGTAATATCCTATAACTTGAGTTTTCTATTTAGCTTTATGTTTGAGGAGTTCAGCTATGTTACTGCATGTAGCTATAGTTGACTTATTTTTCATGGTTGTGTAGTTTTCTATTGTGTGACTGTGCCACAATTTATCCATTCGCCTGTCAATGAGCATTTGAATTACTTTCAGTTTTTTTCCTATTATGGCGTATATCCATATATATCTGGTGGTGGACATGTGCACCTGTTTCTCTATGGTATATGTCAAATTTACCAGATAATGTCAAACTGTTTTCCAAAGTGTTTATACCAGTCTACACTCACACAAAGTACAAGAATTCCTGGCTCTTTTCATCCTCACCAACACTTGATATTGTCAAATTTCTTTATTTTAATGTCCCCTCAACTAGAAAATATAGAACAGTAACTTGCTGTAGGTTTAGTTTGTATTTCCCTAATGACTAACGTTGCTGAGCATCTTTCCATGTGCTAATTTTCTATTTTTATATTTTCTTTAATGATGTTTCTTTTCAAGTCTTGTGCCCATTTTTTAAAAAATGAAGGTCTTTTTCTTCCTGTTGTGTTGTAAGACTTCTTTTATATTCTGAATACAAGTCTTCATCAGATAAAATTTGCCACTTTTTTTTGTCATTCTCTTGGCTTCCCTTTTTATTAACAATGTCTTTTGAAAAACAAAAATTTTAAATTTTGATGAATTTCAATTTATCATTTTTTTTCCTTTATGATTCATACTTTTAGTGTTGTATCTAAGAAATCTTTGCCTAACCTAAGGTCAAAAAGATTTTCTTCTGCAAATTTTGCAGTTTGGGCTCTTATATTTAGCTCTATTCTAAGTTAGTTTTTGTGTGTGGTGTGAGATGAAGAGTTGAGGTTATCCAATTTTGCGTATAGATATTCCAGCACCATTTTTTGGCAAGATCATCTTTTCTCCTTTGCATTACCCTGGCACCTTGGTTAACAATCAGTTAACCATGTATATGTGGGTCTATTTCTGGCCTCTATTAATAGATTCTGTTAATCTATACGTCTGCCCCACACCAATACCACGCTATCTGGATTACTGTACCTTTAGAGCGAGTCTTGAAATCAAGTAGTCAGTCCTCTGACTATGTTCTTCTTCTTCAAAATTATTTTAACTATTCTAGAGTTGCTTTTCATTTCCACATAAATTTGGAATTAACTTGTTGATTTATATAAACACACAAAACACTGGTAAGACTTACCTTTTCACTCTTTTTATGTTTTGTTTTGTTTTAATGAATGGATCTTCCTAATTTTAATATGGTCACATTTATCAGTCTTTTTCTTTATGGTCTGCTGTTTTTTCTTCCTTTTTTTTTTCATCTTGTCTAAGAAATCATTTCCTAACCTGAGGTTAAAAATACTTTCTTCAAAAAGTTTAAAGTTTTTTACTTTTGGTCTTTATCAATTTTTGTGTATGATCTAAGGTATGAACCCAATTTTATTTTATTTTTTCCACATGGGTAAAAAGTTATCCCAGCCTATTTATTAAATAGTCCATCCTTACCCCTGAGATCTGTAGTAGCCCACTGTCATGTATCTAGTTTACATATATGAGTCTCTTGATGGATTTTCTGATTTATTACCTGTATCATTACTATAGTTTTTAAATAAATCTTGATATCTGGTAGGGTAAGTGCTTATACCTTGTTTTACTTCGAGAATATCTTGTCTATTTTTGGCCTTTACACTTCCATATAAATTTAGGAATCAGCTTGTAAAGTTCCATTAAAAACCCTGAGTGGATTACGTGGGTTCTATTTTGCTCTCCTCTTGAAGCTGGTCTGGCCTGTGACCTATTTTTCATGATAGAATGTAGAAGAAGCGATACTTTGTAACTTCCAATACTGGTCTCTAAGAGATCTACAGCTTCTTCTTTTGCTGTGTGGAACCCTCTTTCTTGGGACTGAGCCACCCTTAAAGGGAGCCCAAACTAGCTATGTGAAGAAAACCATGTGTAGAGAGGCAGAGAGGTTACAGTCTTCCAGCCAGCCTTGCCAAGGCATCAGACATGTGAGTGAAGCCATCTTGGGTGGTCCAGCACTGGCCGCCATCTGACATGCAACTTCATGGGCCAGTGCCATGTGGAGCAGGAGAACTACCCACACAAGCTTTGCTCACAGTCTTGTCCTACAGAATTGTGAACAAATAAAATGAGTGTAGTTTTAAGGCACTATGTTTTGGGGTAGTTTTTATACGGCAGATAATGGCCTGAGGAGCAGTATGGTGGAAAAATATTTGGCAATACTGTCGTCATCACAGTATGTGAAAGATAGAAAATATACCTAATAAACTTGTCTTACTCTACCCTCCATGTCTAATTTTTTCTTCATATTCTTCATAGATTTGACTTCCAATCTGTACTCTGCATAATTTTTTCCATGCTATCTTCCATTTCACCAATTCTCTCTTTACCTGCATCTAGTCTGCTGTTTACCTTAGCATTGAGATTTTCATTTTCTTTGTGATATTTTTCATTTCTTGAAGTTATATATGTATATAAACATTTTAATCTGCATATTTTTGTTGACCTTTTGCTCCTTACTCATGTTTTTAATTTCATCTTTCATTTATTTAAACATATAAAATATTATTATTTAAAATTTTTTTATTTAATAATTCCAATATCTGAAATCTTTGCCAGATGGTTTTGTTGTTTCTTTTCTTTTTTGGTTGACCATTGTTCATGGTGGCTTTTCCTTGTGTGGGTCTTTTGTTTTCATGGGTTTTTTTTTTTTTTTTTTTTGTCTTTTTAGATTGTAAGCTCGTATTTGTTGCAACCATGTCTGTAGGAATATTTTGAGACATGGGTTGAGGATCCTTGTGGTAGATAGAATAATGGTCTCCCAAAGATGTTGATGCCCTATTCCCTGAAACCTATGAATATATTGCCTTACGTGGAAAAAGGGACTTTACAGACATAATTAAGGTTAAGGACTTTGAGATGGGAAGATTATTCTAGATTGTCCAGCAGACCCAATGTAATCACATGAGTCCTTAAAAATGGAGACTTTTTCCCAGCTGTAGTGAGAGAAGGAGATGTGATTACAGAAGAAGGTCAGAAGATGTAAAGTTGCTGACTTTGAAGATAGAGGGAGGGGGCTATGAGCCAAGAAGTGCGGTTAGCCCCTAGAAGCTGGAAAAGGCAAGGGAATGGATTCTCCCCTAGAGCCTCCAGATAGGAATGCTGACACTTTGATCTTAGCCCCGTGGGACCCACGTTGGACTTCTGACCTACAAACTGTGAGATAACATATTTGTGTGGTTGTAAGCCTCTATATTTTTGGTCATTTGTTGCAGCAGTCATAGAAAACTAATCCAGTATTTTTCCCAAGGAGGATTTCTTCAATTTCTCAGTTATGCCCAAAGGCACTCCAGGTGTGGGTCCATTTTAAATAATGATTTTGTGGGGGAGGAGGGGTTTGCAGTTTTTAAGACCTTCAGAATAAATGTAGATTCATGTCAAAATCATGTGAGAGCTGGCCAATCACTAAAATTCTCAGGGGAGACTTCCTTTTTTTTCAACTTTCTCTCTGAGCCAAGGCCAAAACAAACTATTTTCCGTGTTCCCAACCTTGTGGGGAAGATTTCCCCCCTTAGCTTCCTGGGAATAGCCTTTCCTGTGTCCCGGCTCTGCCTAGAGTGGTCCCTCTGCTGCTCCCTGCCGTGGGTGGGCCCATGGCTTTATTCCTGGTCCCTCTGGGCACTGACATCCCTGCCCGTGGCCCACACATGCCTGGAGGATATCAAAAGGCCTCATCGCTCACTTCCCTCACTGATTTCACACTGACTTCATCTTCCTTTACCTAAGCTCAGGCTCCCCTCCCTGGCCGTCAGCTCCCGTGTCATTCCTGACTTCATCAGGTTCACCTTTCCTTCTTATAACTCATCTAATCACGTAAAAGAGTGAGAGAGAGAGAGCGTGTATCAGTATTTTGCTGAGCATTTTTAGATGATATCCAGCAGAAGAATTTCAGCATCTCTAGTCTCCCATGTTGCCAAAATGGTCACAAATACTTGGTTTTTTGTGTGTGAGGAAGACTGGCTCTGAGCTAACCTCCATTGCCAACCCTCCTCTTTTTGCTGGGGAAGATTAGCTCTGAGCTAACATCTGTGCCCACCTTCCTCTACTTTATATGTGGGTTGCTGCCTCAGCATCACTTGATAAGCAGTGTGTAGGTCTGTGCTTGGGATCCGAACCTGCGAACCCCAGGCTGCTGAAGCAGAGCACACGAACCCCCCTTAACCACAACACCACCGGGCCGGCCCCCATCACAAATACTTTTGAATCTGTCCCTTTCTCTGCGCTTTCTACTTGGACACCCTCCTGCCAAGTTTCTCTTCTGGAGTCCGCTTCCCACTCTGATCCTCCCTCTCCATTGCCATTTGAGTCATCTTTCTAACACACATATCTGTGCACGGCGATGTCCTAAATCCCGTGTGGCGTGCAGACCCCAATGATGTGAGTTTTATCCTGTTTCTCCAGTCTGATACTCATCGCTTCCCTCTTCCCACCACACACTCCACATATCTCGAGCTATTTGCAGTTTGCCCAGTGGGCTGGGCTGTTTCACAAATCTGTCCTTTTCCATGTTAATTCCTTTGCTTAGAGTCTCTTCTTCGGCCTCTTTTTTTCCAACCTCATCTCCACGTGTTAACCTTGAAAATTCCTTCTTAACTTCAACACCCAGCTCAGTCTTCTCCTTGATGAACTCTTCTTTGTCCTTCCCTCCCTGAGCACGATCCACCAGTCTTGACTGGCCACTGTCTTGCAGGCCCTGTGCTGGCCCAGGGGTTGCAAAATAAATAAGACCAAGTTTCACCATCAAGGAAGTCATACTCTAGTACAAAGACTCTCCGAGTAGCAGGGTTTACCACGCCATCTTTCTGTTATCGCTGCTCATTGTACTTAGTCCTATAGGAGCACTCTACACTGGGCATTGAGTTCATATGCATAGCTGTCTGGGGCTCCTGATATCTATATGTCCATTCCAAGTTACCAAATTTCATTCTGGTTTCATACAAAGAAAGGAAAAAAAATAATTTGTTTATATATCTGCCTCCCCTATTAGGCTGTGGGCTCTTTTAGAAAATGAATCCTGTGTGATTTATCTTTGTGCATACAGTAGGCACTTAATATGTGAATGGGCAAATGAATAAGTTCCTGCCTGTTCTGACATTCTATGGTTCAAAGGTCACCTCTGCAGAATCTCACGCAGAACTGCTCATCTCTTTTCTGGTTTTACTTCATAGAGACTTCCATTTTAGCACTTAACATTTGATTATGTTTTTATATCGTTGCTCTCTATTGAGATAATTTTTTAAAACTCTGTATCCGCTTTATTTAGCGCCTGGCATAAAGAAAGTGATCAATGAAGGTGGAATTGGAGTTTTATTTTCTAGCAAGCCCACTGAACTAGTCTTAGAAATGCCAATTTCTTAAGTCACTCAAATTTAAAGTCACTTCATTTACATTTTAAAACTTAAAACTTCTTAAGTAGTTAAAAGACAAAACTTTCTGGTTAAAACGGGGAATGTGCACAAATACTTGGCCAGTCAACTAACTAAGTAGTTAAAAGTTAAAGGGAACTTTTCAAGCTTTTACTTTTTGACTAGCTAACTGAAATAGGTGTCGTCCAAGTTTCATCAGAAGGGTTTCTGGAACCAGTATGTGATTCCTTGAACCAAATCCAGATGCTGGGCGTCTCCGGGAGTGCCCGTGAGATTCTCGGTGGCAGGTGGTGCTCACATCGAGGACTGGTCTTTAATCCAGCTGGTTTTCCAAAAGATGCTGACTTGGGAGTGCAAAAGGGCGGCGCCCTGCATCATTACGTATGCGGAGGGCAGAGTACATAATTGTCACAAGGATAAGAAATAAGTTCGTTAATATTTTATCGGGCTCCTGTTGGCTGGGCCCCTGGATGCTGGCAGTTTCTGGCCTGAGGGGCTCGTCAGTACTCCTTTTAGAGAGGGAGGGCAGAGCGGGCCCACAGGACGGGCGTCGGTCCATGGGGTGCTGAGCCTGGAATGCGGTGGGCCCACGGCGACCCAGGGCGGAGGTGATGCCTGCTTCTGCTGCCTTCATGGGTGGTGCTTGCCGAGCGCGCACGGGGTCCCGGGCGCCGGCTCAGCCCTGCCCGCGGAGCGCGCGCTTCAGTCCTCACGGTCCCGCGAGGAGGAGCTGGCCCGTCTCAGACGAGCCCCCAGGCCCCGAGAGGCTGCCCTTCCGAGCTCACCCCCTGCTCGCGTGCCATCCCTGTGTCTCGCCACCCATGCCCAGCCCTGCTCTGCCCTCGGCCCCCCATCGGGACGGCCTCGCGGACCCAGCGATGACTGACCCTGAGCGACCCAGCAAGTGTGAGGAGTGCGGCGTGTGCCCGAGGGAGGGGGCGAGGGGTGCTGGTTCCTCCCCTCAGCCCCTCCTCCCCAGGAGAAGGCTGCTGCAGTGTGCACATGGGTGGGAGAAAGAGAGCTGGCAACTTGAGTTTTGTGCAGTATGTCCACTGTTCTGTAAGAACAAAACACATACTCATGTGTGAGCAATGGAATACAAATTGGGCAATGTCAGTGATTCCACATATGAGTTACATGTTCTTAAATTTGCCTTAAAAACTACCATTGCATGATATAAAGATGAATGGTAAAATTCATGCTAATAATTGAAATTTTTTATTTTTCTTTACTCAGGATGACATTAGCAAACTAAAAGCACCATGAGGGGGCTTGGGACGCAGCGGGGGAGCGCCCCACCGTGCACCCTGCCTGCGCTGGCCTGTGGGCTGGGCAGCCTGGCCAAGGGCTTGGGGAGCAGACAGTGCAACTTCCCAGTGTCCAGCACCTGCCTGCTAGTCTCTCAAGGAGGACTGACGTCAGCATCATGGCGGAGTGAGCTTTCCCATAAACTCTTCCCTGGATAAGATACAACAAAACGGTCAGGCACAGACCAACAACGGACTCCTAGACAGCAAAAAGGAAAATAGGAAAGATCCACAGTGCCCCACGTCTGAGAGTGGACATGCTGGGGCCCCCAGAGGAAGTGGGGAGAGGTGGAAACTGCAACCAGAGATTTCCAGGATAAGGAAAAACAAAGCCAATACAGGAACCACAATGGAAAGGTACATGAAATCACCAGACCAGAAGGAAAACAACAAGCACCCAGAAACCAACCCTGACGACACATAAATCCATTGCCTAAAGGACAGAGATTTCAAAATAGCTATCATAAAAAAACTCAATGAAATACGAGATAACACAAACAAACAATTCAATGAGATAAGGAGTTTCTTCACAAAAGAGATTGAAATCGTAAAGAAAAACCAATCAGTGCTGATGGAGATGAAGAGCACAATGGAGGAGATAAAGGAGAATCTGGAATCTTTAAAGAACAGAGCTGACAATATGGAGGAAAGCATTAGCATTATAGAGGATAGGAATACAGATATGCTCCAGCTGGAAGAGGAGAGAGAACTAAGACTAAAAAGAAATGAAGAAAGTCTCTGAGAAATATCTGACTCTATTAGGAAATGTAACATAAGAATTATAGGTATTCCTGAGGGAGAAGAGAGGGAAAGAGGAACAGACAGCCTATTCAAGGAAATAATAGCTGAGAACTTCCCAAATCTGGGGAAGGAACAGGAAATACCAGTAAGCGAAGCCAATAGATCACCTAAATAAGTCAACAGGCAAGGCCCACTCCACGACATGTAGTGGTAAGGCTGGCCAAAGTCAATGACAAAGAAACAATATTAAAGGCAGCTAGACAAAAACAAAAAATAATGTACAAAGGAACTCCCATCAGGCTCTCAGCGGATTTCTCAACAAAAACTTTTCAGGCTAGGAGAGACTGGAATGATATATTCAAAATGCTGAAAGACAAAAACTTTCAGCCAAGAATACTCTATCCAGCAAAAATATCCTTCAAATATGATGGAGAAAGAGTAAATCTCCCAGACAAACAAAAGCTAAGGGAGTTCATGGCCACGAGACCCCCCACTACAAGAAATACTCAAGAAGGCCTTCAGGCCTGAAAAAAAGAAGAGGAAGGGAATACAAAGCTTGGAGCAAGCACCATGACAAGTTGAGAGAGAGACCCTGGAAGAAAGAAAAAGCACTGCGTTTTTAGTACCTCTAACAGCACTTTATTCCTGCTTTGTGAACAAGGGGCCTTGCATTTTTACTTTCCCTGGGCCCTGCGAACTATGTAGCTGGCCCTGTTCACAGCCCTGACTCAGGCGGGCTGAAACGTACCTGTATTTTCTATAACCTGATGTGATTTCTGTCTCTGAGCCCCTATTCTGCCTGACACAAAAACTTGATTGCTCCCATTCAAGGAAACTCAGTCCAATTCAGTAATTTCTCTGCCACCTTAGGTTCAAAACTCAGTTACCTCTGGGTTCTCCCCATCCCCAGTGACCTCCTCTGTCCCTCTGGGTTGACATATCAGCAGCGAGGGAAGGAGGTTCCTGGTCTGTTGTCATCCTTGCTCAACCTCTCTGCTCATGTCAGTCTTGTGTCTCATCTCTCTTTATTGGCCTCTATCTCCACTGCATTTGATAAGATAATGATATCCAAGTGAGGCTCTTTTCTAAGTTCTTGACTTATTCCATTCATTTAATCTGCACAACAATCCTATGACATAGGAATGATTATCATGTCCATTTTACAGGTGAAAAAACTAAGGCACAGAGAGGTTAGGAAATTGCCCAAGGTCACACAGCTGGGAAGTAGCAGGCACACTGGCTCCAGAACCTGCTGTCTTAATTGCATACTAGACTACTCTCTCATCATGGTTTCCCCAAAGGCCCTGCTTGATCATGGTAAATGTTTTTTCTCTTAATATAGCGTTAAATTTGATTTTTAAAACTCTTTTAATTTGATTTTTTAATTCATAAAAGAGATTGGCCAATAATTTTATTTTCTTATTTGTTTGAATATCAAAGTTATACTAGTCTTATAAAATGAATTGGGTAGCTTACTCTCTTTTTCTATTCTCTGAAACAATTTATAAGAGTTTGTTCACGAAGTTTTGGGAGAGCTTGTCTGTAAAACTCTCTGGGCTGGTGGCTCTTTGCGCGTGGAGAGACTTTTATTTAACTGGTTTCCACCGAGCAGACGTTTTGCACAGACTTGAGCCTCACGCAGCGAGCGCTGACACGTCTGCCCTCCTGTCAGAGGTGCAGATTGCAGGCGGCAGAGCGACGGCGGTGAGGTTTCTGCTAGGGCCGTGCCCTGATGCGGTCAGGCGCTTTTCCTGGCTGTGTGGGCCCTGACCACGTCAATGCTGGCTGTGTAGTGTACAAGCCCGGCTCTCCGGCCCTCTCGGAGAATCAAGGAGCTACCTAGTATCTTGATAGTTCTTTTCTGCTCAAATTAGCTTGAGTACGTGTGTTGTCTGCAACTAAGAATAAACTTTAGGACAAACTACATGGTCACTTTTTGTATATTATACTCTATTTAGTACTAACTTTTAGTCCACTTGAGCTATCATGTCTGATAGGAGTAAATTAAAATATCATATGCACAATATTGAAGGAGAAGAACAAAGTTGGAGGACTGACACCAGTCGACTTCAAGACATGCTATAAAGCTACAATGATCACGCAAGTGTGGCACCGGCAAAAATATAGGCAAATGGATCAATGGAACGGAATAGAGAGCCTGGAAATAGACCCACGTAAATACACTCAACGGATATTTGACAAAGGAGCAAAAGCAAGACAGTGTAGCAAAGACAGTCTTTCTAAAAAATGGTGCTGGAACAACTGGACATCCACATGCAAAAAAAATTAATCTAGACTCAGACCTTGCACCCTTTACAAGAGTTAACTCAAAATGGATCACAGACCTAAATGTAAAATGCAAAACTATAAACCACCTAGAAGATAACATAGGGGAAAGCCTAGATGACCTTGGGTTTGGCGATGACTTTTTTGATGCAATGTCAAAGGCACGATCCATGAAAGAATTGATAAGCTGGACTTCATTAAAATCAGAAATTTCTTCTCTGTGAAAGACATTGTCAAAAGAATGAAAAGACGAGCCACAGGCTGGGAGAAAATATTTACAAAAGACATATCTGATAAAGGACTGTTATCCAAAATATACAAAGAACTTTTAAAGCTCAACAATAAGAACGTGAACTACCTGATTAAAAAATGGGCCAAAGACCTAAACAGACCCCTCACCACAGAAGAAATACAATGGGAAGCAGGCATATTAAAGATGCTGCTCCACATCATGTCATCAGGAAAATGCAAATTAAAACAACAATGAGATACACTACACACCTCCTAGAATGGCCCAAATCCAGAACACTGACAACACCAAATGCTGCTGAGGACAGGGAGCAAGAAGGACTCTCATCCGTTGCTGGTGGGAGTGCAAAATGGTGCAGCCACTATGGAGGAGAGTTTGGTGGTTTCTTACACACATACTCCTACCACACAACCCAGCGGTCATGCTCCTTGGTATTTACCCAAAGGAGCTGAAAACTTATGTCCACACAAAAACCTGCACACGGATATTTATAGCAGCTTTATTCATAAGTGCCAAGACTTGGAAGCAACCAAATATCCTTCAGGAGGTGAAAGGACAAACAAACTGTGGTACATCCAGACCACGGACTGTTACTCAGCACTGAAAGGAAATGAGCTATCAAGCTGTGAGAAGACGTGAAGGACGCTTACATGCACATGACTAAGTGAAAGAAGACAACCTGAGAAGGCTGCATACTCTATGATTCCAACTATCTGACGTTCTGGAAAAGGCAAAGCTATGGAGACAGTGAAAAGACCAGTGGTTGCCAAGGACTGGGGGGAAAGAGGGATGAAGAGGCAGAGCACAGAGGATTTTTAGGGCAGTGGAACTACTCTGTATGATCCTATAATGGTGGATACCTGTCATCACACATTTGTCCAAACCCATAGAATGTACAAGAGTAAACTGTGATGTAACCTATGGACTCTGGGTGATGATAATGTGTCCATGTAGGTGCATCAGTTGTAACAGACGCACCGCTCTGGTGGAGATGTTGATAACAGGGGAGGCTGTGTATGTGTGGGGCAGATGGTATACGGGAAATCTGTGTATCGTCCATTCAGATTTTCTGTGAACCTAAAACTGCTCTAAAAAGTACAAATATATATACATATTTATATAACATACTATGTTAATAAATGCATTAAAGTTCACGATTTTTAGGGGGCGGGGGGATTGTTCTTTTTATTATCAAGTACTGCCCTTCTCTCTCACTACTTAGCCCCCAAATCTATTTTCTCTAATGTAATTGTGCTACACTGCCTTATTTTTTATGACTGTCTGTATTAGTTAGACTTAGGTTCAGCTGCAGAGCTGAGAACCAAACTAACGGTAACCTAATGAGAGAGGAGACTTTTTTCTTCCATGTGGCAGTCCTGAGATAGGCAGCCTGCGGCTGACACGGTGGCTCTGATTCACAGGCCCTTGGGGACCTGGGTGTTCCAGCCTCACTACCAGCCATCCGTAGGGCAAGGCTCTCGTCCTCACGGTCCTCCATTGGTCTGGAAGCCTTCTCAGTCAGCATAATTGAGGATGCAGCCCTCACTCTGGCAGTGAGAGCGCCCCTCTGCAGGACACCTCTCCGTGGGTTCAAGGCAGCGTCGGGCTCTTCACCATGTCCATTCCAACCTTCCAGCTCCGTCCTGCCAGTTTCCCGACTCCACAGTCTCTCAGCTCCATTGCGGACCTCCATCCATCTCTGAGATCATCAGATCTGCCTCCTACTCTCCATGAGCGTACAACTGCGCCAATATTTCTTCCACCTTCTCTAGATCCCACCTCACCCTCCCCTGCCCCATCCTGTTTCTTTACTCATTCTTGCATCAAAATTCTTGAAAAAGTAGTCAGTTCTCGCTGTCTCCAATTCCCTCTCCTCCGTTCTTCCTCAAACCCGCTCCCTTCAGGCTTTGTCCCAGGTCACCACTGACACCTCCTCCACTCTGCTGAACCCCGGCTGGAGTCCCAGTCCTGCCTGCTGGGAGATCAGTTTCCTTTGCAGCCAGAAGAGGCCAAGCCGTCCCAAGGGGGCCAGCGTGTCCTGGGCCTGCCTGACTTCCCCACACACGTCAGTGTTCATCCCGCCAGCCGTTTGGTTTCACCGACATCACTTTTTAACAGTTAATTATTTTAGGAGTCACATGGCGGGCCTGTGTTTCTGACTGCCAGAGGGGCTGCGTGTATGGAGACCGTCATTGGTGAACTCACATGTCGCTCTCCCACCAGAAAACATGCACAACGACACGGTGACCTCAGCTGCAAGCTCTGCAGGGCAGCCCAGCCTCGCTGAGGCCCGTGCCTCAGCCCAGGAGGTGGACTCAAGGCCGAGCTGGAGGCTCAGGGTGGGGAGACGCACAGAAAGACTAATCGTTCTCACCAATGGTCTCACAGACAGCACACAAACTTAAGAGGGCTCGACACTTGCAGACCCCGGGCATGGGGAATTTGAAACAATCTGAGAATGAGAACAGAGCTTCTGTTTGCAGCCTCCATTCTTCAAAAGCACTCATGAGGGAAAACAATAGCCGTTCTGCAGGTACCATGTAAACCCCCTCTATCTCGGTCAGTCCTGGCACAGACTCGGGGGCACGCCTGGCCTCGGGTCCGAGGGCTCCGAGGGCTCCGAGGAGCTTTTACACAAACTCCAGTTGCCTGAGGATGCAGTTCAGCCTCCTAAGCCTGACCCTGTGACCCTTCGTTGGCTGAGTGCTAGCTGTCTGCTAGGCTCAGCATTAGGGGCTGGGGCACAAGGTGAATGAGACAGGCTTTCCTGCCCCCTCCCCCAGCCTCATGGATGTACAGATAGACAGACACGTGCAACGACAGATAGACGCACAGAATATACTGTTGGCCAGAGAGGAAGGCCTGCGTGCACCGTGAGGCCTCCTCCCCTCCCCCCAGCACACACCTCTGGCGCCGGCCGACTCCCTGCCCCTGACTGGGCCAGAGGAGGCACCTCCATGGATGGGGCTTCACAGGTGCCCAGAAGGGAAAGGAGCCCTTTTCCAGGGCTGCACAGGACAGTGGAGGCTGGAAGGGGATGGGATGGGTGGTGGGTGGAAAGGGGGATCCCCTAGTAGTGAATGTACAAGTGGGGTGGCCAGGTTCTGGGTCTCAGACTCGGGGTGTTGATGGGCCAGCGGGAAATGTGTCGGTGTCAATTACCAGTACAGCAGCTCATTTGCCAGACAGGTGGGCAGTGTCTGATGTCATGCACTCAGTGACCCCACGGGCTGTCTGCTACCCCACAGAGGCGTCTGCCCCATTCCTGGCTGGGGAGGGTCAACTCCTAGCGTGGTTAACCTTTCTCAGCCCTGGCATGGCGGGACAGCCACAGAAATGCTGAGGGCCTTGTGACTTCTTCATGTTTAACTAGAAGTTTCATATTTGGATAATGTCCTCAACTATACTCAGTCACACGGGGCCCTTTATCAACTTAGCCAGTTGGAATGATGGCTTCACTTTAATGTGGTTTAATCCCACTGTTGGCACACACACACTGTGTCATTCGTTAGTAATATACAGATGCAGCCCTGGCTCCCTCTCCATCTTCAACTCTTACCACTCTATTCCTCACTTCTGAGCTCCAGCCTCTTTGGCTTCCTTGCTTTTCTTCAAGCATCGCCAGTGTGATCAGGCCTCAGGGCCTTTGCACTAGCTATTCCCTCTGCCTGGAATGCCCTTCCTCCAGATCTCCACGTGGCTCCCTCACTCTTTCATCAGGTATCTGCTCCAATGTCTCCACAGAGACGTCTTCTCTGATCACCTTTCTGACGTACCACTCTCCCCCTCTCCAATCCCCTATCCTTCCTTATTTTTCTTAACAACAACTAACGTTTATCAAGCATTCAATATGTGCGCTGCTCTAAGGATCTAAATTAGCATAATTAATCCTCATAACCACCCTATGAATTAAATACTATTCTTATTATCCCAATTTTACACTTGAGAAAATGGAGGTTCAAAGAAGTTATCTATTTGCCCGATGTTACAAAGCATGTAAGTGGCAGTCCTGAGTTTCCAGTGCAGGCTTTCTGCCTCCAGAGTGAGGTGCTCACTGTGCAGAGCGCCTCCTGTTGCCTGATGTTTACTGGGTTATTATTGTCGGTGTGTGAGTCTGCCTTGTTCTCAACTGCGTGTGTCCCCGTGGGAGCCTGGCGCACAGTAGCTGCTTGTCTTAGTCTGCTCGGGCCGCCAGAACAGAACATCACAGGCTGGGAGACCTAGACAACAGATGTTTATCTCCTCATGTTTCTGGAGACTGCAAGTCCGAGACCACGGCGTCGGCAGGGTTGGTTTCTCGTGAGGCCTCTCCTGGCTTGTAGACGTCCGCCGTCTTGCTGCATGGCCTCACGTGGCCTTTCCTGTGTGCATTTCCTGTATCATCTGGTGTGTCTCTCTGTCTGTGTCCTAATCTCTTCTTTTATAAGGACACCAGTCAGATTGGGTCAGGGCCCACCCTAACGACCCCATTTTACCTTAATCACCCCTGAAAAGGCCCTACCTCTAACTACAGTCACCTTCTGAGGTACTGGGAGTTAGGGCTTCCACATGTGAATTTGGTGGGGGACATAATTCAGCCATAACAATGCTCAATGGAGATTTTTTTAAATGAACAAATGAAGCATTAGATATTAACAGATTAACTAGACATCGCCTAAATAAATTTCTATTAATAGCCTTTTAAAAAATTCTCCGCATATTACCTACCAGGAGGCACACTGGTACAGCAATGAGGGGAAACCACGTAAACCCACATGATGTATGGTTGGTGATGTGGTCACTTACCATCTACATCTGTGGAAATCTCCAGGACTCACAATGACATTGATGGATTCATCCGCACTGAAGCACAATCCATCCAGAATTCCCAATCTTGCATTTCATTCCCTCTATAGTTTGATAATAGAGCATGGGGAGCCCCATATCAGTCACTTATGGGGACGTATTTCAGAGGCTCTGTGTTCGCCAGTGGAACATAAATGTCACCTTATGATGAGCTCTGATGGCTCCCTGTCTGCTCATTTTATTTTTGGAATTGGTCAATTAACTTAGACTCATCTAAATTCAAAATCAAATTCTGTAGAGGAAGGGGGCAAGTTGTTCATCTAGGGGGGACACAAACATGGTGGGTGGTCGTTTTTTAACAACATAGTCCTCAGGGGCTGGGCTTCCTGTATCAGCTCTTAGCGTTCCAGTTTTACAGAATAGTTTTTCTCTGTCCTTCCACTCCTTATCTTGTGGTCACACAGCTTGCATATAAAACATTCTGGCTCTTTCTCCTATCACGGGTCATGTCTGCAGAGTTGTACGTACTACCCCATACAGGCATTTCTCAGGACTCCTCTGTAGCGCGTGGAATGGACGGAGGTGGCCTCTGAGCAGACTCGGTTCATTCTGGAGCTAATGTCCTCCAGAAGGCTATGGGTTCCAGTCACAAATTCCCTGGTTCTGCTTTAGACTCTGCTGAAAAGTAGTGTCATTTTTGGGGGGTAAATAGAGCAATCACATGGGCACGTGATCTCGCAAGGATTCTATCATGAGGAGGGTTTCCCACCAAGACCCTCGAAGCCTCCAGAAATTAATCCCATCTAGTACGGTGAGCGGTTTCCCACAGTCCATCATGGAGCTTGGGAAGGAACAGCTGGGATAGCCCTCATTCATCCATGAGGCAGCTACCAAGACCCCGAGGTTGGAGTGGTCCAGGATTAAACTTCCCACCCATTCTGGTGATGCGGTACCCAAAACCGAGACTTTTGCTGAGAAATATCAGCATCGTAATGGGCCCTCAACTGGAGCTTTCATTTCTTGTTCTGTTCAATTTCCACCAGGAGAAGTACCAGAAGGTTCTAACAAGTGTTTCCACAGATGGCAGATACACTCCTTTAAAGACAGTAAACTCCATGGTTGTGAAGCGTAAGTAATAGGGTTGAGCGGTTGGCAAACTATGACCTGCAGGCCAAATTTCCTGTTGCTTGTCTTTATAAATAAAGTTTTATTGGAACACAACCGTGCCCATTCATCCATGAACTGTCTGTCACTCCTCTTGCACTACAAAGGCAAAGTTGAACAATTGTGACAGAGACCGAGTGTCCTGCAAAACCTAAAATATTTGCTATCTGGCCCTTGACAGAAAAAGTTGCTGACCTCCGTGGTTTGAGCACAGCTTGACCTCTTTCTTCTAGCAATTAATGGCTTCAAGCTGCCCACTGTTTTACCCCAGGGGTCCCAAGTCTGCCTCTGACAGCAGATTGTGTACAATTGTTCTCAGTCAAGTTTTACTATAATATTTTCAAAGGCGGCAATATAGTTGATTATTAGGGTCCTTAGGACACACCCACAGAATGCCCAACTTACAATCGAAAGAGTCCATTCATTAGCACGAAGATGTTATTCCAGGCAACCACTAAGAATACAAGTAGTCGCACCACCAAGTTTTTCCTGGAAGCAAGTACAGCCCATCCCTCATCTTACGCCTGGGAGAATTTCATATGCAAGGTTTCCCCACTCTGGTTGTTATAAACCCGGACAATTGCTAATAGGTAACGCCAAGGTTCCTTGTTTCTACCTCCACTTCCCGGGCCGTGACTATCAAAGTGTCCTGATACAAGGCAGACTTTGTAGGAATTATTTTTGCAGTCATGAACACAACAGAAAGCAATCCACTTTTCCATTTGACTCAAATTTTAATTATCAAATAAAACATATTAAAAAGTACATTATGAAGAGACCAATAATCAAAACCAACTTTCTCTAGAACAGGATTTCTCAATGTTTTTTTTTTTGTTATTGCCCTCCTAAGGAAACTTTTTAGATGAATTTTCCAAATCACCCTTCTCCCCATAAAATTTTAATATCATAGCTATCTTGTCTATCTGTTTATGGATGTGGCCTTTTGGAGGGCCACGGACCACTGCAATATCTAAGGTTTTGGCACCCCCATTCGAGAATACATGCTCTCGAACAATTGGCTAAGAAATTCAGAAACTAGGAAAAAATTATTCAACATGACATCATCATTTTTAATCCAGAGCCCCCATTTCTTCCTCTGGCCTCAGGAGTGCCATTGCTGCTGTGGCTCCCTTCTTGGGCCAAAGTCCCCACTCCACTTGCCTCTGCGGGGTGATTGGCCAGGGACTGGTGTGGGCTCGCCCCCTCTTGTAGAGTAGGGGCCAGGGCTGCCGTCAGGACCCCATTCACAGCTTCTTCTTCTCAGGTCTATGTTCACTTCTCCATGTTGAGACCTTGCCGGCCATCTTTGTTTGCCAGATCTGCTTGACTGACCACCAGTGAAAAAACATCTGGGGTTGATGGGGAGTTGGGGTTAAATACAACATGGCAGAGAACATTCCTTGTATGAACTGAGGCTATAAAGTCTCTTCAGGAAAAAATCTGAACCTGCCCATACCCCAAGGCAGTTTCCTTCAGGGAACCTCTCAGCCGATCTAGTACTCTGAACCCCAAAGTAGAGCTAATGCAGCTGAGGACCTCTCATGGTCAGCCTAGAGAGGGACTAGCCCAGGGGTAGCAGAGGATGGAGGGACACGGGAGAGATGTAGCCAAAAAAAAAAAAAAAAGGAAATAAATTGCCTCGTGTGTTTGAACATCTTGAGAGGAGGTTTATACTTCAGTCTCAGAATTTGAAAATTAAATAGTGATGGTTACCTAGAAAACTAAACAAACAAAGCCAAGGCAATTATTAACTTGACAGAAAACGAAAAGTCGTGTAGTCAAGTTGGTCATAATGCACTGCATGGTTCAGCTGGGCATGCTGCATGGGTCTGACAGTGTTACCATTGAGGAACAGTGCTAAGCTGGGGTATATTTTTATCCCCAGAATTTCCTAATCTCTCCCTCTGGGGATACTTGAACACCCTTTAGCACTTGCTGATGTTTCTCATCTAGAAGTTATGTAGATTGGCCGTTTATTCCCACCACCATCCTACGTGTCACCATGATCTTAACTAATGCTGTCACTGGTGAAGGAGAAGGCTCCATCAGGGGCTTTCTCTCCAAAAGGGGACCCTTCCTCACGTCAAAAATACACCCACTCCAGAACTGGGTATCAGCCATGAAAAGGGACAGCCGTGTCCAGCGCTGAGACACCCCATGGGGTCCCCGATAGGAACAAAATCTGAATGTGAACAGCCCGGAAACTTCCAGATTGGAAGTGGAATCTTCTGCAGTGAAACGGTATCATTGGACAGGGGCGGGTGGGGGCCTGGTGTCTCATCAGGATTATTTTTAACTGGGGCATTAGGAGCCTGAAAAAATAAACTCAACAGTCTCTTACCACATGTATGTTTCCCATGTTGCTGCTGTAACAATTTACTGAAAACTCTGTGGCTTAAAACAACACAAGTGACTATCTTACAGTTCTGGAGGTGAAAGTCTGAAGTCACTTTCACTAGGCTAAAGTCAAGGGGCTGTCAGGGCTGCATTCCTTCTGGAGGCTGAAGGGCCGAATCCTTGCCTTTCCAGCTTCTAGAGCTGCCATGTTCCTTGGCTCGTGGCCCCCTCCATCTTCAAAGCCAGCAATCGCATCGCTCCGACCTCTGCTTCTGTCGTCACATCTTCTCTGACTGTGGCGCTCCTAGCTCCCTCTTGTAAGGATCCATGTGATAACATTGGGTCCACCCTCCCGGTTAATCCAGGATAATCTCCCCAAGGCAAGAGCCTTCATTTAATCACATCTGCCAAGTCCCTTTTGCTGTGTGAGGTAGCATATGCTCAGGTCCAGTGGATTAGGACGTGGACATCTCTGAGGGGCCATTATTCCACCTGCCACACTGGGGCTCCAGGTAGTGGGTCTGGTGGGGGGGTTGAAAAGGGTGGCATCGAGTGGGGGGCTGTGCCCACTCCCCTCACCCCCAATCTAGAAGGACTACTCAGGCCAACCTTGGCCCAGGGTTTCCTTCACAGCCTGTC
Source organism: Diceros bicornis minor (assembly GCF_020826845.1). Taxonomy (NCBI): domain Eukaryota; kingdom Metazoa; phylum Chordata; class Mammalia; order Perissodactyla; family Rhinocerotidae; genus Diceros; species Diceros bicornis. Next base: position 1,969,882 of record NC_080743.1, on the reverse strand, counting down.
CTCCCAAGTAGCTCCGACCAGGTGTATGGATGCCAGTCATGATCCCACTGTGTCCTCGCTTGGCCCCGGGACACCTGCTTAGACCTGCAGTTTCACCACGTCTGAAGATCTGCAGCTCTCCCGGAAAACTTCTGGGGTTCTGCCTCGGCCTGTTCGGCGTGCTGTAGAGTCCTGGAGAGTGGCCAGACAGACATTTAATCTGGCACCTACCTTGTGACACCCTCTCCTTTCTGAGCCCCACCCCCCAAGCTTGCATTTACTATGGGTTGTCAAGAGTTAAAACCCCATTCTCCCACTGGTGGACTGTGTGAAATCAGGGCACTCTGTGCTGTCTGAGCTGGAGCCTCCTCGTCCCAGGACAGCCCCAGTGTCCCCAGACCCCTGGAACCACCTTGGGAAGCCAGAAAGCCACAGGGGAAGGGGCCCATGACACCTTCCTGCTCTCGTCCACGCAGAGTCCCACCCCTCTGCTTGCTTGGCTTTCGTTTCTGCTTCCTCATTCCAGCACAGCAGCCATTCCTCCCTAGCCATGTCGTCTCCGGTAGACCAATGTGGGGGCTCCCTGGGGCTCAGAGACATTTTACATCTGAAATCTCTAAGGCTCCAGGGCGTTGGGAGGGCTCAATGTGCCTGCAGCTGGCGCCTCTGCCACGGGATGTATCCCAGTCCTGGAAGAGAATTTCTCCACTAGAGGCCTCCTGGGAAGGGGAGAGGACTTGCCTTTGAGTGAAGTTTGAGGGGGTGCGGAACGTCCCGGACGGTTTTATTTCTGAATTAGACTGTGTTCTACTGGCTTTAAGAGTGATCAGAAAAACTCCCTGAGTTTTCCAGAAACAGGGGAAGAATTTCTCCCACTGAGTCCATTTAAAGGGATGGTGGAAACCAAATGAAATTGCGTTCTGATTACGTGCCACAGTCGGGCCTGTCTTGGTCAACACACCCAACACACTAGTGTCCCCTAGGAGGGCTCAGCGTGAGCACACTTCAGGTGATCATCGACACACAGTTCACCCACCTGCAGGTCCACTCAATATTCTTTAACATGTCATTTCTATTAACATCCTTTTAAAATTTCCAGTTTGCTCACTTGAGTGGGGGACCGGGAGTAGATGTGGAACTGGAAGGACTTCCTCCTCGGGAACAGTCGGCCAGTGTGGGCACACAGACCACTGGGCCCAGTACAGAGGAGCTTTCTTCCAGAAGGAAAGGAGCACGTGGACGCCCCGGTCCTCCCTGCTCCCGTCCTCGTGAGGACCCTCTGTCCCGCGGCCCTGTGACGGGACCTGCAGGTCAGCCCTGTGCTGGGGCCGCTGCTTGGAGCCCAGGTCCCCGTGGCAGCTCCGTGTCTTCAGACGGGCCCTGCGTTATTCCCCTTCGCCCACCTCAGCCTGGGTCACCCGCCAAGCAGCGGGAAGATGTCGAGGGTGTGACTGTTTGGAGGACGGGCAAGAGGGAGCAGGCCTAGGGAAGTCGTCTCTCACGTAGTGAGCCTGCTGTGTGCCAGGCCCTGAGCTGGGAGCCCTACACGCTCAGGAACTTTCACTATTGCTCTCAACAGCCCCACGAGGGGTGTCACTATCCCCTTCTTGTGAGGAGACTGAAGTTCTGTGGCGTCCGGGATCCAGCAGGAAACAGACGGCATACTCAGGGGTTTGACTGAAGAGAGTTTAAGGAATGACTATTTCCAGAGGTGTGGACAGAGGACGGGAACTAACAAGAAATGAGAAGCCTCCAGGGATTAGCAACAGCTCGAAGCCATTATCACCCCCGGCTCAAAAGAGAAAGAGGAGGGAGAGAGTTACCCAGAACATGAGCGAGCGGGAGCTGGAGAGGGTCTGAACACTGCAGTTCAGGGGGTGGAGGACTGACCACCCTGCCCTCTCGTCCCTACTGCTCCCTGCTCTGGTCTCCCACCACTGCTTTCCATTGGCCAAACCCAGCTGGAAGCCAGAAGGCAGGGAGGCCTGGACGATGCAGACTGTGATCAGCCTTGTGCAGGGCAGGTGGGGTCTGGCCGGCACATGTGCTGAGAGAGGACATGATTGGATCAGAAGTCTCTTGTGAGATTTAAACCTCCTGTTCTTGAATCCAGAGAACCACATGCTGTCCTCGTGTGGTCCACACAGGAATAGCACCTGGAAATGGGAAGGCAAGAGAGACGGACAAGGCAATTACATTTCAGCTCATAGACCAGCTACGTGCAAGTGTATTCCAAAGAACTGGACTTTTATTGCCAAAAAGTCTGCCAAAGGTTTTATTAAACACCTCCCAGTCAGAGCTCCAAAATGTGTTTTAGCATGTTGAAGACTCTAAGAAGTAATTAAACCTAACTCATTTTCACTGTTTTCTTCAACTGCGTTGACCATGAAAACTTTCTTGTTCATTTAACACCGAATACATTACACTGACTGCATATTCTTAGAAACACACTTGGGGGACACCTGCCGTGAGCAGAGCGGGGTTGGTGAGGGTCAATGTGGCTGCAGTGTGGAGGGTGGATTCAAAGGGGTGGTGTGGGAGATGGGCAGACCAAACAGAAGCTCCTCCAGCATCCCAGGTGAGAGATGAGAGGGGCTTGAACCTCGGATGCTGCAACAGGAGTTGAGGAAGAGCAGGTTCCTCTTCAGTGACTGGGGCGAAGAGCAAACCGAGCCTCCTGGAGAAGAAGTCAGACGGGGGCTGTGAGACATTCAGGCCGGTCTTGAACACACAGAGCAGGAGGTGCTGTGGGATTAACAGAGATTTTTAGTGGGAAATTGGGGATGCAAGATTCTGGTTTTGGAGAATGGTCGCTGCTCAAGGTACACATTTGAAAGCCATCAACACATGGGTGACACTTGAAGTCCAGGGCGTGGTCGACCTCCCCCAGGTGGAGAGAGTAGAGCAGAGGGGCTAACGTGGCTTCGGGGTGTGAAGGGACCTCTTGAAATTACTTAAAACTGAACACCAAGTTTTGTTTTGTTTTGTTTCAGGGAAGAGTGTCCCATCGCTTTCAGCAAATTTTCAAAGGTGTCCTTGGAAAAGAGAAGTGGAAGAAGCATTGGTGTAGAATGAGAAGAGAGGAGGGTTAAGGGTGGAGTCTGCAAGGAGGGTCACCAAAAAAGCCTGACGCCTTTTAGCCAGAGCAGTGGAGACACGCAGGGTGAGGGGGCCGCAGGGTCCACACGGCAGGAAGGATCAGCCATTCCCAGTGAGCGGAGGGAGGCCCAGTGCGATGGGTCCAGAGATAACCCTCAGGATCTGACAGTTAGGAGGTCCCTGGTGGCCTCAGCAGGGGCGGTGTCGGCAGGGTGCTGGGGGCGTGAGAATACAGTCAGGGAGTAGTGAGGGCTTGGGAGGAAGTGGAGGGGATGAGAGGAGACGAACTCCATCAGGGAGCCTCTGGTCAAGGCAGGGCTAAGACTGCATGTACTGGGTTCAGAATGAGAGCAAAAAAAGCAGTTGACATCAGGGCTCATCCCTGAAGACACTGTTGTAAAAGGAAGACTGGAACCTACACACTTCAAGACAAAACAATTTCTCTGGGTGAATAACAAATACAACTCATGAAACTCATCAACACACACTCACGCACGCACACACACGCACGCAAAAGCAGCAGCTCCACGTAGGATGGGTGTTCAAGGAGAACCTTCAAGGTCAAAGCCCAGGGGACTTGCTGTTGACTTGGCAGCGGATGAAAGGCGTGCCTTTCACAGGGTGTGGAGACCAGGTTAGGAGTGGAAAGTGAGTTCCATTCTGGATATCTTTTTTTTTTTAACTTGACTGAGTTCTTTTCTCCCAGCTTTAATTGAGATATAATTGATGTATAACATTGTGTAAGTTTAAGGTGTACAACGTGATGATTTCATATATGTATATATTTCGAAGTTATTACCACAATGAGGTCAGTTAACACACCCATCACCTCACATTGTTATCTTTTTGTGTGTGTGGTGAGAACCTTCAAGATCTACTGTCTTATCAAATTTCAAGTATACAATACAGTATTGTTGACTATAGTCCCCATACTGTACATTAGATCCCAGAACTTATTCATCTTATAACCGGAAGTTTGTACTCTTTGACCCCCTTCACCTACTTTCCTCCCCCACCACCCCGCCCCTCGCAACCACCAGTCTATACTCTCTGTTTCCATGAGTTTGGTTTTTTTAGATTCTGCATATGAGTGAGATCATACAGTAAATATTTGTCTCTCTCTGTCTGAGTTATTTCACTTAGCATAATGTCTTCAAGGTCCATTTATGTTGTTGCAAATGGCAGAGTTTCCTTCTTTTTTATGACTGAATAATATTCCATTGTGTATATACAACATTTTCTTTATCCAGTCATCTGTCAATGGACATTCAGGTTGTTTCCATTATGTTGTGAATAATGCTGCAGTAAACATGAGGGTGCAGATATCTCTTTGAGATAGTGATTTCATTTCCTTCAGATAAATACCCCAAAATGGGATTGCTGGATCATACGGTAGTTCTATTTTTAATTTTTCTGAGGAAGCTCCACACAGTTTTCCATTGTGGCTGCACCATTTTACATTCCCACTAACAGTGCAGAGGGGGTCCCCTTCTCCACATCCTCACCAGCACTTGTTATGTCTTGTTTTTATTATTTTTTTTTAACAGGAGAAAAATCAAACAGAAGTTTAAAAACATGTATACATGGGAGAAACTCAGGAAAACTGAGTAACTCTCTCTTATGTTTTTGATAATAGCCATCCTAACAGGTGTGAGGTGATATCTCACTGTGGTTTTGATTTGCATTTCCCTGATGATTAGTGATGTAAAAGCATCTTTTCACGTACCAGTTGGCCATCTGTATGTCTTCTCTGGAAAATGTCTATTCAAATCCTCTGCCCATTTTTTAATCAGATTATTATTTTTTTTGCTATTAAGTTGTATGAGTTCCTTATATTCTAGGTATTAACTCCTTATCGGATACATGATCTGCAGATCTTTTCTCCATTCCCTAGGTTGCCTTTTCGTTTTGTTGATCATTTCTTCTGCTGTGCAGAGCTGTTTGGTTTGACGTAGTTGTCTGCTTTGCTTCTGTTGATGTGTGGACGTCTTAAACTATGCTAAGCTTCAGGGGCCTGTTAGACGCCCAGGTGGAGATGTCAGGATGGGGATAGGGTCCGGAGCTCGAGGAGAGGAAAGGGCTGGAGACAGAATTTTGGAGTCATCATGTTGGATGGGATTTGAGCTGTGAGCTTAGCGGAGATCACCTTAAGAATGAGGACAGGTTGAGAAGATGCCCGAAGACTGAGCTCTCGGCGCTCCTGTGTTTAGAGGTTCAGCAGGAGGAGAAGGAGCCTAGCACTTGGCCAGACCCAATTCAAAGTGACCTTCGACCCCCAGGAAGAGCAGTCTGGGAAAAGTTACTTGCTGGGTACGGTGCTCATAAACTGTGTAGTCACAGCCACCGGGGTAGTAGTCAGCTTGGCAGTATTGCCTGTTCTGCGTTTGTTTTCTTGTGACAAAGTTGAAGCTCAGAGAAATGAAGCGACTTATCCAAGGTCAAAAATCATAGGAGCTGATTTACACTTCAAGGTCGATGCCCACTCAGAGCATATGGCCATGCAGACAGTGCCCGGCACAATTTCAAGGGTGAAATTGTTCACATTAGGAACCATAATGTGAATGGCACCCCCTGGAGTTGTATAGTGCCCAGTACGCACAACCGTACGCGGCAGCCTGTGCCCTTTCTTACCATGTCTTGCTGCCTGGGCATCTACCCTAGAAACTTCCACTACTTTTAACATAAATATTCAAGTCCTTCCAAAGCTTCCTGATAAAAGAGGGTTATCACGGTGATTATAGGCTTGAGCTTTGGAGTAAAACAGAAATTTGTTCAAGTCATAGCTCAGCCTCTTGCTAGTTGTAACCCCTGAAGCTTCAGTTTCTTCACGTGTGAAGTGAAGGCACTAGGAGCAGACACCTTGGAGGGACTAAGCACTGAGAGGAAGGCGGCGCGGAGAAAGTTGAGCCTGCTTTCCTTATGCTCTTTGCCTGGTGTTCATTCATTCCTGTTGTTAACTGCAACTTCCTCAGCCCAGACCTCGGTTCTCGGGACGGATTGAAGTTTTCATGGAAAGGACGGGAATCAGCTTCGGTTCAAATTCAGCAGCATGTTAATGAAAAGGACACCAGGCATCAGGAATCAGTGTGCAGAGCAAAGACGCGCAGCTCAGCATGCGAGGAAAACAGTTTGGGTGACTTTCTTTGGGTCTGTTACTCTTTCTGTTCAGAAAAATGCTTGTTTCATTTCAAGTTTTAAGAAAACAGCAGGGGGCCCAGGGGACTGAAATCTATTTACAACCTAGTTACAGTGTATCCTGTTTTCTCCCCGCTGCTGTTCTGGGCTGAGTACCTAACACAAGCTTCTCCCACATATCTGAAAATAGAATGGAGTTCTGGCTGCAGGGGCTATGAGAAATTTTCACCTATGTTTGCATTTTGTTTTTGTCAAAGGTGCATAATGTTTTCCAGGTTTTTCTGCTCTTCGCCATTCTTTAGAGAAATGAGAGGAAAGAGACCAGTCCCAAAAAGGGGGCGGTGCTGGCGCAGAGCCCAGGATGGTCCTTCTGGTCTCAGAAGGAAATGTGAAGATGGTCTGAGTTTGAAATGAAGACAGAGGAAAAAAAAATTGTGTTCTGGAGGCTGACATCATGGGCCTCAGACAACTGTGTGCAGTAAGCTGATGGACAAAGTTGCTCTTGAATGTTTGTTCAAATCACTTATTTCGAAAGACATCAATATGTGTGAGGGATAGAGCAGGGTCATCCCACTCCTGCCACCTCCATGCACCTCGTCCCACAGGAGGGGGACAAAGGGGACTTTGCAGCCACCTTCAAGAATGTGCAAGGTGACTCCTTCCAAGAGGGAATGATCAATCCTATCTCTTGGAATGATCTATCCTTTTTTTTTTATTACGGAACATTATACTGTATAGCAAGGTAGAGAGAATAGCATCACAAGCGCCCTGTAACCACCATGCAGCTTAACAAGGATCAACTCATAACCCAGCTGGTTTCTTCTATATCCCCTTCCCCCAAGCTTGTTATTTTGAAGCAAATCTCAGGCATTAGATCATTTTTTCCATAAATAGGTATGAAACTTTAAAAAATAAGAACAGAACCATTCCTACACTTTAAAAAATTAACAGTCCTTAAAATCACTATATATCCAGTCTGTTCAAATCCCCTGATTGTCTCATCATTGTTAGCCATTTTTAGGTAGAATCAGGATCCAAATAAAACCCACGTAGTGTACAGTTGATATGTTTAAGTCTAGTTTGATCTAAAGGTCACCCCTCCCTCCTTTTTCTTTTCTTTTCCTTACGATTTATTCATTGGAGAAATTGGGTTAGTGTCTTACAGAGTTTTCCATACAGCCTGTATTTTGCCGATTTAATCTTCTTCTGACCCCTGTATGTCCTATAAATTTATAGCTAGATCTAGAGACTTGATCAGATTCCAATTTAAGTTTTTTGGCAAGAATACTTCGTAGATGATGTGTCTTTCCATCAGGAAGCACAAAATGTCTGGTTGTCTCTTTTTTTGTGTTACTAACAGCTATCAATGATCATTATATAGACCCATTAGGAAATGTAAATAGGCCATCGGCAAATTATATCATTCCTTTATAATGCATTTAGCTGAAATACTCTGTAAAGAGAAACTTCTCCCTATCCACTGCTTGGCTGAAATACAGATTGTATAGGAAAGAGGATAAGTGCTTGATTCTTTTCCTTTATTTACCAGTTTCAAAATAATAAGTTGGTGCCCTAGGATCCTCCAAACATGACCAATGCAATTTGTTGACCAATGAAAATTTAAACGTATCATAATAAACTCATGGATCTTTAATACATTTGATGGTTTCAATACATTGTAGGGATTATTCTTACTAATATTCAAAGTGTTCTATCTTTGACCAGTGGGTGGTAAGGTGGCTCTGGGTCCTTCCGACACAGCCCTTGTGGTCCTCGATGGTCTCCTTGCTTTCCACTGTGCAACACCATCCAGGCTTACCTTGTAGTTTTCTGCCCTAGATTTGGAATCAGCTATTTCTCCAAGGAGCCCTGGTTCCATTTGGTGGAAAATACAGTTTGAAGATCACAGTCTGAGAACTACGTACGCTCATTCGACTGGGTCGGTTATTTGCTGCTAGACTTTTTCCATGGACAGAGCTGGGAAATACTTTTTTTTTTTTTAGGATACAATATATCATGATTTCATACTGATACTTTCATTTCAAATTCAGGGCTTTGGGGTTTTTACTTAACCTCATCAGTCTCACATCTGTATTTCCTTTTTCCAGTGTCAATTCTTTCCTCTCACTCTGAGTAACACTGTTTTTAAAGATGTTCAGAGAAAGAGATTCCACAGTCTTCTGGGAACAGAACACAATGCTGCTTGCCTCCCCCATGATTCATTGGTTGGGTCAGGGCAGGCACAAATTAAATTTTAAAAATCAAAATTGTAATGACTGTGTTTGGAGCTCTCCTCTAGGTTTTCTTTCAGAGAAGCTAAAGTCTCAGGAACTTTTAGCCTTTTGTCTTCTGATTATCTCAAAGGATTGGTTGGAAAACCAGCCCTCACTCTTCCAACCAGTTCTGGGAAATGGTTAGGTCAGTCTCAGAGGGACCAACTGGCTTCCAGAAGCAAGTGTCAGTGATCAGACTCGGTGTTTGTAGGAGCTGAGGTTGGACCACAGGTCACCACCCTCCTTACCTCCGGAGCCATCCAAGGAGTTATGAGGTTCTCAAACCAACTCTGGATGTCGAAACTTATCAACCTGAGGTTTGGGGAGGAGAACAGGCACTAGGACCCTGCCTGAGACACTTATTTAGGAAGACGTATCGGAAGAGTTAAGGAGAAGCATGCTCATGGTTCTAATAAGCACAAAACAACCAGAGTTTGCCATTTCTCACGGCGCTTATCATCTTGTTGTCTTATGAGAAGTAGATATCTATTTCATACGAACTTATCTAGATGCCACTCATGGGGAAGGACCTAAGAAAGAGAAGTTTCCCAAGGCTGTATCTTAACTACAGCAGCTCTGTGAGGGGCTCACAGAATCACAGAATGACAGAATGGCATGGTTGGAAAGTCCCTGAGTCATCTCATCAAGTTTTCAACTTCCTTGAAGATAAGGACCTAGAACCTTTGCTTAAAAACAAGTAAATGAGCAAACAAGCCTATAAGCAAACAAAAAACAAACAACCTAGATCCATTAATCGGAGTTTCCACGGAGGGTTTAGTAATCTCAATATTTAACCACCACCCCCAGGGATTCTTATCTTTGGGGAAGTTTTGGAAACGCTGTAATCCAACACCCTCGTTTTCCAGATGCCGAGATTGAGATGCATGTCGGGGAAGTAGTTTGTCAAAGTCACCCAGCTGGAGGGGAGCAGTTAATATTCCTGAAGGACACGGACCCTACAGTTACTACCCATGAGCCCACCCACTTACAGATGACCATGGTACTTCTTTAACAAGTTGGTGTTGTAGTTGCCCAATGGATCCACAGACCAAGCAGGTTGTATAAATACATGTTAATGGCCCCCCATGGCTAATTCCATGGTAAGGAAGAACTTTTTAACTCATTGTACTTTTGTTTAGCTTTATAATTTCAGAAAGGTCTTTATCACAGCAAAATGTGTTTTCAGAACTTGGCTTTATTGGGAAACATAAGACTTGGAAATGCAAACACACCCTCTCGCACAAAGAGCCCCAGTGAGCCAGAAAGCCTTGCTTAAAGGAAAACAAACACTTAAAGTCGAAAGCAGGATGAAAGCACAATGCAAGGATTATTCCCTGACCTTGGACACTGGCCAGAGTTTATCCACCTGTGTATACTTGCTATTAGGCCAGTGTGCCATGAGGAACGCTGCTCTGGAGATATTAACAGATGTGCTGCCAACAAAGATTTTTCCTGATCAAAGTTTGGGAAATGCTGCATCAGGCCACCCTGTCTTGGAGATACAGAGGGCACGCTAGCCTACTGTGATGGGCCCAATGGCAGGGAAAGAAAGAAAACACCTGGACTGCCTCCCTCAGGGCCTCCCTTCTACGGAAGGAGGCCTCTCCCCTCCATTCCAGGGGTCAAAGGGTGGCAAGCCCACAGCTCTGGTCTCTGGCTTCGCTGGTTCCTCATTTCCTGCTTTGACCCCCAAACCTCAGGCACACCCCCAGGAACAACAAGGAGGCACCAAGGAGCTCTGTCCTCTCACTTGAAACCTTATTTTGCCATCCCGACTTTTTCGTGCGCTGTGCCAAGACGTTCTGCTACTAAAATCTAGAACTTCTGTCTTTTCCCCAATTTTCAGGAAAATACATCATTGTCAATAGGTAGAATTTAACTTTTTTAAAATTTTAATTTCTCCTTAAATCTTTGGACCTGCCACTCCTTGTCCATATTCAAGTATAGTGTAAAGTGAAGGAGGATTCTACACCCAATGGTGTGGCTGGTTATTTTCAGTTGTACAGATTGTAGTGGTTCATGGTCGTGCAGAATGCCCCCAGGACCTGCGATTGGACACTCCGCTGCCTGCCTTCACTGAGGGCTGACCCCAAAGTGGTCACTTAGGCTGTCGTCGTTCAGCCCCTGCACCAACTCTCGTGAAGACCTTGTTCAGCAGGTCACCCACATCCGCCCTAGGAGAAACCACACTGCGAATTTAGCTGGGAGTTTGGTGCCAGAAATGTCTTTTGAAGGACTGAAAAGTGTCTGGTCAGTGTAGATGTTTCCTAGATTTTATTGATGAATAAACACAGAGGAGTGACCCGGGTTCAGGGGAGGGGAGGGAGAGCACAGCTTGTTGTTTAAAACCAGTTGCCACGTGACATGTTATGTTTTCCGTTTTGCCTCAGTTGCTCGGAAGCTGAGCTCTAAATTAATGCTTGATGCAATAACTTCTTTATCCTAGGTTTCAGTCTCAGCTATTGGCCTCCTTCCCAGAAGCTTTATTTATTTTCAGCATCCTACAGCATTCTATCGTACATGTGTTTTTGTTAGCAATAGCTTGAGACCATCATAAGATGTATCACGAAGTGATGCAGGAGTTCTGGAGACAGACACTGTGGTTCAAGTCGGCCCATCCCTGGGCGAGCCACTTATCTGCTCTGTGTCTCAGTTTCCTCGTCTGTTATGGAGAATGTTGAGAGGACTAAATAAGACAATGCTTAGAAAGTGCTTAGCAGAGTGCCTGGGACAGAGTAAGCAGCTGGTGAGTGCTAGTGTACATAATAACAGCAATAAAAATTAGGGAGTACAACACAAATCGTAGATACCTTAAATCAATACTTTGTGTTCACATTCTGATAAAACCATTTTGTTCTTTCAGTCTGTGATACCAGAATTGCTCCTGATGTTAAAAGTGAATGTTTAAATAATGCTTACACCGTTCTAGGCACTTTTTTGAGAACTTCACATGTTAACGGATGCAAATGTATGTTTCTGATGTTCACTGATGGAAATGTGATCCTTACAACAACGCTCTGAGGTGGGACTATCGTTTTCCTTACTATTCAGATGAGACAGTTGAAGCACAGAGAGGTCGACTCATTTGCCCCAGGTTATAAAGAGAGTGAGAGTAGAGCTGGGATTCACCCTCAAGCCCTCCAGCCCCAGAGCGGGTTAGCCATGGTGCATTCTGCTCCCAGCCAGTGGGTACTGAGCATTCGTGAGCCCCGCTCTTTGACAGGGCGCTGCCTGCAGCATCTCAGCTCATCCTTCCGACAACCATGAGAGCCAGACCCATTGGAAGGTGCCATGTGAAAAAAAACAAACCCATGGCCTCTAATATAAAGATCAAATGCGAAACCATCTGCAGATGAGTATGGTCACGATTTATATGTTATTTCCTCTCTGACCATGGAAACTCTTTATTAATAGAATTCATGGTTGACAAATTGAAGATCTTGTGTGAAAAGGACCAAAATAATGAACAAAGGCCACAGAAGCCCTTCTACATATTCATCCTCACTGAAATTAAACCAGCAGAGACACCACACTCAACAGAGCAGTGTGGCATTCCGCCCTTGGCTCCTAACAACCTAGATGCCTGTTGTGTCTCACAACCCAGCTGCCCCACAGCTGCAACAAGACTTGGAATGATCTGCATTTCAAATTCACTCCATGTGAAATTTTTGGCAACATGGAATAATATACAATGTGTGTGTGAGGCTTGGAATTTCTCTTCAGGGAGAACTTGCATCCCTCGAGGGGTTGCCAGTCAGTGGAGTTGTGGGGTGCACATCCACGAGCTGGTGGATGAAACCCTTACCAAGACTGATGTCTGTCTCCTGAGGGGAAAACAGTTGCAGGGAAGAGAACCAAGAAGGTTCACTCTGCTCTGGGATCACTTTTCAGGCCTGGGATGCTGTGACAAGAGTCCAGCTGATCCAGAGTGCTCTGGACAGACTATTTTGCTAACATCCACAGACCACAAAAGAAGAGTCAACTTCTTTTAAGTATAGGCCACTTGAAATTTTCCCAAGACAACCTCAGGCTTCGAGCTCCTAATCAAATACGTGAATGATTGAGGCCTTACTGAAGCAGCTCGGTTGCTGGTAAAGGCAGGATTCAGTGCGTCATTGCTGTTGCCATTGGGTTCTTCAGGAAGAGGCTCTGAGACACAGCGTGGTGCGAGGATGTGTACTGAGAGCGCCCTTGGGAATGACATGTGCAGAAGGGAAAGGAAGGAGATGGGAGCGGGCAGAAGGTGCCGGCAAGTTGTGTTATAGGCTCAAGCGTCTCCACTGACACCCACAGGGAACTCCGGGGCTAACCTGGCCTGTCACAGTTGTCTCATGTTGGGTCAAAATGGCCAGGCCAGCCCTATGGTTGTGGGCTGCCCCTGGAAGGGCATGACCCCAGAAGAGGCATCTCTCCACAACTGAGGTAACCCCGAAGGGTCGACAGCTGTCTGCTGAGGGCGCTTCCGCCAGAGCAGGTGACAAGTCCTCCTGGAGGGGGGCTGGGCGGCTCATCTCCACGTCCGTCAGAGTTACTCATGGGACCCTTCTCACTCAGTGAAGTAATTATTGCTCATCCTCTCTAGGGGAACATCTTAACAGGAGCGGAGAAAAGCTTCTGATCTCCACTGTCAAGCTCCTTCAGCTGAGCAGCGCTCTTCCAGACCCGGGAGCTGAGACCCTGTGCGGAATCTCAACTCTCTCGGGTGGGTTGGTAGGGAAATTAGGTGACATTTTAACTGGAATGATGGCAAATCGTGCTCAATGAACCAAAGCAGAGAGAGGGGAGGAAAGTTGTTACAATTTGTGAGGAATGATTGGAATATATTACTATTTTAATAATGTTGATAAATGTTCCTATTCAAAACTGGGAGAAAATTAACCAAGCTGTATTTGTGGGTTGATAGATATAAAGATGATAGATGGGACCAATATAGTGTTTAAGAGAACAGATTTTTTTTTAAGTCTTTGAAAATTTTTGTTGTGTGGAGATTTTCAAACATATACAAAAGTAGGAGAACAATACAGCAAGCCCCCATCGCTCTGATACCATAATCGTCAATACAAGGCTGATCATGCTTCATCTGTATTCCCAGCCACCCCCCTTCCCTCCTTGAATTATTTTGGAGCAAATTGCAGACATTATAATATTTCATCTATAAATATTTCAGAATGTATTCTAAAATATTAAAAATCAAAAAACCCACAATATCATTAACACATCTAAAAAACGAACAACTTTTTAATTTTATCAAACATCCATTCAGTAATCTCTGAGTGCCCCTGTAAGTCCTAAAAGTATATTTTGACAATTTGTTTATTAGAATCAGAACCTACATAACATACATTAGAGTTGATTATGTCTTGTAAGTTTCCTTTAACTTGTGGATTCTCCTTTTCACCTCCTTTTCATTCCTTGTCATTTATTTGTCGGAGAAACCGAGGTGTTTTCCTACAGAATGCCCTGTGGTCTGGAGGTTGCTGATGGTGTCCCATTGTGTCCTCTAACAGTCCCCTTTCCCTTATTTCTTAACCAAGAGTTAGACAAAGAGGTGCCATCGGAATCAGGTGTAATTTTTTCTTTCTTTTTTGGCACAACTTCTCTATAGGTGGAGTAATTTTCAAAATAACCAGATGGTTCCCTGGTGTCTTCCAAAGCAATCAGGCAGTCGAATGCTAGTTTAAAGGCACTTTGGAATAGCCTTATATGGCTGTGCCTTCAACGCCACATAATCAGGTTCAAATGCAGCATTTGGTTTTATTTTCTTCAAATTTAGCGAGATGGAGAAAAGTATGTAGAGTGTGCTATCATTTACCTAAGAAAGAGAAGTGCTTATAGATATAAAAAATGGAAGGATAAACCATAAGAAAAGGGCTACTTATGGGAAGGATAAAATAGCATGGAGGGGAGAGGATAGAGGCTGTATTTTTATAGATTTGACTTTAGAACCGTGTTCACATTTTACATAAATATAAAACAAAATTTAAAAAAAAGCAATCCCTAAAACTCAAAAGAGCATAACTTTCGAAGGCTGCTTCCACCACTTCAGAACTGGAAACCCCCCAGCAAGTTACTTAGTCAGCCTCAATCAATTCTCCTCTAAAACCGGAATAATTATAGTGACTCCCTTGTTGGGTTGATATGAAGATTGAATCATGTACATTAACACACCTAACACAGTGCCTGGCACGAAGCAAGTGTCCCAATTACGTTAGCTGTAACGCGTAACCCTAGAACTTGGAACAGAGTAGTTTGGAACCAAGCATCCATTTTACATAAAGATTCTCCCTGAGATCCTTCTTAATACTAAGATCCTCCAAAATATTTAAGTATTTCATTTACAAAAATGTGGTTTTTCAGGAATGGTTCTACTGCAGTCTTGAGAAGGAGGGTGGTCTTTACCGACTGAGCGTGGAGGCTCCGATGAGAGCCGGACCTCGGAGGGGGCATTAATCTCACCTCACTCCGGTGAAGGAGAGGCAGTGTTCACTGCACACAAAGGAGCTCCTGCCTCCTCTAGCAGAAAGAAGCTTCTAGGATTCCACGCACAGAAGCGTGGGGCTTTCGTTGGTGGGAAAAGTGAGACATGGCTGGGCCAAGGACCCTGGCGAGAGGACGGCCTCCTCCAGCCAGTCTTTCTCCTAACAGGTTTCTCCTCTGTACTCACATCCTTATGAGCCTCACCCTTCCTGTCCTGGGTCTGAGAGGTCAGCACGTGGTTGGCAGGGCTGTTCCTGAGAGCCCTTCCTAACCAGGACGTCCAGCAATAACTGCACTATACACCAAAGTGGACCTGAGCCACATAGAAACTTCCCACCAAACCCAGACTCAGTGGGTTTACACCCAACTCATTCGTTCTTTACCTGGATCCTAAAATTGCTCTCAGACACCGAGAAACCCCCAACACGAGGAAGAGTGGTAAGGGGCGAGGGTGTTGCAGTGGAAAGAGACAATAACCTTAGCCAATTACAGTGAAAATAGTGTGCTTTTGTGAATTTGTAGAAAACACATGACCATGTAAACACATCGTGAGGGATCCTCCCAGGCCTTGGAAGGGCCTCTGCAAATGAAGGGCCTTGTAGCTTGAGCTCTGTCAGCTTCATGGTAAATCTGCCTCCGCTTCTCAGGAAGGCTCAGTTTTCAGAAGGATTTTCTCAGAAATCCTTTTCTAGAACAGAGCCTCATTTCTCAATTTATTAGCCTGTGGGATGAGGTATTTCCATGTCCAGTTTTCTAAAAATGGAGAGACACCTGCATCTAAGAGCTGGAAATTCCGTGTGGTGGCTGAGGGAGGCGAGGGGGCGGCAGCAGCTGCTTCCAGGACAGCTTTCAGGGTGCAGCAGCCACGGCAGCTGCCAGGTCTGGGTAGGGGGCAGCCCTCCAGGGAGCAGACGCACCCCAGACACAGGCTGGGGGACCACTAGTGACCACAGCGGTTAACAAGGTCAATGATGGCAGAAGGGAAAGTTCCTGAACAATCTCTCCTTCCCAGCCCCCCACCACACATCTTCATCCCCCCAACCCCACTCCCCACCCCGCCCCCTCGGCCAGGGAGCTATCACTACATTGGATTCTGGATGTGGTCCCGTTATGGCCTTATTGATATTCCCTCTGTTATCATGCCAGGGCCCCCAGCCAGGAGAAGCACATGGTCTAATTCTACTTATCACTAGATCCTTAATATCCCCTGGGAGTGTCAGGACGCCTCATTCCAAAGACTGCACGAGTGAAGAGCATTACCGCAAATTACTCATCTTAGACCTGGGCCTAGACTTCTGTTTCGCGTTTTCATAAATGGCTTAAAGGTTAGCTTAGGTTGCATCAGTCAAGATCACAGAATTTTAAATTTCACCTAAGGCTAAAGGTAGCTGCTTTCAAAACATGACTTCAGAATATCAGGAAGTGACTAATGAATTCATCGGAAATTATTATTTGAATTAATGAAACTTTCAGAACTGCCCTTGTGAGCTCTGTAACAAACTCCTTTTTGTTCAAATTTCAAAAAAAGTCAACCAGAACACGACTCCAAGTTCCTCAGATGCATATCTCTGTAATGAACAGGAGGTTTGAAAATGCGCCCTGCGTCTACAGCAGGCTTTATTGCTTTTCAAGAGGGCAAGTTTCTTAGCTTCGAAAAAACCTCCACCACCATTTCCCTCTTTAATTTCAAACCCTCCGACAGAGACACATGGGGAAAGAAGGAGTTGGTTGGGTGGAGTCTTAATGGCTTCCTGTGGTTGTAGCTCTACTGTGGGACAGAAAGGACAGAGAGTGAGATTGCGTCTGTATTTTCATAAGGAAGAAATGTAACGCAGTCCTCACATGAGTGAGACGTCGTGAAGTATACGTGTTGCTGCAGGAATGGATCACGTAACAGCTACATTTATGCAATTATTTGTACAATAGTTGTTTTCCCTACTAAATTCCCTAAATTGTAAACTTCACTTGGCAAGGTTAATTTTTTTTTTAGTTCACCTCTGTGTCCTTAGACACTAGCACAAAACAGATGCCAAAAATATATATTGAATAAGCGCTATTGAGGTCCCAAAGAATGATTTAAAAAAAACATAACTAAGGCTCACATTAAAAAAAAAAAGTCAATAATTTTTAGGGAAGAAAATGTACTAGTTTTTGATAACTTTTCATTTTGCAATAATTTCAAACTTTCAGAAAAGTTTCAAAGTTATACAAAGAACTCTTGAGTGCTCTTCATCCAAATGACCCAAATTTCAACATTTGCCTCACTTGCTTTTATGTATTTGAGAGTAAGTTGCAGACGTGCTGCCCTTGTACCTTTAAATACTTCAGTGTGTAACTCCTAAGAACAAGGACATTCTCTTACATAACCACCCTACAGCTGTCAAAATAAGGAGATTAACAGTGAGACAATATTATTATCTAATCTCTAGACATTATTCAACATTCACTCATTATCTTAACAATATTTTATATAGTAATAGAAAAGTAATCTTTAAGGATCCAATCCGGGATTACACTTTGCATTATCACATCTCTCTAATCTCCTTCAATCTGGAACAGTTTCTCAGTCTTTGTTAGTCTTTCGTGATTTTGACATTTTTGAAGAGTATAGGCCAATTATTTTGTAGGACGTCCTTCAGTTCAGGTGTATCTGATGTTCCCTCATGATTCCATTCAGATTTTGCCTCTTTGGCAGGATCACCAGACAGGTGGTGCTGTGTCCTTTGCAGTGCATTGTATCCGGAGGCAGGGATGTCAGTGCGTTCTGTTCCAGGGGTATAACCTTGGTCACGTGAATACCGTAGGGTTTGCCAGTTTCTCCACTGGAAAGTTACTATTCGCCTTTGTAGTTCCCCTTTGTAGTTGGTAAGTATTTTGTGGGGAGATACTTTGAGGCCATCAAAGTATCTAGTTTTAGCACCATTGATAATTCTTGTTTGAATTAATTATTACTGTGATACTTGCCAAATAGTGATTGTCTAAATCCCACCATTCATTCTACATTTGTTGGTTGGCTTTCTACTATTAGAAAACTGTTCTCTTTCTCCTCTATTTACTATTGATGTGTTTGTTTATATTAGCATGGAAGTGAATGATTGCTTTAGTCACTGGGGTTGTAATCTGTTAATACCGTTATCTACTTGATGTGCATATTCTCCCAGATTAAGTTGGCTCACATGTTCTTTTGACACGTTCCGTTATTTTTGGGTATTCCCTTTCTCTGTAAAATAACAAGATGTTCCAGGCTCAGTCTGAACCTGCTCTGCCCCGCCCTAGAATCAGTCATTCCCTCAGGATCCCTGCTTCCTTGAAGTGGAGAATGGTGCCAAATTTACTTTTAAAATAAAACAAAGACAAAGCAGAGAGCACACAACTGCTCAATAAATGTAATGAATATTTAAAACATATTCTGATGTGTACCATTGCCAGTTAAACAAAAGAGACACAAAGTTAGATTCGTTAAGACTGTGTAGTATGGGTTTGGATATATGCAAATATATAAATAAAACAGAATAGAACCACTGTAAATAGATCTAGTCGTATACCAGACCTCACGATATGATAAAGGATCGTTACAGTGGTCTATTCAACTAATGATATTAACGGTTTTTTAAATATTAAAAATAATCAACTTAGTTCCTTCTTCTCACAATTCAAAAAAAATAAGCTCTTCGTATATTAAAGCCTTAATTATGAAAACAAAACAGAATTATCAGAAGAAAATTTAGAAAAATAGCTTTAGAATACAGAGGTAGTGCAAGATTTCCTAAAACAGCACAAAGTGCATACAAGTTCATAATTTTTACATCTTTTTGGAGGACTCTCCCTTTTATTGTTGTGCCATGATCCTCTCATCATCATTAAATTTTTCATCTCAGAGTTGACCTCATCTGATATTCGTATTTGTATACCAGCCTGATTAGCATATGTGCAGTATGGCGTCCTCTGTCCCTTTATATTCTGTCATTTTCTGTCATTTTGTTGAGGCATGACTCCTGCTAGCTACATATAACTGGATGTTTGTTTTCAAAAATCCAACCTGAGGGGCCGGGCCCGTGGCTTAGCGGTTAAGTGCGCGCGCTCTGCTGCTGGCGGCCTGGGTTCGGATCCCGGGCGCGCACCGACGCACCGCTTGTCTGGCCGTGCTGAGGCCGCGTCCCACATACAGCAACTAGAAGGATGTGCAACTACAACATACAACTATTTACTGGGGCTTGGGGGAAAAAAAGGAGGAGGATTGGCAATAGATGTTAGCTCAGAGCCGGTCTTCCTCAGCAAAAAGAGGAGGATTAGCATGGATGTTAGCTCAGGGCTGATCTTCCTCACAAAAAAATAAATAAATTAAAAAAAATAAAAAATAAAAATCCAACCTGAAGTTTTGTTTTTTCATAGGTTTGTTTAATCCGTTCACACTTATTATCATTCTTGATATATTTGGACTTATTTCTAACATTTCATTGGTTTTTCCATTAACTACACTTTTTCTTTGCATCTTTTAAAATTTTTCTTGACTTCTCGAATTGGTCTTTTGTGTCTTCCTAGGAATCTGGCCAATTCATCTACTTTGTTTAATTTGTTGGCATAAAGTTATTACTAATATTTCATTGCAGTCGTCTTTTTAATTTCTGCAGGGTCTGTAATTTCATTCCTGCCAGTAGCGCTTTGCAATCACCCTAACAATTTAAAACATTCCCACAACTTTCCAGAACTTTCCCTAAGGATCAGCACCCTTCCTGCTGACTCTCCTGATGCAAGGGATTTTTTGGATGGCCGTTGTGTGGTCCCAGGGGCACACCGTGTGCTTGGCCTGGAGAAGGGGTGGGTGTTGGGGTCGGTTGTGGAGGAAACCTGTGGAGTTGCAAGTCCATGGTGTGCGCTCTCTGTGTTGGACGGGTCGGCGACGTCGTGCGCAGGTAAGACTTAGGGGAGGCTGTGACGAGCACTGGAAATGATAGTTCTATAAACCTATGGTTTTGCTTTACTTTTAATAACAAAAGAAAAGACAGGATATGATAATATAATAAAATAATAATAATAATCAAAGAAAAGGCAGATCCATAATAGCAACACTTTTTGCAGGAAAATCCAATCTCCTGGATTTTATAAGCATTCTTTTGTCAATTCAGTCTTTAAAATATCTGACAGAGGCCTTTTTATATGGAAAGAGTTACTTACAGTTGCTTGGTTTTCATGGATATTCAATTTAATAAAGTTGTAAGTTTAAAACAGCTTTTTCTTATGCCTTTAAGCTCAGTGTACCAGTTGGGTTAATTTATTCATAAATTTAGTGATTTTGTATAAAAATAACATCACTTTCACTTGTTTTTTAATTAATATTCACTTAAGTTTAACAGATAATATTTCCTTCAACAATTGACCCCATTTAACTCTTATGGTTAATTAAGGCCCCCTAAATGTTTTAATCCAAAATTTAATATATTTGATTCTTTTAAGCGTGTCAGACACCCGACAAGGCTCATTTACTGATAAGATGAACAAAACCTTCTTTAGCGTGGAAACTCTAGTTACAAACCCAAGACACCTGAAAAGACCTAAAAACATGCAGATAGTCAAACACGGTTTACCAAATTAAATAAATCTTCATGCATGATTTAAAGTAAAATGATATCTAAGAATAATTAAACATTTCAAATTAAAATACTATGATTAATATGTCAGATTTTCTTAAATGTTTCAAACACCTTAAGTAACCATTATATAGAATTTTTTCATGATAGTTATAAAACTTATTCCTAAACATCACATGGAAGTATTAATCCCTCGAGTTTCACTTACTTTGTCCTCTCTGTACTCTATCATGAACTTTCCTAAGTAGGAGAGTCACTTCCCGACCGCAGGGAGCAGATGCACATCTCAGCCCAGCGGGGGGCCTTGGCCTGAGACTGGCTACCGACCCAAGTCCAAGGACCGCGGTTCTGCAACCTGGATAGGACTTCCATGCTGAGGCTCCTTGAGACCCAGTCTCCCCTCCCTGACCATGCCTTAAGGTCATGGGAATCTAAATCCCCAAATTCCACACAGTCAAATTTAAAATCTTTACTGTCATTTCTGTCACAATTGTCTCTTCTCAAGTGGATTCCATGCTCTTCACAAATTGTATTTCCTTACCTGTCTCACTGGTCTAATTTCTATACTCATTCTGTTGACATCATCCTTTGTGCCCCACCTGAATCTTGTATGATTTAGCATAGCTCCTGAATTGTTTAAATTTATTCATTCATTGTGCCTCTCCCGTGTTCCAGGTGCTATACAACAGGAAACCAAGCAGAATGAAACCCAAACAATCCTGCCCTCATGGAACTTTTTTTCCTTCTCTTGAGCTACACTTGGATTCGAAGACTGACCATGTTACTGGAAACCCCGTGGGCTCAGGGCCCAGCACGTGACAATAATACAGGAACAGCTGAAGTTTCCCAGAGTTTTGCTGTGTCTCTCTGTAGTCCTTGCCACCACCCAGAGTTGGGAGAGGGTGATTTTACAGAAGAGGAAGGGGGCTCGCTGGGGTTCAGTAACAGGTCCTGGATTCTTAACCTGTCAGTTTTCCGGCTTGTGTTTAACAGCTATGCCACACTGCCTCCTAGAGTAGTGTGAAATAAATATCTGAAAAAAAAGAAAAACCCGTGGAAAATTCTTGTGGCCCTAACCAGCCGGTTACCTCGGTGTGTACTGAAAAACCATCTGCTCATCTCCCCCACCTGCCCCACCCGGTATCTTTCTTCTGCTCTGCCTGACTGGAGCGTCTGCTGATGTTTTATTTATATGTAATGCACTTAATTTAAACCAACTGTACACCAGGTGTCCGGAGACAGATTCTATCAGGAAACTCTTGCCCTACATTTGCAAGTGGAAAAATGGGATTGGATTAAGCCCAAAGGGAAAAGCTGTGCAGCATCTTCGGTTCATCTCCCCCTACCCCTTCCATGGCTCATCCTTGCTGGCCAGAGGCAACAGGTGTCCTGCTGGGAAGCCACAGGGCCTGATGCTTGCACGCCAGCCGTCGCCTGGAAGAGGAGGCGGATTCAGCTACGCTTGGATTCCTAGCACCTGAAGGACATGACCAAGGTCACTAATTAAATTCCTAAAAAGGTCGAGTGAAGGGGTGCTGGCTCCCAGAGCCCATGTCTGTGCTGTCCCATGAGAGTGACAAATGGGAAGGGTTCTGCTGGCCTGCAGGGCAACGATACCGACTTCTACAGCCCCAGGCTCTGGCTAAGGCGCTCAACAAACACGGTCTCTTTAAACCTCACAATAAGTTCATGAGGTCAGAAACTTTACAGATGGGGAAACCGAGGCTCAAAATGGGGACTCTCCTCCCTCACACTGTGCTCATGCTTCTGATCGAGCCCTTATCATGCTGCACTGTAATCGTTTTGTTCCAGATATTAAAGCGGGGCTTTGGCTGTGATGTGATTCTGGAACTTAGAAACCTTGATAAGCAGGACTTGGAAAGCCTGTGAGTGATTTTCAGTCTGTGAGATGGAGGTTTGACCTCACCTCTGGAACAGGTTGTTCCTTTGTTTTGGCAAAATCTCTAGATGTGAGGCTCCAGAATGTAAGCCAGGTGCCATCCATGGAACTTGGGAGGAAATTGTGAAGACACCATTTGTAGATGCTTTGGACTGGGAAGCGAATGCCCGGGTTGGGGAGGTGAACTGCTGTGTGTTGTTGCAACAGAACCGTATCTCAGCTCTTGCTTTTCTGGGGAGAGTCGGGGAGAGATGCTTCTTGGCTATTTTGAACTGAGCTGTCACCACTGCTGAAGTGCTGCCCACTCTCAGTGGGCCTGGACCAGCCCCCATTGTTGCAGGAAATGGGGAGCAGAGGAGAGAAGCTGGAGTGGCAGGATCCTGGGTCTGGGACCTGTGAGAGAGCATCCCAGGGGCACTTCAGTTACCTGGAGCCAATCACACTTGCTGCCGGAGAGGGGACGGTCCCCACAGAGAGGCTTCAGAATGTGGCAAGAAGAGTCCTTCCTCCACCTGGAGTCCAGCACCATGCTGGCACCCCAGGCAGCGGGCGACTTGGGGACACCAGGAGCCAGCCCCCTTCATGCAGCAATAGCGAATTCATGGGGCGCCTTCACAGCAGCCAAGACATCTCTCCCTTTTCAGATGGCTTCCTGAGCAGGGGCACCAGCCAGGGTGAGGCAGAACAGGAGAACGGGATTCGGGAGCGTCCTGTGGCGGCCCCGGTGCCCACACCCTGTTAGGACTCCCTGACGTGGTTCAAACAGGAGTGGGAATGTTCACGAGCCTCTTAAAATAATTCCTTGTTGTTGATCATCGTTAAATAAAAGCCACAGCAAAGAACCAGTGACCTTTTCATGTTTTTGTAATATTGCTTTAAAACAAAACTGTAATTCTTTGTTTCTCATCCAATAGTTAAGTCTCAATAGCACTAAAATGATTTTGATAAGGAGATAAGGACAAATAAGATGGTGGGGGTTCAAGCCATTGTGATTTGGACGTTGAAAAATACTACGAATGCTTTTTATATGCACGTGTAGACGAATGTGAGCACAGCTTATCACCCACCACCCGTACAGGTAGGACAAGCTTCAGAGGTATGTGACAGGAAATCCCCAGACACCAGGGGCTTAGACAGTGGAGATTGTTGCAGTAATGGCCTCCAACAAATCCCTCCTGGCTGTAGCTATGCCTTCGGGTGACTTGCATGGACCAATGGGACATTAGCATATGTGACACAAGCAGACGCTTAAAGAGAACTTGCATATTAGGACCTGCCTTCTCTGTTTTTTGAACCCTGAGACTGTCATGTGAACAAGCTTAGGGTGACCTACTGGAGGATAAGACTAGATGGAGCAAAGATGAGCCATTCCAGCTGAGGCCCCCTAGACCATCCAGCCCAGCTCCAGTCAATCCTTCAGCCACCCAGCTGACCCATAGAATCAGGAGCTACATATGATGATTGTTCTAAGTCTGAAGTAGTTTGTTATGCAGCAAGAGCTAACAGATACATATAAAACTGACACTTGTTTTCTTTATCTTATAAATGAGAGCTACGAAGCCCAGGGATGGTAGAGCACTCCACTTTGTCAAGGACTGGAGCTTCTTCCATCTTCTTGTTCTCCCAGCCTCAGTCTGTGGCTTACTCTTCGTGATCCGGGTGGTTGCCCGAGCTCCAGCGGGAGCAGTCTGATTTCCAGCCAGCAGGCAGCAGGGTAGAGGGAGTGATGGAAGCAGAGTTTGCTCCTTCTCTTTACAAACACGCCCTGGGAGTTTCACACATACTTGTTGACACACACTTCACATCTCGTTGGCCAGAGCTTAGTCATGTGGCCACAGCCAGTTACAGGAGAGACTGGGAAATGCAGTCTTATTTCTGGCAGCCGTTAGCCCAGCTAAAAATCTGAATTTTTTTTTAACTAAGGAAGAAGGGAAATGGCATTTTGGGGAACATGAGCAGCTTCTGCCTAACTTCTCCCTGCCGTGAACCACTGCAGCCCAGAGTTGTGCTCCTCCTTGAATCTGTACTCGTCAGGCACTCAGTAGCGCTTGGGGAGTGTTGCTGGGTGGATGAAGGATGGTCTGTTCCTAGACCCCTGAGGAGTGCTCACAAGTCCAGGAATTGCACTCCACTCCAGCAGACGGTCGGCATAACCCTACTGTGAGTGACTAGATAACAGAACTTCTTAGCAAGGCTGCAGAATGTAGCAAGAAAGCCACAAGCCTTACAGTCAGAAGTCCCTCTCTGTCACTTAATTCCTGGGTGACACTGGACAAAGGGGCTAACCTTAAGTATCCTTGTCTTTAAAGTGAAAATAAAAATTTCTACCTTAATGGAGACTTAGTGCTTAGCAGGTACAGGGTTTTGTCTGGGGTGATGAAAAGTTCTGGAAATAGACAGTGGCGATGATTGCACACACTGTGAATGGAATTGCGGCCACTGAAATGCACACTTGAAAATGGTTAGAAAACTCCCTGTCTCACAAGCTTGCCGTCCTTCTCTGTGGCCTCACGTGCGTTTATGGAAGGACGTGACAAGGGAAGCCATGAGAAGGCCAATGTAAGAAGCGGTCACAGGAGGGAGGTCCGGGATGGTTCGGGTGCACAGCTGTGGCTGGAGGGCCATAACCACATTTTCCAGGCCTTCCCTGAGTCTGGAACCAGGGCCCCGCGTGGGCTCCTGGCAGCAGGTAGATGGTGCAGAGAAGGCCCGATGTGCAGAGTTAGTGATGAGCGGTTCTCCGGCCAACTCTGCAGGACTGAGAGCGCTGTGTCTGCAAACTCAAGAATTTCATACATGGAGCTGGGTGAGACAGGTCACTCAGTCTGGTCAGAACTGGTCATTCAACTTCAGTTCAATCAATACTTAATAAGCACCTGTGTGCCATCATTAGGGCTGTTAATAAATGGTCTGGCTCTTGCCTCGGGACATAAGGTCAAATTTCACGTCCCTGCTGCCTCAGCTTCGGCAAAGGAGAGAAGAGCAGAAGCGATGCGCGTCCCGCTGGGTGGAGCATCGCCCTCCCTTTCAGCCTCCGTGACTACAAGCCCACTACGAGATGCGGCCTCGCTCACCGTGTCTGCGGGTGACTGCGATGAGCCACACTTGCCGCCCGCACAAGTAGCTCGAGGGAGGGATACACTTTTGGTGTTGTGCCACTGAGATTCTGGCGTTGTTTGTCATCGCACATGACCTAGCCTAACCAGACTGTGCCATGTACCACCCTGGGCTGAGAGAGTGTTTTAACGTAGAGATTAAGCTCTAGAGTTAGGGAGCCTGAGTTTCAATCCAGGTTAGCTGCTTTCTCCCTGTGTGATCTTGGACAAATCGATGAACTTCTCTGTACCATGTTTGGAAAATGGGGATAACGGAAACCATCGCACAGGGTTTTATGAAGATTAAACTAAGTGAGAAACATAGCCCAGCACACAGCAAGTCCTCAGAAACGTGGGGTGATGATGATTCCCTGTAATCCTCACAGCAAGTCTGTGGAGGGTTGGTTGCTCTGTCCAGCGTTGAGGTTTTGGCGTTGTTACTGCCGCACACCCTGGCCCTAGCGGCACAAGCAGCACTGACCCGTCAGTCCACCTTGCGGACATCCTTCTACGTCCCCAGAAGCTGTCCAGCTCAGCGTGCCTCCACGTCTCCTCATCTGCTCTCTAGGGGCTCCTTCACTTACTTAACACAGTGCCACATCCGTGTAACAGATCCCCCTGGCAGAGACTCAGAGCTACAGCCACAGCCCGGGTCCTTCAGTCAGAGACCGTCCTGCTCTCCCCCTAGAAGGCAGGCCAGGAATCAGACCCTTGGACATGGGATCCATCCGATTCCCTTCTGCACCAGACTTGCCTCTTAATCTGCCAAAGATACATCATTTATTAAAGCCATTAAAAAAAACCCAGTAATCGGTACACAAGGTAAAAATATCCCAAAGATGTGGAAGGGTGTAGAGAGATGGCTCTCTAGACGCCCAGTCCCCTCCCCAGAGGCAGTCGTGGTGACCAAGTTCCTCAAAGTGGGTCTTAAACCAGTTCCCGTTTCTTCCTCCGGCTGCACCCTCCTGGCGGTGCACTCTGGGGGCTAATGTCCTTCCTGCCCCAGAACTGCTCTCTCCCACCAGCAACACTCCGTCCCGGCCTCCTAATCCTGCACATCCTGCCTGCCTGTTGAAGCTGCCTTCTCCGGACGAGCTCGTTAGCGATTCCAGCTGTTACTCATCTCTGTTCTTCCGGACAACAGGACATTTCTGCCACATATTTGGAGATTTTGTCGTATCCAGTTTACCAGGTGCTGGTTTCTAATCGCTTGGTGTGGGCCGCCCTCTCCCTGCCCCAACAGCCTGAAGGTTGATCACCATCCCCATGGCTTCCACCACCACCCACACCCTTTGACTCCCAAATCCACTCTCCTGAGGTTCAGATCTATTTCCAATTGAAACTGGGCATCTTCCTGGTTGTCCTAGGGGAACATCCAAAACTGATTTCTTGCTTTTTGCCCTTCACTTACTCTGCTTCCCGAACCGCCTCTCTGCGTGAATGGCATCAACATCTCTGTAGTCACCCCGACGTGAGACGTCAGTCACCTAACCCCACGCGGTGCCCCTGAGCCCCCTCCAGGAGGACGTGTGTGTGGGAGGCTGGGAAAGGCACCACAGGCCCGTTAGCTGTGCATCACAGCGTCCCTCGCATCCACCCCCTCCCTGTACTCCCACTGTCTCTGCCCGGAGAGACTCCCACCACCTCCTGCCTGGTTTACAGAAACTGCTCCCCAAGTGCTCTCCCTCCCTCTTCCCTACACCTATCTTCTCCTCCGGCAATGTCACCTTCCTAAGGACATTTGTGATCCTATCACCTTCCTGCTCAAAAACCTGTCAGGGTCCCCTCAGCCTGGGGCCCCTCCAAATCTGCCTCCTGTCCTCCTCCCCAGACTACCACAGCCCCCACCCCCATGCCCCCCGACCTGACCACCTGCTGTTCCCCAGACAGAAGCCTCGCTCATGCCCTTACTCCTTTTATCCCTTGAATTTCCTCTCTCCTCCTCTCCTCTCCCACCCGAAGCCAGACTCTGGGTTCCAGCACAAAGGTCATCTCCTCGTGAGACCTTCCCCCCGCCTCCAGCCCTGACCCCGCTCCTGGGCAGAATTAACTGCTTTCCCTCTGTGCCCTGCATCTGTGGTGTTGTCCGTTCACATCACATGGACGGTGGTGTCCACCTGAGAGTGAGCAGGCATCATGAGTTCGTCTGGCACTCCCAGCGCCCGAGGGGACGGATATTCAATCTAGGTCTGTTAGACACACAAATGAATGAATGAATGAATTGGATGTTGTATAATTTTTAAATCTGTAAGCAAAGGGGTTGCAGCATATGCTCTTTAAGGGCCCTTGAAGCTCTGAAATTCTGTCATTTGGAGCTCCTCGGTGTCTCCAGCGTTCAGCCCTTTTCCTTCCCTCCTTTCATTCAAATGTTTGTTACTGAGAGCTCCCTGCGCACCAGGCCCTGGACGGGCACTGGGGAAACTGAGGATACTAAGGCATCTTTCTTGCTTTCAAGAAGCTCACAGTCTG
Organism: Diceros bicornis minor; assembly: GCF_020826845.1. Taxonomy (NCBI): domain Eukaryota; kingdom Metazoa; phylum Chordata; class Mammalia; order Perissodactyla; family Rhinocerotidae; genus Diceros; species Diceros bicornis. Next base: position 1,941,867 of record NC_080743.1, on the reverse strand, counting down.
ATGTGGGGGTTGGTGGCAGGAATGTGTGATCCAGACGTCAGGCACCCACTCCCCCTCTCAGAGGGCAGCTTTCTTTAACATACAGGCCACCTACAGGTCTGGTCCTGCTGTCTCTCTCTGTTTTGCCTGCTATGGTCAGTATCATGCGTATTTCCCAGCCTCTCTGTGGGCCACCCTCTTTTCTGCTGGTCAGTACTTGAAACTCTGAGTCACGGTCACCTGATAGAATGACGCCCCCCGCCAGCACCAGGAAGGAGATGGAGAGGGGCAGGCTCCCCTCCTTGGTCGCCCTTCCAGGCTGTGCAGTGACCCATGACGTCCCCTAGAGGAAGGCGGGAGCAATTTCAGGACTCGGACGCTGCCCACTGAGGGCTCCCTGGTGAGCACTCCGGCTCTAACCTCATTCCTTCTGCCTTTGGGCTTGCATCTTCTCCCCCAAGCACTGTCCATCCGAGCCGACACCCACCTTTCCAAGAAGAGCTATATTCCCCCCTTCAGGGAAAGGTATCAATCCTTGCACCCACTTATCCCCCACCTCCTCCCCAAGTAATGCCCTGAATCTGAGTCATCCCTTCCAGGTAGGGCCACAGGGCTCCAGCCAGCAGCCATCAAGACTCAAGAACCATCTGGGGAGTGAGGGGGTTCCAGTTCCCGGGGTCAAGGATGAGCGAGGGTCCTCCAGGTTAGATTTCCTTTTCCACTTCTGCTGGCACGAGCGCTGGTCATCTTCAGCCATCTCATTAGCAGTCTGGCTGAATTAAGCAAACACGTGCTTCCCAAGGACAGAATGTTTTCTGGAAACATTATCGTCCCTGTAAACCCTGATCAAAGATGGAGAGAGTTCTGCAGTTGCCGGAATGCCTTGCCCATCTCTGGAGTCAGTGAGCCCTGTCACTGTGCGGAGCAGAGCAGGATTCCGTTCCTTTTCTGCACTGGGGGACAGTCGGTTTAATAAAGGAACAGTGACACCTTCTAAGGGCTGCTCCCGATGTTGCTCCAGGAGAAACACGCCTCTGTGTGTTCCCTGTTGCAACTCAACATCATGTGCAGTGAAGGGCACACAGCCGGTGCTCAATAATTGACTGATACCACCAGCTACCCAGTTGCTTAGGACAAAAACCTTGACTCCCCTCTCTCCCACATCCCAATTCTGATTCATAAGCAGATCCTGTATGCTCTATCTTCAGAATACATCCCAAATTTGACGATTTCAATCCACTGCCACCATTCCCTGAGGTATTTTTCTTTATTTCACTTGTCGCCCACCATGAGATTGTAAATCCACAGGTGACCCTCATTGTTTGTGGATTCTGTATTTGTGAATTCACCTACTCGCTAAAATTCATTAGTGACCCCCAATCGATACTTGTGGTGCTTTCAGGGTCTTTCAGACACACACAGGATGTGAATGTTTTGAATCACCTGACGAGCACGTTCCCAGCTGAGGTCGAGTAAGGCGACCCTCTGCCTTCCTGTTTCAGCTCTCAAACTATAAACAAGCGTCTTTTTTACGGTCTGTTTAGTGCCACATTTTTCGCATTTTTGTGCCTTTTGTTGGTGATTTTACTGTTTAAAACGGTCCCCAAGCACAGGGCTGAAGTGCTGCCTAGTGCTGCTCAGTGCAAGAAGGCTGGGATGTGCCTTACGGAGGTTTCTGCGTGCGACAGAAGCTTCCTTCAGGCTTAGAGTTATAGATCACCATGCTGTTGGCCGTGAGCACAGTGTTGATGAATCAACCACATATGTGAAATAAGGTGTCTTTAAACAGAAGCACACAGGAAACAAGGTTATACGTGGACGGGTTGATGAAGATGTTGTGACCACAGGCTTGCAGGAACCTCACCCTGCGCTTCCCCAGAAGCATGGTCAGCGTCCACGGTGACTTTACACAATGTAACTACTGCAAACAATGAGAATCAACTATATTCATTTATGTCATCTGACTCACAGCAAGAACGAGAACTCAATGAGGACAGAAACTTTGCCTATGCTGGGACGATGCCTGGCACATGACAAGTTCTGCATAAATACGTATTGAATCAATGAATGCGTTAGGGGACATTTTTTCTGGACCTTAGGTGATGAGAAAAACTGCATCTTTATTTCTTCACTCTCCAACTGAAATGAAACAGTTCCTTCAATCATGAATGTGGGCAACAAATCATAGTAGAATGAGCAGCGTCTGTGACGGTCACAATAGAAATCAGTGGCATTTTCAAATCACAGTAGAGTTGTTGCAGAAAACTTGAAGTATAGTTCAACTTTCATCAATACTCTGAGTTATAGTAGGTATTTTGCCCACCACCAGATATTATTACTTTAATGTGTTAATAAAGAAACATTTCTGAACCACACATTTTAATAATTGTCTTGAGTATAATTGATTTCCTTTGAAATCTTGTGGTTTTTATTTTCTGCACTTAAAACATTAAACATTAAAACATTCTGAGAAGAGCTCCATAGGCCTCCCACACCATCAGTGAGGTCCCCAACACAGAAGAGTTTAAGAACCTTGGTCTAGCTTCAGGTCAGGGCCACATTCAGGTAACATGTCCAGGGCCATGAAGCTACTTAGACAGCAGAACTGGGATCCACACTCAAGTCTGCCTGCCAACATCATCACAGAGGGGACCTCCTCCACAGAGACAGTCCTCTGTGTGTCCCCGCGGACGTCTGCAAGAGCGCTGGCGGGATGTTTCCACTGGACCCATCAAGTACACCAAGCGCCGATCACACGAGGAGCCTTCTCACAGGGGCTGGAGGCCACTGCTCCTCCAAGAGCAGCCTGAAAACCATCACTGGCCACAGATGAGAAAAGTACTGAAGTTGAGAGTAAGGGTTTATAAATCTTTATAGCAACTTAAATCTAACAATAAAATAAGTAAGGCTTATATTGTGTATATCTTTGTTTTTTAAATTTCATTTTATTTTACAAAATCATTAGTCTGCAACAGATTGAAAATATGCAAAAACAAAAACTAAGCCAAAAACAACACCGGTTTTTCCTACACATAGAGCTTGAGAGTCACCATTGTGAGGGATACAGTGGACAGAGAGTGGGGAAGGAGACACAGATACAACTGGGCCAACACTCAGAAAAACCCGAATAAAATGTGGGACACAGAAGCACATCAGACTGGCAGCACCGGGGCAGGCAGAGGGCAGAGGAGGCACCTGAGCTGTGTTTGACCAGCATCTAGAGGTGGAGATGAGGCCTTCCAGGTGTTCCAGACAGTGGGCTCAGCAGGAGCCCGAGGTACACAAGGGAAGGCGGTCGTCAGGCGTGACAGAGCAAAGGCCAGGGTGTCAGTGGCGAGTGGGGCAGGACACAGAGGAACGCAGCCTGGGAGGGCTCACGGGAGCACATCATGATGGCTGTGGAAACACGCTGAGGATCTGGGGCTTTTTCAGCAGCCGTGAAGAGCAGAGGACCTATTTCCAGCAGGGAATGAAATGATAGAATCTGAGTTTTAAATGATAATGTTTATTGAGCCAAACGAAATTTACAAAGTTCTCAGGCCCTGACACTTGCAGAGAAGAGAATTTCCCTCTTCCATCAGAATGTGCAAATACACGAGATTGACTCCCATAGATGAACATGTGCAAGGATGTGCAGGAATGAGGGGTTCCCTGGAAAAGCAGCTTGCCTCTCCTCTCCTCTCCTCTCCTCTCCTCTCTCCTCTCTCCCTCACTTAGCACTTCCCAACAGCACTTTCTGTGATGGTGGAAATGGCCCATGTCTGCACTGGTAGCCACTAGCCGCATGTGGTCACTGGGCCCTTGAAATATGGCTGTTGTGGCTGAGGAACTGAATGTTATTTAATTTTAATTAATTTAAATTTAAGTAGCCGCATGTGGCCAGTGGCTACCATATTGGACTGTGCAGCGATGTTTACTACCACGAAAACAGAGAAGGAAAACACAGATGCTAGAAGTCTTCAGACAGGCTGTCGTGGCATATTTTGTTAATGAGAATAGTCAGAACAGAGTGAACAAGGAAATGAGTCCTTTTGCTTTTAACCCAAATATGTGGGTTTTAACCTATTTGTGTCCCGTGGGCCTCTTGGAAGGAGACCCGGGAGCCAGGAGCTTAGGGTTCGCTCCTGATTCTGCTGTGTGACCCCAGACAGGTCAGCGCCAGGGGAAGGACAAGGACTGACGTCCCCCGAGCATCAGCAAGTACCAGGCAGGGGGTTAAGCATTTTTACAGATCATCCTGTTTGAACGTCAGAGCAGACCTGTGAAATAGCATTTTTATTTTGATGTTACAGGCGAGGACAAGGAGCGTCAGAGAGGTAAGCAATTTGTCCAAGTCTCCCAGGTTGTGAGGTGGAGAGGAGTCTATATATTTAGAGCCAGGTCTAAGGCCAAAACCCCTCCACGGCCCCCTGTGCCTCCCCGAAGTCCTCGTCACCAGCAAGACAGGACCAGTGGGCCTCAAGCATCCACTCTCCTAGTGAAGGGAAGACGACCCTGAAATATCGACAAGGCAAAGCTGCTGAGTGTGTTCCAGGGCGGGAGGTGGTATTTTCTGAGAATACAAACAGGGCACGGTGATCTGAGCTGGTTCCGCCCTCTCAGTGATATTGAAAATACTTTAAATTTTCCATTTAAGAAATGCCCGGGGCCAGGCCTGCTGCAATCATGTAAAAACCAATATCAGTCTGGAAAGGTTATCACAGCCTTTCCATTTCCAGTCAACATTAAAAATGCAAATGTTTGCTATTTAAATATAGCCTTTGGCCACCAGTGCAGGGCGCTCAGGACACTCGGTGAACCGCAGAGGGCAGCCGTCTGCCCCCAGGCGCACTAGCAAAGCAGGGAGGAGGCAGAGGATGTGCCAAGCCGGGTCCTACCAGGTGGATGGCAGCACTTCCACCCGCTGAAGGTCTGGGGCCTCAGAGGGTGTCCAGTTCCAGTCACCGAATCAGACAGCCATTCACTGGGGGCAGGGACCCTGCTGGTTTCCTTCATCCTTATCTTCCCTGCCCCCAGCTCCGTGCCCGCTGCACAGCAAGAGCTCGAGGGATATTTGTTGACTAGAGAGACTAATTCACCCATCATCTTTTTTTGGATACCCTATCACGTCCCAGGCACCGTGCTAGGCCTATAAACTGGTACAGAAATGAGCCTTTTGGGGAAATCAATCTCAAGTAATTTACCACCCAAGAAGGCAGGTAAGATGTGCAAATAAAAAATAATAGCATAAAACAGCATCGAGTTAACCTCACCGTAAGTATTAATTCTGGAAGTCTGTCAACAACAGGTGTTTGAAAATGTGCCCGATGAAGGATGCTTGCGTGGCTGCACACGGGACCCCGAGCGATCTGGGAGATGGAGTGACTGGAAGGTGGGATCAGCAGTGGGAGCTTCTTGGAGGAGTTGCCAAGAACCTCTCCTGGGGTGGACTCATGTCCTGGGCTCCTCCACTCAGACTGTAGGCTCCGTGGGGGCCGGACTGTGTCTTATTCAGCTCTGCACCCCAATACCTCAGATGGGGCCTGACACACAGTAGGAAGCAGCATATGCTGAAGAAATGAATGAATGAATGAATGGATGTTAGGAACCCATCAGGAATCATAAGAAGAAAAAGCATTTATTAAGAGTTTAGAATGTACCAAATGTTTTATATACTTCTTCTTCGTTAATTATAGCAGTCAGGGTGCAGCCAAGAGACAGGAACCACATCAGTTACTTGAACAGAGAGCATTTAAAGGATTGTTAACTAGGTATAAAGTTAACTAGGTCACTGAAATGGTGCAACGAGAACCATAATGTATAACAGAGAGAGCAACTGCAGAAAGCAGCTGTCACCCGAGGGATGAGGGGCCACAGGGGAAAGTTAGAATTATTAAAATGTAGAAGCTTTGTGGAGGGACAGATCGCTGAGCAGGGGCCCCTGCTGGGCTGGCGCTGAGATCTCTGATCGGACGTGAGGAGGCTGATCCTGCTGGAGTTGGAAAACCTGCACACTGGCTTCAGTTGCTGCCAGAGTAAAGAAGCATTGCTGGAGCGATGTTCATAGCCACCCAACAAACTCCTCTCCATTCTTCATGACCCAGTTAGATGTCACTTCCTCTGAGAAGCCCCCCTGATCTCTTCAGACCCAGCCATGCCCTATGGTGCTCCCGCAGGACTTGGTGCTGCCTTGTCTATATGCTACACCAGATTGAGGCTCCTTGAGGGCAGGCCTAGGTCCATACGGGCTCTGCCTGGCACGTGGTAGGCACCCCGTGTCTAGTGATAATTATAAAGGCCTGTGTCTTCTGGAAGCATGCTTCTGTGGGAGCACTGGCAACCTCAGCACCATACCGTTTGACTCACACTCTGCCTTCCCAGAGTTCTCCATCCAGTGGTGAAGACATGTTGAAAACACCCCCCGGTTTAGCCCCTCACCTCTCACCCCTTCCAACCCATTCTTCTCACTTCAGTGAGATGCAAACGCAACCATTTGAGCCTCTGCTAATCCAAAGGCTTCCCATCGCTCTTAGGATAGAGACTGACTCCTCCACACTGTCGCCGGGCCCTCTACCACCTGCCCCTGCCCTCCTCCAGCCGCGCGTCTCAGCACACCCGTTCCCCTTCCGCCTGCTCCTACTCCACACTCCAGCTCTGGACCTCTCGCGGTTTCCCAACTCACCACGCCCTTTGAATTGTTCTCTGCATCGTGGTCTTTGCAGGTGGGGTTTCCTCCACCCAGGACCCTCCTCTTGCTCCCTTCACCCAAGACACTCCGATTTACCTTTTAGGACAGCTGCTGAGTCACTTCCTCTGGGACGTTACCGGCAGAGTAACTTGATGCTCCCAGAGCAGCCTGTTCCTGATCACGCCTCTCGTCTAGTGAATTGCAATGGCCTGCATTTGCTCAGTCTCCTCCTCTAGACAGTGGCGAGCTCCCCGGCACGTGGCAGGTGCTCTGAAAAATAGATTCCAATTAACTAATTAATTAAACACAAAACAGAAAACTAAGAGAGTTCCCTCCAGATGATTTTGGGAGCCACAGGCTGCCTGAGATGCAGTGAAATAACTCTCTCGGGCCTTGTGAAGAGAGGAGACCTCCAAGGTGGGGAAGGAGTCAGGTCGGGACTGGAGTCTGGGTGAGTGGGGGGCAGCCAGCTTGTCTTTGTGAGTATTGGTTTCTTCATCTCTATAACGGACACTGTAGGGGAGGAAAAAACACTTTTCCTCTCCTCTCCTAGGTTCTGTGGCTGGGCCCCAGGAAATTAAAATGATAAAAGACAGATTAACAAGAGAAAAACCAGTCTATTAATGTGTGCATACACGTAGGAGAAACTCAGTGATGAGTGACTCCAAGGGGTGGTTAGAACTCTGGCTGATTAGCCTCTTAACAAAGAACAATAAATTTGTCAAGAAGTGACAAGACAAAGGAAAAGAGGTTCAGGCTTTCAGGGTCAGCAAACTTGGGAAGGTAAACGCATGGGGAAGTTGATGGAGGATAAGGTTGTTTTGCTGAGGTTTGCTGTGCAGGTGCCACATCTGGGCAGGCAAGAGTCAACAGTCACCTCCTGCAATTGAGTCTAAGAGGTGCCCTCCCGGGTTCTCCTCCTGGTACAGAAGAGGGAGATGCCTTTACAAACAGAAATCTATGTTCTGCTTATAGGTAAACAGGGGGCCAGGGCAGAGAGCCTTTTTTGGTTTTGGTGTCTGCTTTTTCTCATTTGCCTTCAGCTCAAAATAATCCTTATGCCCACGTGGCTTATTTGGGGGTGGCACCTTCAGATCCCCTACAGTCTAAACATGCCCGTCCTTCCCAACAGAGGGTTGTGACGGGATGGCGCACATGGAAACTGTGCAAACTGTGAAGTGCTGTACTAATGTCAGCCATAATCATATCCATGATCGTCATCTCCAGGAGACAATCCAGGCCACAGCCTTGTCCAGTGTCTTCACAGCAGCCCAAGCCAGGCCTGAAGCTCCACCTCCTCCTCCCCTGGGGCCAGGCCCGGCTTCTTACAGAGAAGACATCAAAGCCCCAGCTGAGGATTATTATGGGTCCACGTCCTGGTCCTCGCACAAGCTTCCATCTGAAGTGATAAGGAGTCTGGAGGAAAGGTGGGGAAGCTAATCTAAACTTCCTGCTCCCCAGCCCACCCCCATGCCTGACTCTTTTAAGACGAAGCTCCTGACGTCTGCATGTATTCATGAGGCCCCTGCCCACCGTGTCTCCTTTGGATTTCTTACTCTTCTCTGTGGAAGCCAGAGAGACACACTGGGTAATAAAAGGACCTCAGTACATCCCTCAAGTAGAGTTAAAATCCTCTTGAAATTGAACCCTTAATAAGGCAAAAGACATCCACGGACTGAGCATTAACGAACCTACCATATGTCGGATATTTAACATGTTTTGCATCAATTAAACCTTATATCAATTATTCCTATTTTATAGATGAGTAAATTGGGTCTCAGAGATGATTTAGCTAGATGGAAGGATGGGAGGATGGGAGGATGGATGGATGGATGGATGGATGCATGGATGGATGCATGGATGCATGGATGGATGGATGGGAGGGTGGTCGGATGGATTGGTGGGTGAATGAGAGTATGGACAGATAGGTGAGCGGATGAGTGGATGGGTGAGTGGGTGGGTGGGTGGGTGGAGAATCTTCTTTCCAGAGTCAAGAGGAAGTGATTGCATCTCCCCAGAAAGGCGGAGCTGCCATGTCACACGTGGTTTCACACTGAAGCCCCTCACAGGAATGGGCTGTGTGTGTCACCTGACCAATGTGAGCAAGGCCGTGTTCTGGCAGAGCTGTTCCTGGACCTAAGCTGATGGAGTGGATCTTTCACGGTTTTCTGTTGTGACTTTGGAGTCAGAAAAATCTGAGTCTTGGCTGCACCATTTATTTAACTGTGTGACTACAGACAAGTCACTGAACCCCTCTATGCTTAGTTCCCTCATTTGTAAAATGGAGAACTACCCAACCTCACAGTGCCATGAGGTTCAAATGATGTCACTCAATATAAATATTTGTGAAATATTTATAGTAAGTATTTGTGTTACATATAAGTCAGTTTTCCCCTCTCTGTCCCCTGGGCAATGAGAAAACCACTGCAGAGACGAGCTAAGAGTAAGAGTGGTGAGAATCTCCCCTGAAGAGGGAAGGTCCAGATGTAGTGAGCTTCTCTGGAACAGACCTGGCCGTATTCTTCTGGGGTTGAGAACAGAATTGTTTCTGTCCAGGTGGCCACAGAGGAAATGTGTTCTCCCCTGTCACGAGGAAAGCAATGGCAACTCCGACTCGGGGTGACCTGTGAACTGTGGGAGGGGCCTCAGCAAGTACATGAAATCACAGATGTCTAAGCACTATTTATAAACTCTCCTTCACTGAGGATTTACAAACAAGTTCATTTTCCATTGACTGACTGATGTTCATTCATTCATTTTCCCATCCTCAGCACTGGCCTACAGTGAGAAGGGAAGACGCAGATGGGTTTAGTAACAACGGTGAACATCCTGGCGGCACACCGGGCACCGTTCTGAGCACTTTGTGTGCACTGTCTGGTTAGCTGCTTATAACAACCTTCCATGCAGGTCCTACTGTGACCCACATTTAGCAGATGAGGAAACTGAGCTTGGAGTAACTGGTCCAAGGTCACACACGTGTGAGCAGAGCCAGGATGACAGGGCACGCAGCCTGGCCCCTGAAATGTGCTCTTAACTATCACGTCAGGATTGTACCATCTGCTCCCAGATGATCTACAAGGGCTAGGCTTAAGTCCCTTTTAGAGGCCTGGCCGCCCGGGAGCAACCACCCCGTCAACGCTTGGTATTCTAGCCCCTGGGAACACCTGACCTGTCGCCCAGGGTCCACTGCTGTCAGGCCCAATCTCTTCCCCATTCCTCTCTCTACATCTCCTGCGCTGTTTCTGCTTCTCATGTCACTCCAAGACTAGGCTGAGAGGAGGGCAGTGTAAACTTAAGGCCCATCTCCCTCCCTGCCCACCAGCTTCCCCACCAGATCTGGGGCGGGGGTACCGGTCCCTGATGTTCTTCACCCTGAAAGCCTCCGTCCTGCTGATCCTGAGAGGCGTTGCCCATGACAGCCACTGCAGTGGGGTCACTGGGCCTCGATACATGGAAGGACCTGCCTTTAGTCCTCAGGGTCGTGATAACACCTCCATCCAGAGAGCTCCTGCAAGGGACCAGAACAGGCTCAGAGGCTTTAGGTGCATTATCTCCTGCAGCTCACTTCCCATGGCAGCCCCATGAAGTCAGGATTATCAGCCCCATTTACGGATAAGAAAACCATGGCTCAGTGATGCCAGACAGCCAGCTCAAAGGGTGCTGCTGAGGGGACAGGCTGGTCTGAAGCTCAAAGCCCGGGCTCCAGGCCACGCTGTCATGCAGGCTGGTCTTTCCCTCTTCACACTGGGTTCTAAGTGGAGGTTGGTCCTGACCCTTTCCACTGCCAGGCGGGGGAGACTGGGTGGGTGGCGCTCCGCTCTAAACTTCCTCCAGCGCTGCGGGCCAGCCTCTGGGCTAGGCCAAGTCTACTGGTCTGAGACCAAGGAGCTCCCCGGGAAACACCTCACCCCAGGTGACCAGATGGAGGCCGATGCAGAGTAAGACCTGCCGTCTCCCCTCAACTTTGCCCCGCCTGTCAGTCCCCACACGCTCTCATGCCTGGGTCCTGGGGACAGTGGCCTGTGAGGACAAAGTGAACGAGCAGATTCATTCGGGCCTCCCCAAGCATCAGAGGCCAGAGCATGGAGATCTCTTTTGATAGTCGGTGACATAAACGGAGAGAAAAACTCTCCCACTGCAGTTGTTCCTTAAATCCCTGCAGGGCTTGGCTGTGCTGAGGGCATCAAGGGAGGGACACTGGGCCAGCGGACACAGTAACAGATGCAAAAATACGAGTGCCAGAGGTAGCGGGGCCAGCCATGTGTGTGTGCATGTCTGTGTGTGCACGTGCCTGTGTGTGTGCACATGTGCATGTCTGTGTGTGCGTGTGTGTGTGTGTAGCAGGAGCAGAAGGGGACAGCTCGCAGAGGTAGTCTGGCAGCAGGCTAGGCTTGTGGCTGACACAGGAGGCACCATCTGGGAGCTCCCGGAGACAACACTCATCTCAGTGGGGGGAGCAGTTTCGGGGGATGGGACCATGCAGTGGTGAACCCGCAGGGAGAGGGTGCTTGTGGTAAGTTATCACTCTCACAGTTACATCCTTACTTATGGAGGCTCTGAAGGCTGTGTTCCTGCCTCAGGGCCAGAGGTTTCAGAAGCACAGAACAAATGTTGGCCGTTGTCCTCCTAAAAGGACCAATTCAACAAACAGCCCTGGCTGAAAGGGGGAGGGACATTCCTCAGCCTTGTTTTGTCCCCTCTGGCTGTCCAGGATAGCAGGGGAAGTCATCTGAGCCAACGCAGGCCAGCCGTGACCTATGACCTAGGGCCCAGCCCAAAAAGGGAGCCAGCCAATCAGATTCCATCTCAGGAATCCGAACCAAGAAACGCTGAGACAGGCAGGCAGTTAGCAGCAGGGCTGGAGGCCACAGGAATGCCCTGGAAGGTTCTCTGTGGTGGAGTCAGAGCTGCGGGGGGTGAGGGGGAGAGACGGGAGCAGGCAGAGGACTGGACACGCAGTTGATGGTGCGCAGCGGGGGTAAATGAGACTGGACAAGATGGTGAGAAAGGCAGAGACGGCGCTGGAAGCCACATGTGCACGACACAGAAGTCCCGGCACCTTCAGCCCCTGCTCGGCCCGACTCCACCTCGCTCCCTTTCCCCCGGGCACCCGGGCAACCGAGGAAGGAGGGCTCTCTGCTCCTGGAAACTGGACACCAGAGCGTCTGAGGGAATAGGAGGACCTCCTGCAGGTGGAGGGGAGGTTCTGGGGGAGGGGACCCGAGCTTCAGTCCGTCGTGGCTCTGCAGACACAACAAGGACGCTGAAGAGCTGAGTGAACACGGCTGAGTCCGGACGGGACGTCTCACAGCCACACCCGAGGCAGCGCAATGGGGAGTGTGAAGGCTTCGCACGTGCAGATCTGTGAATTGGGCCGCGGGAAGGGAGATGGCACCGGGGGTGGTGGGGAGCCGGACCACTGGGATCCCGGCGTCTCTGTCCGCCTGTGGGAACTTGGGCGGCTGGGCGGGGGGGGGGGGGCTCTTCTAAGTCTCCCCTGCCCCATCTCTAAAATGGGGACAGAGTAGAGCCTCCTCCCTCGGTCATCGGGGGTATTAGGGGGATTTCTGGAAAGCGAGAGGCCTGGTCTGGGGTGGCGCTCTCCCCAAGCGCTGTGATTATCCTCCACGAAGGGCAGGAGGTGGAACAGAGGTTGAGGAATCTCTTTCCCTGTAGAATTTGCCACCTGCTATGACCAGCGTGGGCCTGTCCAGTGGCGAGCACACCCTTCCCTTTGTCACCTCGGGGACTCTTGGAAAAGAGGCTTTCAGAGCTGCCCTGGCCGCAGACAGGCTCATGTAGCCAGACTTATTAATAGGAGTGCGTCCATTTCTGTCTTAAAATAGCCATAGAAAGTTACTGAAAAGGAGCTTCCAGGTGGGTGGTCAGATCGCTTTTCACTGTCTTCCTCTGGGGAGAGTTCAAGAGCTCTCATACTTTTCTGTTTCATTTACAGCAAAACAGTCATAACAGGAAGAGCCATTGCTCTGTGTAACTTCCTGACTCAAGGATACCCGGGCTGCCTGGGGGTCTCACAGCCAAGAGCCGCCCCACCCACCGCCCACCACCCCGTCCACGTGTCATTGGCAGACAGTCATCTGCCAGGCACAGGGGCCTCCTGGCTCCAATGACAGGGGCTTGCCCAGGGGAGGGGCCCTGGACCTGGGGGCAAGGGCCTTGACCTAGAAAAGGCCCCACCGCCTGCCTAACCTGGCCTTCGCCTCTGTTCTGAACACTTGAAGAGGGTCCCTGCCTAGAGCAAGGGCCTTGTAACAAAAGTCCCCTCCCCAACCTCAAATTCCACCTCCCCCACCACTTCTATCCCTCCTTGTATTTCTTACTCACTCCAGTCCCAAACTCTGTGTAGACACTACACCCAGAACCCTCCCTCCATGTGAACACACACGCTCCCTTTCCCCAGACCCTCACAGAGGCTCTCATCATCTTTGTCCTAACGGCAGTCTTCACGTCCTCTGTAGCCCCAGAAGAGACTTGCTACCCTCCCAGACTCTTACCCTACACTTCTGAGGTAGAAGTGGTGGCTGGGTCGTCCTGGCTCTCAGTTGTCACTTCCACACCCCTGCTTGTCCCCACTCATGTCTTTCTTTGAGCCTCATGCCATCCAGCCACTCTCCTCCTAAGCACCTAAACTCTCCAATGCTCACTCAGGGAATCCTTCATGGCCTGGCTCTCCGTCTTCTCTCTGCTAAAGTGCTGTGTCCTAACCTTAAGAGATTTCAGGGCCAGGAAGACACCTGATCAGACTGTTACTTCCTGGATCCGCTTAACTCCGAGGGCCGTCACCTCCACTCCGCTCAGCACCACTCCCAGACCCACCCTGCGTCTTCACGTGACCAGGCCTGCGTCATCTAGAGTCCAGTAACTTTCTTCAGGGTGGCCTTCTCCCATCCTTTTAGCTATCTCATGACCTCATGCCCAAGACACCTGCACTTTGACCTCCAAGATACCGGAGCCCTGTCTTTCTGTTTCCTTAGTCTGTCAGTCCTCCCAGCTGACAGTCCAGACCCAATGGTGAGCATGTGAACCACACTCACCTCCGTGCCCCCATTTCCCTTGGGCTGCTCGGCCTTCCTCCCACAACAAACTCCAGTTGTTTTCTTCCAGTCTCAGTGGATCCCACATAAGCCCAGCTCTCCCGCCATGCCTGCACCTCCGCTGCCAGCTCCTCTGCTGCCACATCTCTTCTCTGCCTCAACTCTCCCCTCCTCTGACGTTGTCCTCTTGTCCTGTAAGTCTGCCCAGTCTACTCCGTCTGACAGGAGCCCTCCTAAGCCTCTTCCAGCACCCTCCAATTCGATCTCCCCCCACTACAGTCTACTCGTGTGTCACGCACTTCCTCACCTCCTGCACATCCCCAACCCGCTGCACTCCGGCCTGTGTCCTGACCGCTCCATGGAAACTGCTTTCCCTAAAGTCATTGTTCTAGGTACTATAACTGTGCAATAAATGACAAATTGCCCCAAAACTTAGTGGCATAAAACAACCATTTTATTATGCTGGTGCATTCTGAGGGTCAGGAAGTCAGACTGGTCACATAGCATGACTTGTCTCTGCTGCGTGACGTCTGCTGACCAAAGACCTACACGTGGCCTCTCAGTGTGGTTTGGCTTCCTCACAACATGGCAGCCCCAGGGTAGCCTGGCTTCTTACGTGGAACGCCCTACTGTTCCAGGAAACAAGGTAGAAGAAGCATTGCCTTTTATGACTCAGACGTCATTATAACATTTATAGCCTCAGACATCCCACAGCACCACTGCCATATTTCATTCAAGCAGCCACAAGCCCACGCAGAGTCAAGGGGAGACGGTACAGACCCCACTCTCAGTGGGATGGTAGTGAGGTGACATCGTAGAAGAGCATGTGGGGTGGGAACTACTGTTGCAGTCATCTTTGAAAAACACAACCTGCCACAATCTTCAATGATCTTCCAATGAGAATCTGAGGGATGTTTTTCAGTTAACATTGTGATCTCTGCATATTTGTTATTGTTGGTCATTCCCTGCTTTGTGAAACTGTCTGCATCCATCCATCTGCGTCACCATACTCCCAATTCTAGACAGACCTCTGTCTGTTTCCCCGCTTCACATGCACCTCTGTCCTCCTTTTAATGAGAATACTCCCTCGGGGTCCATCCTCAGCCCATGGCTTACCTCACTGTTTGGCCTCCCTCCCATGGCTTCGATTACCATCTATAGGCCATTAACTCCCAAATCTATCCTACCACGGATGTCTCTCTAGGCCTCAGACTGTACACCCATCAGCCTGGGTGATGTGTTCACAAATGCCTCGATTTCTGCATGTCCAAACTTGAACTCACCATCTTCCTCTCTAAACCGGCTCCTCCTCTAACCTTCATTCTCTCTCCTAGGGTACGCAGTTGTCCAGACTTTGACTCTTCCTTTCCCTTACCTCTCACATCTAATCATCTACCAAATCATGCTCATTTTGTCTCTTAAATAATTCTACAAATTTTATTTGTTATTTTACAAATGCAGAGATGAAGAATCAGAGAGGTTGTTATTTCCAAGGTTAAACAGCTATCATCTATTTACCTTCATGTGTTAATCACACAACTGAGTTCTAGGAACTGGAATGAAAAAGCTTGTAAGACACAGTCTGATCCCTTTCGTGGGAGAGATAGGCAAGTAAGCAGTGGACTCCTAAGAGGCATGGTCAATGCTGACATTGTGGGAGGCACGGAGTACAACTGGGGCAGTGAACCCACCCTGGGGTGGAGGTGAGGCTCCATTAGTGATCTATTGCTGTGTAACGAATCACTCCAAACTTTAGCCACTTAAAACAACAAACACGTATTAGCTCACAGTTTTTGTGGGTCAGACATCCGGGTACAGCTCAGTTGGCGCCTCTGGCTCCAGGTCTCACAAGGCTGCCACCTGGTTACATCTGGGACTGCAGTCATCTCCTTGCCTGACTGGGGAGGACTCGCCCTGAAGCACTCACCTGGCTGCTGGCCAGACACATCTGCTTCTTGCCGCGTGGGCCTCTCCACAGGGCGACTCAGAGCAAGGCACCTGACTTCCCCCAAAGCAAGGGTTCTGAGAGAAAGAGAGAGTAAGAGGAGAGGAAACCGTGCCCAAGACGGAAGCCAGAGCCTTTTTGTCACCTAATCTCATAAGTGACACCCATCACCTTGCCATGTTGTATTTGTTAGAAGCGAGTCATTAGGTCCAGGCCCCACCCAAGGGTAGGGGTTGCACAGGGCATGAACACCAGGAGGAGGGGGCACTGGGGCCACTTCAGAGACTGTCTATCACAGGGGTCGGGTGATACCTGAACTAGACTCAGAAGAGGAGAAGCTGGGTGAAGAGCTCTGTAGGACTGTCCCAGGCAGAACACGCTGTGTGTGAAATCAGCTGGAAGAGACACGGACAGAGAGCCGGAGGAAGCGCGTTCTCAGGAAGGCTGGACGTAGGCTGCCATCTACGTGGAGATTAGAATGCAAGCCGGTGTTGCTGAGATCTGCCTCACGACTACCTCTGTCATCCGATGGATCACCTGTGCCTCTCGACTTCACGCCAGCCAGGTTCCTCGCCTAGTGGGCTATTGTCCATTGTACGATTTAACCAAGTTTGAAATAGTTAATCAACACTAAATACTTCACATACACAACAAAGCTTCATTAGACAAAAAGATAAGGAAATTGAACTTACAATCTCTTTCCTCTTAGAAAACCTTAAAAATGCTCAGAACAATTTTCCAGCAGAGCACATTTATAAATCATTACAAATGGGAAAAGCACAACTAGTATTTTCAGTTATCAATCGTTGGAGACGACCCAACACTTTGGAATGTATTTATTTAATTTTTAAATAAAATTTTACATTGAACTGTAACACACACAGAAATGGGCCCAAATAAAGATCAATTAAGTGAATTTTCACAAAGTAACATAGTCTTGTAAATATCAGTTGGATTAAAAAAAAAAGAACATTGTCGCCCCCCCCCGCCGCAAATCTCCCTCATGCCACCTCTTAGTTCCTCTCTCCTTTCCAGATACCTACTATCCCGATTTCTGTCATCATAGAGTAGTTTTTCCTGTGTTTGAGCTTTACTAAATGGAATCAAACAGTCTCTACTCTTTGTATTTGGTGCTTATCATCCATTTTTGTGAAATTCATTCATGTTGTTTCATGTAACAGTAGTTGGTTCATTTTCACTGTTGTTTAGTATTCCATTGTATGACCAAACTACAGTTTATTTACCCATTCTACACTCGATCTAAATGTAAATTGCTTCCAGTTTGGGGAAATTATGAATAGTACTACTATAACCATTCATGATTCTGCCCTGTGGGGTACATATGTACACGTTTTACTGGGTCTGTGCCTAGGAGTGGAATTGTGGGTCATGAGTGCACATATATTCAGCTTTAGTAGATAGTGACAGTTTTCCAAGGTGGTTGTACCAATTTACACTCCAGAGCAATGTTTACGAGTTCCATTTGCTCTACTTCCTGCCAACACTTTGAATTATCAACACTTTTATTACAAGCTATTCTGAAGAGTGGTGCAGTGGTACCTTATTGAGGTTTAATTTACATTTCTCCAATAACTAATGATGCTGAGCACTTTTTCACATGATTGACCTTTTAAACATCTTCTTTCGTGAAGTGTTGGTTTGAAATTTTGCTCATTTCTCTGTTGGATTTTTTTTCTTATTGCTTTGCAAGATATTATATATTGTATTACATATGAGGCCTCCATAACAAAGTACCATAGGCTGGGGCTTAAACCACAGAAATGTGCTGTCTCACAGTCTGGAGGCTAGACGTCTGAGATCAAAGTGTCAGCAGAGTTGGTTCCTTCTTTTTTTTTTTTTGTGAGGAAGATCAGCCCTGAGCTAACATCCATGCTAACCCTCCTCTTTTTGCTGAGGAAGATCCGTTCTGAGCTAACATCTATTGCCAATCCTCCTCCTTTTTTTTCCCCCAAAGCCCCAGTAGATAGTTGTATGTCATAGTTGCACGTCCTTCTAGTTGCTGTATGTGGGACGCGGCCTCAGCATGGCCGGAGAAGCGGTGTGTCGGTGCATGCCCGGGATCCGAACCCGGGCCGCCAGCAGCAGAGTGTGCGCGCTTAACTGCTAAGCCACCAGGCTGGCCCAAGTTGGTTCCTTCCGAGGCTGTGAGAAAAAATCTGTTCCACGCTTCTCTCCTAGCTTCTGTTGGTTTGCTGGAATCTTTGCTGTTCCTTGGCTTGTAGGTCTCTGCCTTCATCTTCACATGGCATTCTCCCTGGGTACGCATCTCTGTATAAAAATTTCCCCTGTTATAAGGACACTGGTCAAATTGGAGTAGGGCCCATCCTCCTCCAGTATGACCTCATCTTAACTAATTACATCTGCAATGATCTTAAGATCACAGTCTAAGTTACTGGCAGTTAGGAATTCAAAGTATAAACTTTGGGGGGGACACAATTCAACCCATAACATACATGTTTTGAGAGCATCTTCTCCCAGTGCGTGGTTTGCTGTTCCACTCTCTTCATGGAGTTGTGGTAGAGGGAAGATGACATAAACTCTTCTCCACTCGCTTCATGGGAGTTGGTGTCGATTCCTCTCTCCCTCTGAGTCTAGGCTTGCTTTGTGACTGCTCAACCAACAAAACGTATTGAAAATGATGCTGCACCAGTTCCGGGCCTGGCATTTGAGAGATCAGGCAGCTTCTACTTCGCTCTTGGAAGACGTGCTCTAGAGAAGCCAGTCTGTGAGGAGCCGAGCGGCCATGTGGAGAGGCCACGTGTAGGTAGGTACTCCTGGTCAGCAGCCTAGCTGCGCTCCCAGTCAATGACCAGCACTCACTAACCAGCCGTGTGAGGGAGTCCACTTGGACGTTCCAGCCCAGCGCTCCAGGTGACTCAACGCCAACCAGCAGCAGTGGAGCAGCAGGTCAGCCCAGTGGAGCCCAGTCAACCCACAGAATCACGGGCAGGAATAATATGGTTGTTGTTTAGGTCAATAAGTTTTGATGAACAGAAGTTCTTAATTTTAATGTATTCCAAATTTATCAATGTTTTTCTTTGAGGTTAGTGCTTTTGATATCTTGTTGAAGAAATATTTGCCCCTTCTAGGACATGAATATTCTCCTGTGTTATATTCTAGAAGCTTATTGATTATCTTTCACATTTTAATCTATATTATCTAAATGATTTTTGTGTATGACATAATGCTTGGGGGCATATTCCTTTTGAATTCAATAATGATGACTTTTTTCAATTTAGAATTAAGTGTGCAGTATAAAACACCAACATAGTAGTAATTTAACATCACAAGTAAGTAAAAGAAAACTTGAAACCTCCATAATTATTTAATTTATCTGCTGTCCTATCGCTGTCTAATAGGTCTCAAGACAACGGAGATTTAGTCATTTATTCATTCGTAAAACCTTTACTGAGAGCCAGGATTTGCCCTTCTGTGTGCCAGATTCTGACCTAGGTGCTGAAATACATCAGAGATACAGGCCTCTCTTCACGTAATTACAATTTTGTGGGAGAAATGGGCAATAACACGTAATTTGAACTGTGCTGAGTATGATGCAAGATGAGCAGAGATGCTACGGGAATCAAGACCAGGAACTTCTAACTTAGTCTGGGGGTTCGGGGTGCATCAGAGAGATTCCTTGCAGAAGTGATGTTTAAGCTGGGACTCCTGGCTGAGTATTAATTATCTAGACAAAGAATTGGAGGCAGGAAAATTCCAGGCAGAGAGGCAGAGGAAAACACAGCATATGCAGAGAACTCTAGGCAGGGAAGAGCCCAGTGTGTTAGAGGAAGTACGAGAAGTCTAGAGGGGAGAGGATGCAGGGGACACAGATGAGAGTAGGGAGGTAGGAAAGGGCTAGACTGTAAGCCTTCTTAAAGGAATCTAGTCTTGGGCCGGCGCCATGGCTTGGTGGTTGAGTGCGCGCGCTCTGCTGCTGGTGGCCCTGGTTCGGATCCCGGGCGCACACTGACGCGCCGTTTCTCTGGCCATGCTGGGGCCCTGTCCCATGTGCAGCAGCTGGAAGGATGTGCAGCTATGACATACAACTATCTACTGGGGCTTTGGGGGAAAAAATAAATAAATAAATAAAATTATAAAGGAATCTAGTCTTATCCCAAGAGCAATGGGATGCCTTTGAAGGGTTTTAAGCAGGGGACTGGCACGATCAGATTTGTCGGGTTTTTGTGTGTGTGGGTGTGTGAGAAAGATTAGCTCTGAGCTAACATCTGTTGCCAATCCTCCTCTTTTTTATTTTCTGAGGAAGACTGGCCCTGGGCTAACATCCATGCCCATCTTCCTCTACTTCATATGGGACGCCGCCACGGCACGGCTTGATGAGCGGTGTGTAGGTCCGCACCCAGGATCCGAACCTGGGAACCCCTGGCCGCTGAAGAGGAGCGCATGAACTTAACTGCTACGCCACCCGGCTGGCCCCTCAGATTTGTGTTTTCTGAAGCTCACTAAGGCTGCCTTGTAGTACGAGGTAGAGCATGAGCAGCGTCTGATGTAGGCTTCAAAATACCATGGTGGTCCCAGGGATGGTGAAACCCCCTCATCTGGGGCATCAGGAAGGCCTTGGTGGAGGAGAATGGTTCAGACACGGGAAGACGGGGTGTGTGAGTGTGTGTGTGTGCGCGCGCGCGCTGCGAGACAGAGAAGGAAGAGTCCAGGTGTAGGGAGCAGCCTGTACCATCACAAAGCTAGATACGTGTGGGGCGTGTGTGGAGAGTGGTGCACTGTCTGGTCGGGCTGAGGATGACCAGAGACACGCCTGGAAGAATGGGTTGCAGATCTGAAGGCCCAGAAGGCACGCACGGCTGCGTACTTGGACAGCCAATCCTCACACTGTGTGGATTCTGTACTTGTGAATTCACTCACTTGCTAACACTGATTGGTACCCCAAGTCAATACTCGCGGCCCTTTCACAGTCATTCACGGACACGGGCTGAGTAGTGAAAATTACCGGTACGCACACCCCCAGCCGGGGCTGAGCAAAGTGACCCTCTGCCTTCCTGTTTCAGCTCTCCTGCTGTAAACAGGTGTCCTTTTTGTGGTCCATTTGTACTTCTATGGTTTTGTAGGTGATTTCAATGTTGAAAATAGCCCCTAAGCACAGAGCTGAAGCGCTGCCTCGTGTTTCCAAGCACAAGAGGGCTGGGATGAGCCTATGCAGAGAATTCGTGTGTTAGATGAGCTTCGTCCAGGTGTGGGTTACAGCACTGTTGGCCACCAGTTCAGTGTTGCTGAACCAACAATACATACTGAAAATATAATGTGTGTGTGTGTGCGTGTGTGTGTGTGTGTGTATATATATATATATATACACACACATATATAGTCTTTAAACAAAAACATAAAATAAGGTTATGTATTGATGAGTTGATAAAAATGTGCCCAGAGGCTTGTAGGGACCTAGCCTGCACCTCCCGTGGTTCAACATTAGCAATTTCAGCCACTTTATAGAACCACCTTGAATAGTGAGCACGGACTATACTATGCACACATTTCCCCCCGAGAGCGGGTCGTTAGACACTGCCACCACACCCCTGATTGAGGCAGCCCTGCAGGAGCACACCTCCCTGTAGAGGGGTCAGCTGACCACGCCGCTTACAGCCAGGCAGGCCTTTCTTCAAGCAGGATCCGAGGGACCGTCTGCCCGTTGGCCACAGTTCCAGGCCCTCAGGTGGGAGGGTTCAGCCTTTGGAGCCACCGAGACCCAAGTGTGAACCCCACCGCCCCAACTTACTAGCTGTGTGGCCTCAGGCAAGCATCCCTGAGAGAACAGCCATTTCAGGTGGTGTTGGGAGTTGAGGAGATGACATGTGTAAGACACTCACCTGGGTGCTTGGCACACACACGGCAGATGGCGAGTGCTGCTGGCCCTCCATCCCCACCCCAGACTCCAGCAGAGGGCGGGCACGGAGGCACTCCACCCTCTGCCTGCTCCTCAGTCCTCCTGGTGCAGCAGTGCTGTGTCCAGTCATTCAAAATCGGCTTCCCAGACTTCTCTGCCTGGAGGGCCGAGGCTAGGTCTCGCAGTGGAGATGCCCACCCTGAGATTCTGGACCCACTGCTGCAGGGAGTCCTCTCTTCCCAGGACTGCACAGGGTCCACTCTCCAGTCTAACTCCTGTTCTGACCAGAGAGGCACGTGATGCGCTAGCTGCTGTCTCTGTGTGTGTGGCTTCTGGTTTCATAAGGGCCTTGGGGGCAGGTGTATTTGCTTAGTCCGTTTTTCACCCCGTTTCTCGATACCCTACTCTGGGGTTCAGGAGCCCCGGGTGCCCCAGTTCAGACCTTGCTTCTTCTGACTCAGCTTTACCCTCAAGACACCACCGCTTCCTCTCTGAGTCATCAGGCTGAGCTTTCGAGGACAGCAGTCTGGCACTCCCACTCCATCTTCCCAGGAAGGGTGCTACATCTCCCCACCCCAGTGCCAGCCCCATGTCTAACTCGACTCACAACGATCAGAAACCAAGAAACAAGTTCTTAATGGGCTCAGAGTATGCAGAAGGAAAAGGTTCCAGGACCAGGAGTCAGATGGTCTGGGTTTCAGTTCCAGCTCTACCCCTAGCTTGTGCAACCTTGAGCTAGTCAAGGAACCTTCCTCCTGAACCAGGGTTTCCTACAGGGGCATCGAGAGGCCCACACGAAATAGGGTAAAGTACCCCTGCTCCCTGGGCTGGATCTGGTCCGTAAACTCATTTCATTTGGCTTGAACAATCTTGATATATATCAACTGTTTAGCATTTTTAAAATGAGTTATTAACAAATTGGGAGACTTCACTTAAATATCTGGATTTACAGCTTCTCTTAAAAAACAGGAAGATTGGGCCATATTAATTCCTTGCCCTGAACGGCAAAAATCGACTAGAGCTGAGTAGCAGCAGCCCCTCCTGCTAAGGTGGGAACCTGAAGCTGCCCTCCAGCTCACCACAGTCCCCACCACTCCCTATTGTTTCCTAATACTGAGGCCAAGCCTATTATTGCCCTAGGGCTATTGATGTTCTTCTAGTGGAGTCCTAGTGGAAGCGAAATCATTATAATAACCATGTTTCCATCAAAAGGGGAAAATGAAAATCCGAGAAGTGTCCCTTGCCCCGTTATCTCCCCTTTCAGGGTCTCAAGGTCAAAAAATGAAGCCCCTTTGGCTAAGTTTTACCTGGAGCCAACAGGCCCTTTGAAAGGCGCGCGGTGGGTCAGAGCCGGGGTCTGGAGTCCCACAGGCTCGTACATCCTACCCCTCCCACGCCTCTTGGTCCTCATCTGGACAATGGGTTGGTACCAGCTCTTTTCTCCTGGGTTTCTTGTGCACAACTAAGGCACTTAGTGAGCTGGTCCTTTAAGGTTAGTGATTGAAATGCAAATACTTCGAACTGATAAAAAGCGTTGTGACAGGTGGGAGTGTGAAGGGAAAGACTTGGGATTCCTGAGTGTGGCTAAAGCAATGGAATGAAGGAAAAAAGCAAATGGGAAAAGAAATGACTTCGGAGAGAGAACGTTCGGTTACATCCACCCACACCTCACTCGTCCACGCCTGCTGACCGCGTATCGCCTCCCGCGCTCGGACTCCGTCACCGGGACTGGGTTCTAGACCTGGCGTGGGCAGCTCATTCCCTTGCGTGATGGATAGAAACGCCCCTCCTAACCGGCTAGTAAAGACGAACTGAGATAAACGTATGTGGGAAGCGCTCTGGAAATCCGAAAAGCGCTATACACAGGTCAAGAGTTTTCCAGTCCCTTTACAAAAAGTTTTTCTTCCAAACTCTATCCAAGGGCTTTTTGAGTGTATCAAGGCTAAGACCCTCCCCTCGGTTTCGCAAGGCTGCCCCTTCCTACACACCGAGCTGCGCCGCGTCAGGACTCCTCTCCGCGCGCGAAGGCGGGGACTCGGGGTGTTGGCAGCGGCGACGCCGGGCGAAGCTTTGGCCGCGGCGGGTGCGCCCCCGAGGCTGTGCGCCCCTCGAGGGTGTGTGCCCCCAGGCTGTGCGTCCCCCACCCCGCCTCCGAGGTGTGCGCCCCTAGCCCAGGCCGAGGGGCCGGCGAGAGGGCGCCCGCGGGTGTGCGCGCCCGGACGCCGAGTGTGCGCGCCCGGGACACGGACTGTGCGCCCGGAGGCTGCGTGCGCCCCGAAGCCGCCGCGCGCCCGCCCGCCGCCCGCCGCCCGCCGCCCGCCGCCCGCCGCGGCTCGCCGAGGTAAGGCGCCTGCGACCCTCCGCGCGCAGGGGTGGCGGCGTCTGGCACCCAGCCCTGCGCCACCCGCTCTTGGCCCCGCGCTCGGCCACTCTCCTTTGCCTCCGCCGCCCGCCTCGCCCCTTCCTGGGCCGCGTCCCGGCTCCACAGAGGCAGAGGCTGCGGCCGCCTGGGCCGACCTGGCGCCCCCGCCCGGGGTCCGCGAGCGCGGGGAGGAGGCTACCGGTGCTGCGCGGGCCGCCCAAAGGCGGGCGCCGCTCCCCTTCCGCCGCAGCCGGCCCCCCAGTGCTGGAAGGGGGAGCCGGTGGGGAGAGGAGGCCGCGTGGCCCTTGCGGCTCCGGCGGTGCAGCCCCCGCCCGGCGCTGCCGAGCCGGGCGCTGCGGTCCGGGATGCGGCTGGCGGGACTGGGCGCCCTGGCGCCGGCTCCCAGGACTGCCTGGAATCGAGCTGTTAGTCTCCCTCCTTTCGCAAAAGCTGGCCCCCGGTTCCCACCCTGGTACTCCTCGGCCCCTGGCTGAACTTTCCGGCGCTCCCGTTGGGCCGCGACCTTGGAGGGAGGCAGTGGGGCCGCCTCGGGGTGCGCTGGCCGCTCAGGGCGCTTTTGCCGAGCCTGCGCGCCGCTCGGTGAGATTCCTCCCCTGTTATCCTCCCTTAAGGTCAAACTTCTGACCCCAAGTACTTCGTCCCTGCGGAGTGGCCAGTTACTTAGCATGAGAGTTGGGAAGTTGAGCCCGTGGCCCCTACACCAGGTCTGACTCTGCGCTTGTCCGGGGCATCCGCTAGGGCTGCAGGAACCAGCGGCTGTAGGTCCCAAGCGCCCTAGGGTGCAGGCCTGGTGGGCCGGGCGGAGGCATTTTGCAGGAGATGGGGGAGATTCTCCCCTTCCTGAGGATGACCCCCTGAAGCCTGGGCAAAGTCCTGTTGACCAAGTAGGGTCAGGGGAGGGTCAGATGCAGCCAGTGACCAGGTTGAGGCCTAGGGAGAAAGCATCTTGAATTAAACACGATCGCCTGGGACCTCCTGGGTGAATCAAAGGCGGGTTCCTCGGAGCCTCTGAAGACATGAGGCAGGAGAACGCGGTGCCACGCGAGGAGTGGAAGGAGAGTCTGCTGCCATATTGCCTTTTCAAGTCCAACCCTCCTGCGTTTCCAAACTCCTCACTGCACCGTGATGTGAGTTATGAGAATGTTAAGGGGCAGTGAGTTTAGGGGAATGGCTCAGGGTCCAGAACAGACTTTCATTCAGTCAACAAATACTTGGTCTGTGCCAGGCACCCGGCAGGGTAGTGGAATACAGAAACGAACAAAACTGGCACTGTCTGGCCTCACGGAGCCTGCAGGCTAGTGGCCAAGACCTACGAATCCCTCAGATAAATAGAGAATTAGGAACAGCAGTGAATTCTTTGAAAGGAAAGGATAAGGTGCCCTGAGAACCTGTGGTAGGTACAGGAGTTGCTGGCAGGAGTTTAGTTGAAGAGGGTGGAATGAGCCTTCCAGGCAGAAGGAACAGCATGTGAGGGGGCCCTGAGGCGAGTAGCAGAGTCCATTAGAGGAACTGTAAGACTGTTTACCAAGTGACCACCAGGGGCCAAATGGGCATGCCCCTTACCTCTGCGTCCTATCGCCAGGCCAGTCACTACCTTCCTGTCTCAGCCGTGATGACGGGCAGTTGGAGTTGCCCTGGCTGGGTCGCAGTGCAGGGGAAGAGAGGGAGAGACTGGCAGGCAGGTGCAGGACCCACCCTCCTGCGTGCACTGACTACCTGCACCTGGCTCACACGGCCCGCGCACTGCGGCGCCCACGCAGGGCGCCAGAGGCAGCGGTTCTTTCCTCCGCTTGTTCCCAGTTGCCCACTGAGTGCACAGCTGACCAAGGCCTCTGCCCGGCGTTCAGGAAGGTTCGTGCTGGGAGTGGGGGCTCATCCCAGACTTTAAAACTAGAAGGAACGCTTTGCCCGCAATGTGAGATTCCTGAGGGGGCTTCCAGGGCGTTTCCTAATCTGGCCCGGCCCACCTCTCCAGCCGCCTTTCTGGCTTCTGCCGCTCTCCGTCTCCCCCAGCCCGCCCCCTCAGTGAGCACCCTCTTCTCTGCTCACAGTGGCGCTCCGGGCGGTTCCTGGAACCCTGCTGCCCTTTGTCTGAAGTGCTTGGTACCCCTCATTCACCCAGTGAATGCACACTCAGCCTCCAGCTCCGGCGTTTAATGTGAGGTCCCCCCCAAAGGCCTTTCCTGACCGCAGTCCAGTGCTGTCTTTTCTGTTTCCAAAGGTCAGACGCCTCTGCCACAGTGAGCATCAGCTGCTCCGTCCTGTCCTGTCTCAAGCACCTGGCACAGAGAGGGGCACAGGGAGGGTGCTTCATCAATGCTGGTTGCATGAAAACCATCTAGTCTGGTATTTCTTAACTTTTTTTATGGGGAGGGGAGAGTATTACATGTATCTTTAAGATTCTGATGAAAATTATGGATACTCTCCTCCAAATGCATGTAACCTACAATATCTTACATACGACATCTCATTTTTTGCAGCCCTCCCCTCGATGTTGACCCCATGTCCAGAACTTTGGGCTTTAATTTTACAGGACACAGAGGCCCAGTGACGTACAGAGGCTGCCGAAGCCCCTACAGCTGTTAAGAGTATGGACCCCTCTGTCCCCACATCCCCCAGCTCCTGGCTCTCAGTCCAGGGCTCCTTCCAGCTCTCTCTGCGTCTTTTAACCAGGTAGCCTCTGTTTGTCCCTGGACCTTGTGAAGGCCACTGCTCATGGCTGGAAGATGGATATCTTAGTTTTGCTTCAGTTCAGGAGCAGCCTAAGGGGTGACGGGGAGAAAAATCTTATCATGGGCAGAGCTGACAGTTAGGAAGACGGGTGGGCCATCTCCCTGGCCTGCGTGTTATTTCATCTGTTTTAGCTGGAGGAGGCTCGCATGTGCCTCGCACTTGTCTTCTGGGCCCTGGATTGAGCCAAGTGGGCCAGGCTCGGAAACGCTCTGCTCAGGACTGTTGAGGTCAGCGGCCCAGCTCTTGGCTTTATCAAAGGCTTCTTCCCCATGGAGCAGGCTGTGGGACTGAAGGAAGAGAAGGGGGTCTTGCTTGCTGTCCCCAGAGCTGTGCCTGCCCGCCTCTGCCATTCTGCAACAGGACACCTGCTTCCGGCTACTGGGGGAAGCAGGGCCTTCTCATCTGCAGATCAGAATCTTCTTTCCCTCAGCAGTTCACTCACTCATCAGCACTGCGTCGAGTCTGCTCTGTACCAGGCCGTGTGCTGGTTCAAGTTTATGAGGAGGGGTCATGGGCTGGGAGCCGCGAGGCACCGGTGCTGCTCTGCGGGGGAGGAAGAGGTCACTTTCCTTCCGGTTCAGCCTACCTTGGGAGGTGCGGTAATACCGAGACCGTGCCAGCTTTTAAAACTCTGATCGCGTGCAAGTTACATCCTCTCTGGGGGACTGAGTTTTCTTAACCGATAACCATCTTTTCTTGCCTGTCTCTGGGCAGTTGTACAGATCTGGTCATCACGTGTCAGATGGCAGATCCAGTCACTTCTGTATGTGCAGCCGGAGCAGTGTGGTATAATAACAGGGTGCATGTGGGTGACGCTCTGGCACAGTTAGTCCTCGAGATGTTACAGTCACGATTCCAGATGTGTCGATGAGGCGCACAGAGGTTAAGTGACTTCCCTAGGGTTATAGAACTAACACATGATGAAACTGTGTTGTGGGAGCTCTGCCTCTGGGGAGCAGGCGGCTAATGCTGTGCCAGTGTGTGGTAGGTATTCGGGAAGAGGTGAGGGCTGGGAGGCCATGGCCTCCGGGGATGGGAGCCCGGATCTCCTGCTCGCCAGCTGTGTGCTCTACAGCCAGACCCCAGCTCCCCGAGCCTCAGAATGCTGACCTCCCAGACCCTGAGTTTAGACTAAGAGGCTTCTAATAGGCCTTTCTGTGAACACTTTCCAGTCTACAGGGATAATATTTCAAAGTAGGATTGAAGGAAAGAAGAGGGGCCCTCCCGCTAAAAATAGGCCTGCTGCAGTTTCCAGGAGAAATAAGGGGGGGGCCCAGATCTCAAGGAGATGGTTAGTGTGATACACAAGCATAGATCGGTGGTCTGAAGGAGCTGGCTGAGCCTGCCTTCTCCAAGGGAAAGAGCCTGTTTTCAAAAGGAACGCCTCCTTGTCTGGCCGGAGCCGTGGGTCCTGGGCCCTGCCCCTCACAGAGCTTTCCTGGGACACAGACATTGTGGGAGAAAATGTAAATGCCAAGGCCCATCCCCCTCCCCATTTTTTCCCCCAAAAGTAAGTAAAACTTGCAGGCGGGATGTATACTACTTGAGTGTGGCTGTGCTGTCCCCACGTGGAGGATCCTTTGTGTCTGCAGCTCCCTTTGCTGGGTATTTCTAGTTTGTTGCTCTGGCATCAGGTCGGGTGGGGGCAGAGGAATGTGGCGTTGGGGAGAATTCACTCCATGTGAGGATGAAAGAGCAGAATCGTCGATCCCCCCGCACAGCCTGGGTTCTGCCCAGAAGCCCCCGGCGCCGCTCTCAGTGAAGTCGATTTTGAATCTCCCCGAGGGGCCCCAGGGCCGAGTGCTTCCAGCTGCTGCTCCTCGCCAGGCTCCCCACTGCCCCCCTGCTGCCTTGGAGCGTGTGGCCATCCTGCGCTTGGGGAGGGGCCTGAGGGACAGGAATGTCAAGTTGGGTGGTTGGCGGATATAACCCAGTGTGGTCAGGGTCTGCATTGATTGGGTACAACACTGAGTGTGCGGGAGGTGGCATTTTATCAGGAACGCTTGAGTTTTTTAAGAGATTGTTTTCATGTATCACTTGTGTGAGTTTTAAATAAATAAATAATGAAAGCCTCTGCTCCTCATAAAAGGAGGAGGGCAAGAGAGGGCAGTGGCTTCACCCTTTACCAGCCCCGTGAGCCCGAGCAGAGACTGAGGTTTACTCGACCTCAGCATCTTCATCTGTGACCTGCTTTGGTGGTACTGACTAGGCTCCTCTGATAGGAGAGCGGACTCCCTTACGCTGGTTCTGATGAAGAGGAGGAGCCACAGAATGCAGCAGTGATGTCTAAGCGCAGGCCGGAAGGAGGCCAGGCAGCCTGGAGGCGGTGCAGAGGGGTCTGAGTTCGAGGCTGTTCCACCGATGCAGCCGGTCACTGGTCTTCACCTTGAGTGCCCCACTGCCCGCCCCGCCCCCACCCCGCCATCACACGAGCCTCTCCTTTGTCACTCAGTTCAGGTTCCAGAGGGCCCTGCTGCCTGAGCTCGGTGCTCTGGAAGCTGAGGTTTCTCTCCAGGCTGCGTCCCGGCCGGTCCCCGGTCAGCCTGGGCCTGGGTGGCTGCTCAGTCATCCTCCCTGGGCCGGTCAGGTGGGAGGGGCCGGCAGAGGGGGTTATATATACAGAACTTGACCTTTTAGGCAGGCAGGGCTGTGGGTGGAGATTCCTCAAGAGGGAGACTCCGGTGAGCTGGAACTCAGGAATACGGCCGGTGCACGCACTGAGCCACAGGACCCCAGGGACTCTTCGCTTGGGGTTAACAGCCCCAAGGGGCCCGTATGCAGAATTCAGGGGAGTCTGTGAACTTGGGGAAATAGCATCTTTGTTGAGCATTTTCTTCGATTATGGCTGTAGGCACGAAGCAGTGGATCTGCAGTTCCTGTGACACGTCACCAGTAGGGATCACAGATGCTTCATGTCACAGTTCAGCTTCTGCGATACCTCCAACTCTGATCCATGCCCTCACAGCTCTGGAATTACAGCAGTTAGCACACCGCTGCAAGAGCTCGTTGTGTAATGCGTTAATGAAGGACATATATTGCTATATTGCACGCTCATTTTAAAAATTTTAATAATTATTTTTTAGTGTAATTGGTTTTCTTTGTAGTCAAGCTATGCATTTTATTTTATATGTTTTAAAACATTCTGAGAAAGGGTCTGGAGGCTTTGTCAGTCTGCTGAAGGGGTCCACGGTGCAGAAGGGTTGAGACCCCCTGACAGGGGGTCTGGGAGCTTTGGTTCCCGATTTCCCAACTCCCTCCCTGATCTTTCATACACTGTCTATCTCCATCTAATTAGTGCATCCTCGAGCAGCAGTAAATTCTACTTAATAGTTTGGCAAATTTGCAAGCGCACATAATTTGTGGTTTGGGTAGAAGGTTTTGATGTATATCCAGAGGTTAATTTACAAATTACAGGCACACATGGACGAGTGGGTAGGCAGTTCCTATCAGCCCACAAGCCAGCAGGCCCTATCGACGCACACCAGTCCACTGAGACGACCACCCAGGGGACAGTTGGGCTCGTGAGGGGGTAAGGCGCTTGTGTGGGCCCCTGGGTGACTTGCCTGATCAGATGCGAGCTAGGATCCTAGGACGGAGGAGAAGCACTGGGAGGAGTCGCCTTGAAGTGGGTTCTGAAATGGAGGGAAGGCAGAGGAGGCCGAGGGAGGCGGAGGGAGGCAGTAAGGATGCGGGAGGACCAGCCGGATGCTGATTGTGAGGAGGAGGCCGGAGAGAGGAGAGCCCTAGGGAGCAACATCAGAGTAGTGGTGGGTTTTTTCCACCTTTTATTGGATGAGTGCCGGACACTGTGCCCAGCCCTTTAACTGGAGCAGTTATTTAATCTCTACCAACCACCCAATAAGGTCTGTGTTTCTATTCCCATTGAGTAGGTAGGTAAAGTGAGGCTCTAAGAGGTGGGACACTGGCTCTAGGTCACAGAGGCATTAGGTGGTAGAGCCAGGAGCTCAGCCCAGGTCTGGCTGATCCCAGCACCTGTGCTCTTAAAAACCAGTGCAGACAACCACACAGTCTGGGAGAACGGTGGCAGCCACTCTGTTTCACTAAGAAGGTGCTTGCTGTACGTCTGCAGTCTTCCCCACCCTTCCATCTGAGTCCTCTACTCTCTGCTCACGCCGGCTCATTGTCCCCGTCTTCTTCAACGTGGACTCCTCTGGGAGGGCTTCCCTGAGCCCCTCAGACCCGATCTGTGGGCAGCAGGCACCACTCCTTGGAGCGGCCAGCTCTGGTCTCAGTGGAGAGCTCACGAGCCTTACTCTGGGGCGTCCCCTTGGGTGTGAGCTCCCTCTCCCCTCCCAGCGCCCCGAGCCGCATCTGGCGTGGAGCCCTGTCTGGCAGAACCTTGATAACAGCAAATGAACCGTGTCCTCCCCTCCCCTTTGCGGGCCCCGTTGCCCGTTCCTGGCACCTCTTCTGGGTCCCCTCACCCAGGGCTGTCTCTGGGAAACCTCACTGGTTGCCTACACCCGCCTTGGGCTTACAGATGAGGATCCTGAGGACCGGCGAGGGCAGGAGGCAGGCCCTGGTGCATGGGGAGTAAGTGACTGAGCTGGAGTGAGAACCAGGCCTGTTGAGCCTGCACACCACACTGCGCTGACACTAACGCTGCAAGTGTCTCTTCTGCACCGTGAAGCAGGCTGGTATTTTTGGGTGAGGGGACATGTGAGGAGCTCCTGGAGTCACGTTCTTCGGCAGTGGCTTCCTTGCTCCACTCTGGTGCCTGCCTCAGGGCTGGCCTTCCCTGACCTAATCTTCTTCTCCCTCGTTCTACCCCGTACCCTCTGCTTTGCCAGCTGCTGAATGGAGCCCTGTGTTAGCCGGGCCGTGGGTGGCCGCCTTTGGGGGATGCCCGGTGGTGCCCTGAGAACCCTGCTGACTGGCAGAGCTGAGACCTGAATTCTGGGCATTAGAGTCATTCCTTTGGATTACTTTGTCTTCTCCAGAGAGCTGTTGTTAAAATACAAATACATTACCTGCTGGGGAACCTGTGAACCGGCTGGCACTGTGGCCCTGTGGAGAGGGCAGTTCCCCAGGCCCTGGTTAAGTCACACCACCTCCCTGTCCCTCAGTTTCTTATCTGTGAAATGGGGATCATAAGAGATTACGTGGTAGGGTTACCCCAGGGATGAAATGAGCAAGTGCACATAATGAGTAGTCAATAAAATTAGCTTTCTTTTTTTCTTTCTAAGGCAATAGGATTACTGGGTCAGTTCTCTAGCTGAAGTCTTGGTTCTTATTAGTTTTTATTAATTAAGTATTTTGTTTGTTCAAGTAATGTAGTCTCCTTTCATTTTAAGATTTTTTTCCTTTCTAGTTATAAAATGGTTTCCAACTTCATTTTCTTGCCTTTAACATGGGGGTAAATATCCTACTTTACTGGTTCGTTGGGGATTGACCTGGCTGAAGTGCCTGCAGATGCCAGGCCCGTCCAGGGCTCTGCCTGAGAGCCTGGTGTTCTGAGTTGTCCTGGGGGTGAGGGTTGAAAGCCCTCGGGGGCTGGGGGGAGGTTCTGGGTGGGCCCCTAGGGAGGAGATGGGGGACAGGGAGGGAGGAGATGGGGGAAATGAGGGCGACCCTGCCCCTCTGAGACCTCTGCCCGGGTCTTCTGCCTCCGAGGCGGGATCTCTGAGGTTCTGGAGTCCCTGGAGGAGTGGTCTCCTTGGCCCCTCCCCAGCGTGACTGGTGGAAGGGTGCTGAGGAGAGCAGAGGTCTCCTCACCCCTCTGATCTCCCGGGGTGTCAGTGGGTGTTGTAAACTGCTGCTTTGAGGGGGCAGTTGGGCTTTTGAGAACATCAACCCAGCTAGATTCTGTGCAGTTTCTCCAGAGACCAGGATGGTTCTCTTCAGCCTGGGCAGGGAGAGGGTCCACGAGCAGGAGCAGCCTGGCTGCCTCCTGGCCTGTGACTGAGGAGGGGCGGGGGCAGCATCACAGGAGTTTTCTAGCAACCGGTGGAGCAGAGAGCCTCACTTCCAGAGTCCTCTGAAAGAGGGTCCTCCCCTCCCCGTTGACTGCCCTGGGCAGCGAGAGCTGTTGTCAGCCCTTCTGCTCTGGCCTGCTGTGGGCCTCTGCCCGCCTTGGGGAGAGCTCCTCCCCCAGCACCTCCCCCCGTCATCCGTCGTAACTGAAGTGACCCTTCCGGAGCAGAGCCGGATGGATGCAGAAAGTCACCTTCCTTAGGACCAGACACCAGGAGCAAGGAGGAGGTGAGTACTGCTTCCTGGGGCCCCAAGCCAAACAGCCACCTGCCACCTGCCTGCCGCGCTCCGGGGCGCAGAGAAGGGGTGCAGCGGGAACCTTCCCCGCCATCTGCTCAGGGCTGGAGCACCTGGGAGCCGGCATCAGTGCCAGCCCAGAGGTGGCCCTTGGAGCCATGCCGTTTTACACCTCACGTTTGTTGATTGCCTGTGCCATTACTGTCCTTTCTTTCCCCCTCTCTCCCTCCCTCCATCTGTCCTTCCCTCTCTTCCTTCCTGCCGTCCAGTAAATACTGACTGATCCCTTAACTCTGGGCCCGGGACTGTGCTAGGCCAGGAGCTTGCAGTCAACAGCGGAGACAGGATCAGACAGTTTGATGGCTGCTCTGACGACCTTCCGACAGGGCGCGTGGGGGTGCGGAATTAGGGGGAGGGGGCCAGTCCTGACTGGTGTGGAGAAGGGGAAGATGCTGGTTGGTACAGCGGTCTTGAGGGCTGAGTAGCAGTTGCAGATGGAGAAGGAAGGAGGAGGATCCCGGGCAGCGTGCAGAAGGAAGTCCAGAGGATATGCAAAGCTGTTCCATAGAGAAGGTCGCTTGTTCACTGAGCTTTGGTTTTCTCTCGTGTAAAATGAGGATAATAGCACCAAAGTCACAGCTGGCACAGAAAAAAATGCTTCCTTCCTTTTTTCCAATTTGTGATGAACCAGAAAGACTTAAACATGTGAAAGTCATGGCAATGAGAGGCAGATGTGAGAAATGCTAGAATCGGTGGAAATACAATGGCAGGAAGTAGCTTTTTGAAGAGAGCCTTGGAGGATGGGCAGTATTAGCTGAGATTGATATTTAGGATTAGGAGGGGCTGGTGGATGGGCAGACTCTGGTAGAGAAGGCAGGAAAGGGCGTCTGTGGGTTTGTACAGTGTGAGCACGGGCACAGAGGTGCCCAGGCACCGGGGGAAGCTGCATCTGTGAGGGCAGGGGTGTGGGGACGAGGCTAGAAAGGTGGGCTGAGGCCATTTTGGTGCCTCGCTGGTGGGCACCTGGGCGGCATTTGGTTTCCATGCAGGTTTTGTTTGACCTGCATAGTGTTAAAAAAAGAAAAAGAGAGGGAAGAATTAAGTCAACATTTAAAAATCAGATTTTACATAAATCCACATTCCTGGCTTCTTTTGGAAAAAATCAAGTCTGGCAACACCAGCCTTGAATTAATCCCCATGTGGCAACAGCTGGCCAGAAGGTGAGTGGTGGACATTCAGGTGACCCCTGCCGCCCCCAGTTGCAGGTCGCATCTCCCACTGGCCCGTTAGCTTGCCTGAATCTCACCACTCCAGTCACTCTTGAGTTACTACAGTGTGTTCAGAAAGCTCCTAATAAAATGCTAATGCATTACAGCGGGGGGAGAAAGACAATTCTAAACCATTAACGTTGTAATTCCTTCATCAGATATGGTGATGAATTTTACTACTCCCTGGGAAAATTTTCATTGTGGAGAAGCAGTTAGGAGGGGAAAACGGGATACTCGATGCAGGATGGCTTAGGAAGGAGACTCTAAGAAGTCAAGTGGGGGCGGACACCTAGAAAAAGGGGGTGTCGGCCTGCGGCGAGTCCTCTGCCCGCCTTTCTCAGCCACGGCATCTGTGTCTCTGCTGGGGAAGGACGCCGAACACTTGTCCCCGGCAGATACTTACTGCCTTGTAAGACCGTTAACACCTTAGTTTATTGACCTTTTAAGCTTAAAAAATGGGATCCTTGAAGGACAAGGTGAGATTTGTGTGTTTTTTTAATTGATAAGGAAACTAGTGGAAAAGAGAAATTTTTTCCGTTTTGTGAATAATTTTGAGAGCGTGGGTGTGTGTTGGTCTGTGTGTGTGTGTGTGTGAGTGGGTGGTCTTTACAATTTGAAAGGCTCAATAAACGCTATTGGGAAATTTTTTATTAAAAAAACTATTTTTAAAATCATACCAGTTAGTACTAAGCATTTAAAATAGTACAGAAACATAAAAAGGAGAAAACTCCAAACTGTCAAGAATTGGCGGTCACGGGCTGGCCCCCTGGCTTAGCGGTTAAGTGCGTGCGCTCTGCTGCTGGCGGCCCGGGTTCGGATCCTGGGCGCACACTGACACACCGCTTCTCCGGCCATGCTGAGGCTGCGTCCCACATACAGCAACTAGAAGGATGTGCAACTATGACATACAACTATCTCCTGGAGCTTTGAGGGAAAAATAAATAAATAAATAAATAAAAATTATAAAAAAGAATTGGCGGTTGGGCGCTGGGGACAGTTTGGAGTGTATATACCACTAGGAGCTCTATCTGTACCCTTATATAGCTCTAGCTATGTGTCCACATGTAAGTATCTGGATAGAAACGTTTTTAATAAAAGTGAGGTTTTGCACACTGTTCTGCTCTGGTTTTCTCCTCCTGCTCTACCTTGAGCATGTTAGAGGCCGTGACGTGTCCTCTAGGCCTGGGTAAAGAGTCTGCAGTGGAGGACACGGCTGGGTCAGAGGAGCTGGTTTTGAATGCCCACGGTGCCCTCCGCGCCCCAGTTCTCCTCCACAGAACGGGGTGACCCTTCCTTCTTCAAAGCTGAGGGTGAGGGTTAAGTGGAAGGCAGGTGTGCTCAGCACAGCTCCCTGCTCCTGGGTGATGGGAGCCCGTCGCGTCATTGGGAAGAAGCCAGCCTTGCTTCCATCCTCCGTTCCTGGGATTCCTCATTCTCCACCCTTCACCCCTTGGGAGAGGAGGCGGGGCGAATCTGGGGTGAATTATAACTTTTCATGGTGGAATTTAAAATCCTCGTTTCGTGCTGAGTAAGACTGGAGTCTCCGGCGGGTCACTCACAGATGCGTCGGGCTCTGCTGGGGGCGTTTTCTTGGGACCCCCTGTATTTGTTCAGCTGCAGGACGGTTCCTGATGCCAGGTGGGAGGGCTGTGGCTTGGGCCTGCCCTCTGTGGGGCCCCTCTCAGTGCAGGGGGTCCATCCCTCGTCTTTGCTCACACGTCCCCTTCCTGCTCCCTCTTGTCCTCTTCGCTTCTCTTCTTCAGTGAGATAACGGGGTAAGCGGTCTTTTTAAAGACGTGTTCCACGAGTGAAGGGAATGTGGTTGTCTCGAGCCAGCAGGGGCAGGAGAGAGGTGTAGATTTAGGTCAGTAGTGTTATGGGACAAGTGAAGCAGCTGAGGCCCAAAGAGGTGGTGAGATGACTCAGACTCACACAGCAAACATTGCACAGGTCTGGATTTCCTGGCCTGCAGGCCTTGCTAGTCGCGCTGTGTCACATTGCCTCTTTTTCTAATTGTGGGCAGGAAGCTCCTGAACAGGGGTGCTGTCTGAGGGGCCCTAGTTCAGGCCTGTCGGGAAGGGCTCTCTGGAATGTGTGAGGTTGTTGGGCGTGGTGTGCTGGGAGACTGCTGGGATCAGGGGCAGGGCACCCGAGGTCAGTGGAGGGGCAGGTGGGGGCTGGGAGGCGAGGATGGCCCGGTGCAGGGCTGGGACGGAAGGGGAGGCCAGCCTTTGTCCTCACTGGTGGGTTTGTGGGTTCCTCCAGCTTTCGGTTTCATGTTGGCTGTTTGGCCCTTTCTGTGCCGTGGTCAGTGGCCCACCATGACATCCTCTTCCTCTGCCCACCGCTTCTCCCGTCTTGTCAACCCTCGGCATCTCCCCTGCTCTACTGAAACTGAGCTCAGGCCTCGCCAGCTTTCTCAGCCTTCTCCCTTTGGGTGTCTGGGCTGCAAGCCGCCCTGGTCTTCCTCCCTCCTCTGCTCCCCATGTGCCCCTCCTCCGCTCGCTCCGGCTCCTCACCCCCCAGCCCCCTGCCCCCCGCCGCCTCTGCAGTGGTTGCGCTGACTTGCATCCATGTCTAGAATCTACCTGCCGACCCTTGGGTTTCTCTCCGGCCCAGGCCCGCTTTCTCCACTGTCTGCTGGGCTGCTCTCTCCGGATGAACCCCGCTCTGTGGGTGAACCCTAGTCAGGCACTCCGCACGCCCAAGGACACACTGTCCATCCTCCTCCTCCCAGACTCTGTCCTCTCCTGATTTCCCTAACTCACTTCTTGTCGCCAGCACTCTCCAGTCCCCGCGTTGGAGACCTGGAGGTTCGACACCTCCCTCCCCTCCCTGACGCAGCCTGAGTGCAGGTGGGTGCCCCGTGATCCAGGGTTGGGTGAGCAGTGGATCCTGTCGCTCTGGAGTCCTGCTGCTGCTGTCTTGCTTCCTCTTCAGCTCCTGCCCCGTCAGTTCCCAGTGCAGGCACCGGGATGAGCACTGATGTCTCCTTCCCAGTTAATCTGTACAGCCCTGTAAGGAGGAAGCCATGTTTCTCCTGTTTTACACGTGGGCTGGGCTGGGGGAGTTGAGGGAACTGGTGAGTGGCCAAGCTGGGATTCAGACTCTGACCTGCCTGTCGCCATAGCTCACGCTCCCCACCTCTGTGCTCTCCTGCCTCGAGCAGGTCCAGTAGCAGGCTGAGCTCTTGTCAGACCTGAGCAAGTACTGGATGCTGAGTACCGCGTCTGCACATGGACGCATCCTTCTGTGCCCATTGCTGTGTCGGTGTTGTTGACCTTGCTGTCATCCAGGCTTGTTGCTGGTATATTTCAGAGTTTGTGCCTCCACCCGGGCTGTTGGCACCTGGCAGTCTTGCCTGTGAGATGCAGGAGCCTAGAAGTGGGAATGTGAGCACATCTTCAGATAGGGCACCTGCTTCCCTCTCTCTGGGTCTCAGTCTCCCCATCTGTAAAATGAGAGAGGGGGACTAGTTCATTGCAGGAGTCCAGCTCTCATGCTCCGTGAGGCTGTTTCATGGCTCTGCTCCCCTGGGGCCTCCTGTATGCTCAGCACACGATAGGTGCTGCTGGGCAGGGCGGAGAGAGCTCAGGAGGCAGTGCCCGCTGTCAGGGGGCTGACAGAATTATTCCAGAAGACAAAGCCAACATTCAGGAAACCGCCAACAGTAGAAGACATTATGCAATTACGCCTGCAATCTCAGATTATACACATTTGTGATCGTTCAGTAAAGGAGCAGAAAAGCTGCTGTTCTCTTAAAAGGGGCAGTTAGTGAAAAGCATTGTCTGGCGAGACTTCTCTTCAGACTTGCTACTCTCTTCCCTCTCGAAATCATTTGTTCATTCTGTTAACTATTTACCATCTACTGATGGGCCAGGCTCTGCGGCACCTCTCCTCCCCAGCTCACTGCAGCCAGAGTTGTATCGAAAACCTGCCTTCATCTTCCTCCTCCTCTGTGGAAAAACCCTGCTGGTCTCCTGCTCTCCATAGAATAGAGTGAGCCGACCCCCTGCCCCTGGCTTCCCCATCCTCTGCCCTGCCCTGCGCCCTGGGCCTCCTTCCCTGGTCCTTTCTCAAGCCCGCTGTACATGTTTTCATCTCTGAGCTAGAGGGCTGCTTCCCCAGTCTGCCTGGCGAACTTTTATTTAGCCTTCAAAGCCCAGCTCAGATACCTCGACTGATGCTTTCATGGTCCTCCGTCATTCCCTCACCCACCGCTAAGACACTGAATGTCCTCGCGTCAGTCTCTGCCTCCCATTTGAGTCCTTAAACGGTCTTTATCCCCCGTCTTATTCATCCGTGAATCCACAGAACCTGGCCTTGAGCCTGGACAGGAATTTCTGATGAATGGCTGATCTTTGAACAGAAAAGGATCCCCTCGCACCCTTCAGGCTGCTGGGCTGTTTAACTTCATGCCCCGCGGCTTGCGGAGGTGACTGGATGATTGAGAAGGCGTGCCCGTCTCTTGTCTCCACGCAGTAGTGGGAGATGCGGCCACAGAGCCTCGCCTTGGCCCTGGGGGGACTTTTGGAAGCAGCGGCAGAGGCTGTGGTGAAGGAGGCATTCGTGTTGGGCTTGCAGGAAGGGGCTTTGTGCTCCAGAGCACAGGCTCCGGGCTGCACACCCGCCCAGGGGCCGGCCCGAACGCCTTCCGCCCTGGGAAGAAAAGGAGGCATTGTGTGCGCTGGCCGCGCTCCAAGGGAAATATTCCTGTTGTTCTTCTATTTTGAGCTGCTCCCTTTTTAAAGAAGAAAAGTCCAGAAGTGAAAATCTCTCCCCCACTCCACACATGCTGCCCACCAATCCCAAATCAGTTGCTGCCTTCGAAATGTTAATTAACCTGTGGATCCCTTGGTTCATGTGTACCACTGCTGTGTCTCTAGGGAGCTGCCTGGTCAGCACTGGCTGGGGCTCTGGGAGGCAGTCCTCGGCCCTCTTGGGCCGTCCCTGGTGCCAGTCCAGATCCTCGTGGGACCTGCCCCCTCCTGCCCTTGGGCCTGACACCCCTCTCCGCTCAGCATTCCTGCCTCGAGGCCCATCTTGCCCCATGCACCTGGTCCTGCACTGACCCCTCACAGCCTCGTGCTTCAGCCCACCGCCCTTCCCTCACATCGGGCCTTGCGGACGGGTGTGGACAGAGCAGGCCTCCGTCTGGGCGTTGGACGCTTGGCAGGAAGATCCGAATGCAGCCCTCGCTCTGCCTGTCGCTGTCCTTGTGACATGGCCCGAGTTACTGAGGCTCTGTAATCTTCGGAACAGGACAGATCATACCTGACCTCGCACACAGAGCCACCAGAGGAGGGTGACAGCGGGTGCCTCGGGCACAGTAAATAATAACAATGAGCGGTTATTGAGCGCTTACTAGGTTCATCCTTCCCTCAGAAACAACAGCCACCACAGCTTCTGCTGGAGTGTTTTCGACAGGCCGAGTGGGTGTCACGTCTGAACAGCCTGATACGGTGCACAGAGGCCCTTTCGCAGCTGAGGAAACCAGCTCAGAGAGGTGGAGTGACGTGGATAAGGTCACACGGCTTGCAAGCACTGCAGCTAGGAATCCTGCCGGGGTCTGTCGCACCCTCCCGTCCCTCCCCACCCAGACACACACCCACCCCGAGCCTGGCTTCTGGGTGCTGGGACCAGCAGCAGCACCTCCTGAGAGCTTGTTGGAAATGCGGATCCTCAGGCCCCACCCACACCGACCGAATCAGCATCTGCGCTTTAACGAGACTTCGCGACATGTACACGCACAGTACAGCTGGAGGAGCACTGAGCCATAGTTTACAAAGTGCTTCTAAAGTAGGTCAGGGCAGGACTTCTTAAACTGTCGTGTGCAAAGAGATCACCTGGCGGGCCTCTTCAAACCCGGATTCCGCCCCAGGGATGCTGAGTTTGCATCCACGCTGCCCCATTCGTGTCTGTTGCTTTCACTCCTGGGTCCCTCCCAGTGTACAGCCCTGTGGGTGGGATCCAGGCAAACTCCTGGCTCAAGGTTTGGCCCCTGGTTGCTCGTGGTTTATGTCGGCCAGAGGCCTCGGGGAAAGCTGGGCTGGACCCGGGTCCTCCGCTGAGTCACCGCAGCAGCCTGCCTCTGCTTCTGGGGAAACTGCCCCATGGCAGGGAGGGACATCTCTCTGCGAGTTACGCGAGGCGGGAGCCTGGCCCCTGCACCAGCCCCGCCCCCGCCCTGGTGAACAACAGACAAAGGAAATTAATTTGTAACCTAAAACCCGTGTATCAGGCCTGAAAATACATCTTTCTGCTGGAAATTTTGACTGAGTGCTAGATCTGCAAACAGCATTTTCTCTAAAATTGATATCTGTGTAACTTGCTGCTGTTATCTGGTTAAATAGTAATTAAACACCTCAAGACTCCTTGGAACTTTCAAAGATTACTTGAAAAGTAATTGTGTTGTATTGATTAAGTGATTTTTAAGTCATTTAGAAAGTCACTGCAGTTCTTAGTCTGTTCCTTTGCAAATAAATGTATCGTATTTATAGACCTATTGCATGGCCCCAAAATGTTGTTTGTTCTTAATAATCATCTGATATTTAAAGAGTGTGGCTGGTGATGGAGGAATTAATGTTGGACTCGTTCGTTTGGAAAACCTTCTGTCTGGTTCCTTCTCTCTTCAGACTCCACTGGCCACTCCTTTCACAGGTGGTTACAAAACCAGAACCTGGGAGGCGGCGAACGCCGTGTTAGGGGCTTGGTCTCTGCACTCAGTCACTCCTCAAGTTGAATTCCAGCCCTGCCACTGACATGCTTTGTGCCTGGAGCCTGTGATCTGTGAAAAGGATATAACAGCACCTACCCAGTACAGTCACTGTGAAGTTCAGTAGGTTTTCATTTGTACAATACCAGACGGTGTATGGCTAATAATAACTATCATTGTAATAACAACATAACTATTTATTATTAGTATTATGCCTCAATTTTCTAATCTGTAAAACAGGTGTGACGGGGAATAGAACTGTTAACATGTGAGTAGCTGCAGCTTCTCTGTGGAGCCTCCAAGTAACTCCCTTCTGAGGAGATTTCTGGCATCGTTTGCTTGGCTGTTCCCTCTTGTTGTTAAGCAGATTGGGGTCACGCAGTGATGAGAAAGCGCTGGACACATGGAGCCAGTACTGGGATTCCCGGTGATGAGGGTTGAGAGACTGGCCGAGGATGGGGGGGCAGCTGCCCGAGGTGCAGGGGTGACGAGTGAAGAGCCGGGCAGCGGAGTGGGCGTGCGAGTTGGGACAGAGCGCCCTGCCTCTGGGGCAGTGGCTTTGCTGGGAGCAGATTCTGAGAGGAGCAGAGATAGGAGAGAAAAATGTGACGACTTTGCCTTGTGCTAACAGTGCTCCCCCCTCGGTGTTTTCTCTAGAGACTGCAGGAAGGTTTGGATGGCCTCCAATCCCTTTTTTCCTACTTAACTGCTGTTTCTCTGAACACAGCACCGAGCTGAGGCTGGGCCGGGAGGCGGCCTTCCTGCCTCGTTGATAGGGGAGCCGTGGCGTAGTGCCTGGGGCTGAGCGGGGACGGGTAGGGGACCCTGTACAGAGAAAGTGCCTGGTTGACGTGTGCGCAGTTCTCCACTCTCTCACCACAGTAACGCCATTGGTCCACGGTTAAACTGGGGACACCAGCCACAAGGCTTGTTTTCAAAGAAGCCATCAATTCGGTGTCCTCCAATACTGCCCTGCAGACCAGTGCCACCAGCATGAGGTTTATAAAGGAAAGCACTGGACCGGGAGTCTAGACAGCCCTCTGTGCGGGATGGGCAAGTCGTTGAGCCTCAGTTTCCCCATTAATAGGTGAAGGTGGTAATGTCCAGGTCAGTTGTATGTTTCTCTGCTCCCAGCAGTAGATGACCGGCAGGGCCCCCCGCTGGTGCCCTCAAGGATACCCAGATGCATGAGAGAGACCTGGACTTGAGGAGCCCCATGATCCGGCTGGAAGGAAAGATGTGAGCATCTTTATTCTCTTCATCAGTTACCTAAGGAAGCTGCCCATCCTGTGCTCCGTATGCCGACCGTCTGTGACACCGCGAGCTGCTGTGGGGGTACAAACAGGGATGTGAACCTCAGCAGCACCGCTTCTTAGTGACTTGACTCACGTTAAAACCAAACCCGAACCAGAACAAGGGCGACCTTCCTCTGTATTGCCAGGTGGTGCACTGTGGCGCACCCTGGCTCCTTCAAGGGAAAGTGCAGTGGATAGAAGTTTCTGGAGCCCTTCTTCCCTCACTGCGTCTCTCTGTTCATCCCCGGCGCGTCCTGCTGGGGCTGAGCGCTCGTCATCCCTGTTTGACCCACATCGCTGTGCCCGCTCCTTTTTTTTTTTTTTTTTGTGAGGAAGATCAGCCCTGAGCTAACATCCATGCTAATCCTCCTCTTTTTGCTGAGGAAGACCGGCTCTGAGCTAACATCTATTGCCAATCCTCCTCCTTTTTTTTTCCCCCCAAAGCCCCAGTAGATAGTTGTACGTCATAGTTGCACATCCTTCTAGTTGCTGTATATGTGGACGCGGCCTCAGCATGGCCGGAGAAGCGGTGCGTCGGTGCGCGCCCGGGATCCGAACCCGGGCCGCCAGTAGCGGAGTGCGCGCACTTAACCGTTAAGCCTTGGGGCGGCCCTGCCCCCTCCTTTCTGACTGTGCTGGCTAGAGGGCCAGGCGGGGCTCTGTGAGATAATAATAAAAGCCTTCCAACTTGCCTGAAAAATCTGGAAACATCATGGCTCCACCCAGGTGTCTGGAGATTACTTGTCAGGCTCAGTTTGCTTTCACTGACTTTCCTGGATGTGCGGGCTGTGCCAAGAAAAATCTTCCTCCCAACCCAGGAGGCAGATGCCACGGCCCACGCCAGCCCTGCAGCGTCTGCGCCTGCAGCCGTGCTCCCGAGCCAGGCTGACGCCTGTGAAGGCTTCACTGGATTCACCAGGCTCAGTGATGCCGGGAGTGGGGGCTGCCCAAGAGGGGGCTGCGGGGGCGCCCCACTGTGGAGGGTGTGTCTGCGCCTGTCATCGAGGTCCTTTCACTGAAATGACCCAGGAAGCACGAGAGGCTGATTCCTCGGTTTATTCCAAGCTGTGGTTCCCAAGGCCTTTTGACCGTGGCCCAGTTCAACCAAGACGCAGAAGACCTTGTAGCCCACTGAGCCCATTGACTCCCACTTTCCAGTGGGGAAGAATTTGGAAATAACACAGGATGAAAGGGGAAGAGAAAAATAATCAAAATGGTCACGCAGCAAATGCTCAGGACAAATCAACAGAAACTCCGAAAAGTAGTTCTACCAGTAATGTAAATTAACAGAATCGAGGTAATTAAACGCCAAGCCAACGCTGATGCTGCATTGTAGCGGTCAAGGGTCTTCGCTGCAAATGCCAGAGCCGGTTAATTCTAGCAGGCATACGTACGAATTCATTAATGGAGGTCAGGTCACTCCACCACCCTGCCCAGGGTCACTTGCCTGCAGCTGACCTTTTCCAGGGCACTTTCTTCTGGTTGGAGGTCTGGCCTGGGTCCCTCTGCCTGCTGAGTGTGGTCCCATGGCTGAGTCCCAGCTATGAAGGAGGCTGGCACTGCAAATTCTGCCTTCAACCTTGGGGAGGCGGGACTCCTAAGGAAGGAAATCACCCAAGCTTAGGAATGGTGTGCACGAGGTGCCCGGGAGCCCAGAAAAGCAGGACAGGTGTCTTCCGCACTAGTAACAGGCACCCTTCCTGAGAATTGCAGAACTCCAGCTCTTGGCCTGTGTGCAACAGGCCTGTGCAAACGCACAGGAGTTTATCGGTGTCATTTAGTGAGGGGTGGTGGTCACACTTCTCTGTAGAACAGAAAATTAAAGTTCTCAGTAAACTCTTGTAATGAACTAATTTTTGTTTATGAGTGCCAAGGTTTATTAACTCTCAGTAACTCACTTATATTCCTAGTTCCTTCTAAGAATGAAATCTCATGTATGGGTTTTTTTTTGGGGGGGGTGATGAAAATGTTCTAAAATTAGGGCTGGCCCCGTGGCTTAGCGGTTAAGTGTTCGCACTCCGCTGCTGGCGGCCCGGGGTTCCCATCCCAGGTGCACACGGACGCACAGCTTCTCCGGCCATGCTGAGGCCGCGTCCCACATACAGCAACTAGAAGGGTGTGCAACTATGACATACAACGATCTACTGGGGCTTTGGGGAAAAAGAAAGGAGGAGGATTGGCAATAGATGTTAGCTCAGAGCCGGTCTTCCTCAGCAAAAAGAGGAGGATTAGCATGGATGTTAGCTCAGGGCTG
The DNA here is from genome assembly GCF_020826845.1 of Diceros bicornis minor. Taxonomy (NCBI): domain Eukaryota; kingdom Metazoa; phylum Chordata; class Mammalia; order Perissodactyla; family Rhinocerotidae; genus Diceros; species Diceros bicornis. The sequence continues at coordinate 1,897,467 of NC_080743.1, read as the reverse complement.
ATCTTCCTCACAAAAAAAAAAAGAAAAGAAAGAAAATGTTCTAAAATTAGATTGTAGTCTTTTCAACAAATGGTGCTGGGAAAACTGAATGTTCATATACAAAAGAATGAAGCTGGACCCTTATCTTAAACAATATACAAAAATGACCTCAAAATGGATCAAAGTCCTAAACTTAAGAGCTAAAACTATAAAATTCTTAGAAGAAAACATTAAGAAAAGTCTTCCTGACATTGAATTTGGCAGTGATTTCATGGATATGATACCAAAGCACAGGCAACAAGAGAAAATATAGATATATTGTAATTCGTCAAAATTAATAACCTTTGTGCATCAAAGGACATTGTCATTAAAGCAAAAAGGCAGCCTACAGAATGAGAGAAAATATGTGCACGTCACATATCTGTAAGGGGTTAATATCCAGAATATATAAAGAGCTCTTACAACTCAACAACAGCAAAAACAACCCAATTCAAAAGTCGGCAAAGGACTCGAATAGACATTTCTCCAAAAAAGATATACAGATGGCCAGTACGCACATGAAAAGGTGTTCAACAATCATTAGTCATTAGGGAAATGCAAATCAGAACCACAATGAAATAACGCTTCACACCTACTACACTTACTAGGATGGCTATAATAATTTTTTTTAAATGGAGGAAAACAAATGTTGGTCAAGATTTGGAGAATTTGGAACCCTCGTGCTTCGCTGGTAGGAATGTAAAATGGTGCAGCTTCTTTGGAAAACAGTTTGGTGTTTCCTCAAAAAGTTAACTATAGAATTACCATATGACCCAGCAATTTCACTCCTAAGTATGATCCAAAATAAATGAAAGTAGGGACTCAAACAGATATTTGTGCACTGATGTTCGTAGCAGCATTGTTCACAAGAGCCGACACAGATGGAAGCAAGCCGAGTATTAGTTGCTAGATGAATGGATGAGCAATGTGCTACATACAGATAATGGAATATTATTCAACTATAGAAAGAAATGAAATTTTGTTATCTGCTACAATTTGGATGGACCTTAAAAACGTGCTAAGTGAAATAAGCCAGACAGAATGACAAATATTGTATGATTCCACTTATATGAGGTGCCTAGAGCAGGCAAATTCACAGAAAGTAGAATAGAGGTGACCAGGGCTGGGGGCAGAGGGAGTGGGGAGTTATTGTTTAATGGGTACAGAGTTTGTGTTGGAGATGATTAAAGAGTTTGGGGATAGGTAGTGGTGATGGTTACACAATACTGTATGTATATTTCATGCCACCGAATCTACACTTATAAATGATTAAAATGGTAAATTTTATGTATATTTTATCACAATTTAAAAAATTAGCAATGTTTGCACAACTCTGATACTACAACCAGCGAATTGTGCAATTCATATGGGTAAATTGTATGGTATGTAGATTGCATCTAAAAAAAGCTGTTAAAAAATATATCCTTTCCAGCTCTGGACAGTCTCTATGATCCATCTGTTCATCCATTTATTTATTCCCTTGATTCAACACATTTTTGTTGGGTTCCCACCACGCCAACTGTCAGGAGTAGGGGGGTAAATAACAGTCATGATCCCTGCCCTTTTCTTACTTAAAAACTGTGGATTTAAAAGGTAATCATAGCTAACATTCAGTGAGTGTTATTACACACCAGGCATTGGTACAAGCGCTTTACACATTTATCTCAGGCAGCCCTCACAGCTGTGCACTGAGCTGGGCTCTTCTTGAATCAGGAAGTTTGCTCAAGGTCACACAGCCAGGATTTGACCTGTCTGCCTTACCTCAAAGCTGTGCTCTTAACCATTCATCAGCATGTGTGGCAGCTGGGTTTCAGCCACCTGGACTGAGGGACGTCCCAGGACACCTGTCCTGAGGCCCTCCTGCGGCTGGGTGATCTGGTAGCGTTGAAGGGAGAGGTAAACCTGAGGTGGACTGGCCTCTACGAGGGAGTGGGTTTGGCAAATAAGGCCTAAGTCAGTGGAATCTGCAGAGCCATTTACAGTAATCGTTATAAAGCAGGTATCACTATATTTTAAATTGGTTATGTGATATAATTTTAAATATAAAATTGAATTTACATTATTGTAACTAATATAGTTATTATTTATTGAACACAGACTATATGTCAGTCTCTGTTCTAAGTGGTTGACATGTATTATCATCTTATTTAATCCTCCTGACAGATCCACAGTGTGTAGAGGGTACTACTATTCCTATTTTACAAGTGAGGCAGCAGAGGCACAGAGGTTGAGTGATCTGTCCAAGGTCACACAAACAGTGGGCAGCAGAGCTGGGATTCCAGCTATAGCTTCTTGACTTGGAGCCCAGACTCTTAACCACCATTAGAACTTGCTCTGCAATTATGTTAAAATATGCAAAATAGGTGGACATGAAACTAGTTGTACTGAGGTGGTAGGATTATGGTGATTTCCAACCTTTTTCCCAAAATAATTTATTTTTTATCTTCCAAGAAGACATTGTAACGGTGATGGTTTTTTACACCAAGAAAAGAAGTCACGTGTCACTGTGACCTTCTTCCTCTTCTTACTTCACTGTTTTATTTTGCTGTGTTGACCGCATGGGCCATGAACCTGAGACGCCCGTCATGTCTCGGACGTGCAGCTCCCCTGTGGGCTGCGGCCGCCCCAGCTCCGCTGGAATCTTCTGGGGAGGGTGTGTCCCCTTCTCACCACACTCTGATCGACACAGGCTCTTTCTTTAAAATTTTTTTTTCTGACTTGTAAGCGAGTCTATGTGTACCGTGGTTAGAGCAGCGTGGTAACTGGATTTGAATTTTGGTGCTGATTGTCTCCTCCTGGGCAGCCGCTCCGAGCCTCAGCTTTGTCCTCTGGTAATGGAGACAGCAATACTATTTCAGAGGATTGTGGAGGGCGTTAGACTGGATGGTGTTTGGAATGGACCCAGAGTGCCTGGCACGTGTAGAATAGAGACAGACTGTGGCGTTCCTGTGTTTACCCAGCATCTGAGTATTGATTCACGCGGTTGAACGTTTCATGTATTAACTGTTGGTTTTTCTTCTTTTCTGAATTGCCTGCTCACGCCCGCTCCTCATTTGTCTACCAGCATCTTGACCTTACAGTGTGTTCAAGTGGAGGACCAGGTGCCTTCTGGAAGGTCTGAATGGAGGGAGGGAGGGAGGAGGGGTGCAGGTCTTCTCCCAGTGGCCCTGACGCCGTCTCTTTCTCCAAGGAGCACTTTTCACGGGTTTGTGCAGCCGCCTCTCTGCCTGCAGTTGGCCTCATTTCCTCTCTGAGAACGCTCTCCGCTGTGAGGGGCCAGTCTGTGGAAGCGCTGATTCCCCTGACTGCTCCACCTCAGGTCTCACACGCGTGATTTCTCTCCATCCGTCTGAGTCACGCTTGGTCAGAACAGCGTGGCCGCCCCGGGCTGCTCCTCAAGGCCCTGTTCCAGCAGTGCGGGGCCCTAACCAGCGCCTCTCTTCAGCCCTGCCTCATCATCATCGCACAGACCGCCCAAGGGCTGACCTTCCTGAGCAGAGTGCAAAAGCCTAAGGGACCTAGGATAAAAGGCACATTCGTAGATAGTTCCATCTCGTTTTCCCGCTTGCCTAGTGCCCATCTTGCCTGGCTTGGACAGTCCACCTTTTCCCATCCTGCGGCGGAAGGGACCTGAGCCATAGAAGTCAAAGGTTTCTAAATTGCAACAGGAGGCAGAGTGCTCCTCAGCCAAGTGATTCCTGCCAGAAAAGCTCCCGTGGATAAACTCGTGTGGTGCAGGGGCTTCTCTGGGGGGCTTGGTGGTCACATGAAGTTGGGCTCTTGTCCCTGAGCTTCCTGGGAGAAGTCACCTGCCTCTAACTTTCTCCAGCCAGTTGGGAGGGACGACCAATGACTATTTTAAATCTATCAGGGAGGCAGTTTGTTCCTCAGTGTATTTTTTCATAGAACCTCAGAATTCAAGGTATATTTCTGATTTTTAAAAAATCTTAATGGTCTGGTCTGTGTACTTAGTTAACACAGAAAAGTACTTTCAGCAGTTGAGAAAGTGAGTGTGGGTGGTCCATAGTCTTGTCCGTCACTCATCCCGTGCCCTTTGGTAAATTTCTTAACCTCCTTCTTGAACAAGATGCTCTAGAATCTTCCAAGGAAAATACGGAATGTGATCCAGTGTAGTGGGAAGAACACAGAATTCTACCCCAGGAATCTTCATTTTAATCCAGACACACTCCTGGGTGAGCCAGGGGAAGTCCCTTCTGTCTGTCTCTCTTCACCTGTACCGTGGGGATGCTCACCCCATCTGGCGGCCCCAGGCTGGCGTGCGGATAAATGGACTGGGGATGTGAGTGCTTTCCAGGTGCACTGGGCTGGGTGCAGGCAGCCTTTCAGGGTGACTCTTGGCTCTGGCATCGATCTCAGTGTGGAATCTGCCCTAGCCTTTGAAAGCACATCTCTTTGACAGGCAGTGTCTGAAGGTCAGAGCTGCTTCGACACATCTTACTGACGGGGCTTCTTTTCCCGAGACAGCCTCGTTTGACTAGAGCCTGGCCCTGTAATCCTCTTGCTGAGCCTGCCCGCAGGAGCCCAGCGCTCTCCTGGCCCCTTTCTGACCGCCCCCACCCCCGTGTCTCCCTCAGGTCGGGCAGTGGTGCTGGCTTGGAGAGCCTGGAGCTGTGCCAGCCCTCACACCTGCCTCTGCTCCCGAGAGCCGCGGCCGCAGTGGGGCGGCCGCATCCCCAGACCTTCCTCGAACAGCTGCCGTCTCCCTGCTCCTGCACTGCCCCTCCCAAGTCACCGCTCTGCACTGCAGCTGGAAGCCCTGCCGGGTCCTTCCAGGAGGTACTCCTCGCTTTTCTCTTTCTGCCAGAATTGGGTGCGTTTCGGTGCTCGGGGCATCAGATGGGCAGAGTGGCAGGGGGCAGGAGCGGCCAGTCTGGCCGGGACTCACTGGTCACTCTTTCTTCCTGCTCCGCCAACAGACTTCAGTCACTGAGTGATCAGGGCAGCCAGCGGTCTGGGCTTGTTCACAGAAGCTTCGCAGGTTGCAGGACCACAGGAGGCAGGGCGGGGGGTGGGGGTTCTAAAGCAGAGCCTGGAAGAACGAGAGGCACCACTGGAGGGTTTCAACTCCTAAGGAAGCTGCATCCTCGTTAGGAACAATTTTGTTAATGAGCCTCATCAGCTGCAGGAAGGCAGGAGGAAAAGCCTAATGAATTGTGGCCCCCAGGTGAGCGCCTGGATGTGGGGGAGGCGGGGGTGTGCTGTTTCGTGTCTTTAGATGTGTCCCTCCCCAGCGGTAGAGCTCTGGGAACTAACTTTCTAGTGGAAGAATTTGCACTTTCTTCCTCTTTCTGCAAGATCCGGTATCAGCTTATCGAGCATTGAAGTCCTTCCTGACCCCACACCCCTCTTCCCGGGAGCAGAAAGGAAGTCAGGATTTGCTTTTCCAGCAAGGTCACAGATCAGCTGACCAAATCCTTTAACAGCTGGGAAGCCGATGCTGCTGGCTGACCTCGGGAGCAGTCACTCTGGTCGGTCCAGCAGCCGCTGCTTTCTGGGAGGGGCTGGCGCTCCTGCTCCAGCTGTGGTAGGGGCAGGATGCCGAGGGAGGGTACTGTGGTCCAGCATTCCTCCCGACAGTTTTCTCCTCTTCCTGAAGCTCCGGGTTCAGCTGCTGCAATGCAGGCAAAAATGACGGGCACTTGCAGAAAAATGTGGGAACAGAGTTAATGAGCTTGTGTTAGTGTGTCATTTATGGAGCATGAGTTATCTCTTTGTCTCCGGGGTCGCGGGAAGTGAGCCGGCTGGAGAACTCGTCTCGCAGAATCTTTCTCAGGAGTGCGTCTCGCCCCGGTGTCTGGGCTTCAGCCCTCTGTGTGAGGCGGTGCTGTCAGGCGCCTTCTGCTTCTTAGCACGGGGACGTGTGCACTCCGGGGTTTGGGGCCCTGGAATGGGAAACAGGAGCCTCTCATCATTTTGGCAGGATCGTACGAGGTAGGGTAATTTTTTTTCTCTTTCGGAAAGAGCGCTTTGTCTTTGCAAGAGACCATGTGGGGGTTGACAGGAGGGCTGTTTAGTGCGCTACCTTGCTAAATATTTGACTTTGTAAGGTTGAATTCTCCAAGAATTCTCATGGCAATAAGGCTGTGCTTTGAGCCAAGCTTTCTTTTCAAGGAAATCCAAGGTGCCGTTTATTTTGGCATGCAGCCTGTTCTGGGATGAAATACGGCATTTTTATTATTGCAGAATAAAGAGAGATTTGAAGAGAACAAAAGTACAGAACTAGGTTTCGGTTTCAGGACTAGGTAAAGGAAGGTTTCTTTGCATTTGGCTTTGCGGTTAGAAATGAGATAGAAAATGGCATTATGAGAGGAATAAATGTGGAGAGGGGGTGGGTGAGGGCATATACTACGGAGCTGGGCAGACCCGGGGAGTCCACGCTGCTGGGTGTGGACCCTGCCGGCCTGGTAGTTACACATGGCCCCGCTCTGGCTGCCAGTGCCTCCTCTTCGGTGGAGTTTGAACGGGCAGCCTCCGTCCCACCTCTTCACTGCCCGTTGGCTTTGAGTGGCCGTGTGGGGTGATGGAGTCCCACACACAGTCCTGCCCCTAGTTAACTGGGTAACTCCGCATTCGCCACATAGCCTCCTTGTGGCCTCCTTTCCTCATTTGTAACTTGGAGATGGCCCCGTGGACTGAGTGACTGCCACATGTTAAGGTACAGGGGGTGTGGAGGCGGGGGGGGACTGAAATAGTCCTGCAGGAATTCTGACCTTCACAAGCTTACAGATCCGTGGGGAAAAGGGCTAGGGAAAGAGAAAGCCAGAAATCCTCAGACACCCAGGATACGATGAGCTGATGAGAGAAGATGAGACCTCATCAGACATCCTTAAGCCTGAGATGGGCCTCAAACAGATGAAAAGTTCCATCACACGCCGGGTACTGCAGGCTCTGAACACGGGGGAGGCAGCTTAACAGAACGAGTAACAAATTGCTTTATGTCAGAATTTTAAAGGGGAGCTCCGTCCAACGAGGCCATTTCTCCTACTCTGTTGTACTGCAGACAAAGCAGTGTGTCCATGTGGCATTTACTCTTCGCTTCCACTCACCAGACCACGTCAAACATCCACCCACGGGAAGAGAGCCCCCTTAGCCACGTTCCAAGGTGTCTGCCGTCAGACCTTGGGCCAAAGTGGAGAAGCTGGGGTGGGCGGGCTGGAAGCGGCCGGATGTGGGCCGGCAGCTCCCCTTCCCTCCTGAGTTTGGAGCCCTTGGAGCAAAAGCCTGCTGGGCCCTCCCCTCCAGAGCCGGGGTGTCAGCGCCGTCTAATTTCTGGAGCCTTGGAATGGTTAATTCCAAGTCAAGTCAAAGAGAACTGTTAGAGGTCTCTATGGTTCTTTTTAGGGAGGTTTGACCTACTGTGTGCTGCAGAGTTATTTGAGGCTCCCCGATGTGCTAGATGAAGGGCTGAGTCCTACTCTAACCATAGGCAGTGTGCGAGACCGAGCTCCCTGAGGTGGGGTGAGAGCTGGTGCATCCAGAGCTCCGTCTGCTCTGCCTAGGGGAGCCTTGCTGCTTGGAGTCCAGCTTTGGAGAGGGTCATGCCTCTGGCCAGGAGGCCCCAAGAGAGCAGTTGCCGTCTCATGCCCAGGTGGCGTTTCAGGGATGCTGTGGGAGAAGACGAGGAGCATCCGTTGGGAGCATTTCCCCTCAGAGAGAGCTGGGGATCCGTCCCAGCATCGGGCTGCCTCGCAGGGTGGACAGACATTCACAAGTGACCTCGCTCCCAGCACGGGCTTGGCGTTGGTTAGGCATGAGGGCAACTCTTCCCCAACACTTGCTTATTATGTGATTTGGGAGGCCTGTAACCCCTCTCAGCCTCAGTCTCCCTATGTGAAAAATGGGGACAATAGTGATCCTCTTGGGCTTAGGTGAGGATTGCATGAGAGAATTCCAGTATGTGAAGTGCTCTGAGCCTGCCTGTTGCTCAGTCATGTTACGGGGTGGCAGGAAGAGGGGGCAGAAGGGAGAGGAGAGGCCGTGATGCTAGAGAGACAGGCTGAGGGGCCCAGCTTAGGGTCTGTGGCCTCACACTTTCTCCCCAGGCTTCACCCTGGAGCTGCCGAGCCTCTCTGCCCGCTGGCATCTGGGGGCTCCGCTGCCTCCTGCAGACCGCGGACCCGCGGCACCCAGACCTGAAGCAGTGTCCTCGGCCTGGGAACCTTCCCTTTCTTTTCTTTTTGTTTTTTTTCATTGTATTTATTTTTTAAATTGAGATATAATTGACATATAACACTGTATTAGTTTTAGGTATACGATGTAATGATTTGATATAGGTCTGTGTTATGAAATGACCACCCACAATAAGTCTAGTTGAGATCCAACACCAACATAGTTATGCATTTTTTTTCTTCTGATGAGAACTTTTAAGATCTACTCTATTAGCAACTTTCAAATATGCAGTACAGTGTTATTAACTGTAGTTGCCGTGCCGCGCATACAACCCCAGGACTTATAACTAGAAGTTTGTGCCTTTTGACTCCTTCACCCATTTCCTCTATTCCCCCACTCCCCGCCCCCTGCAATCACCAATCTGTGAGCTCATGTGTTTTTTGTTTTTTAGATTCCACATATAAGTGAGATCATGCAGTATTTGTCTTCCTCTGTCGACTTATTTCCTTTAGCATAATGCCCTCAGGTCCATCCATGTTGTCTCAGATGGCAGGGCTTCCTTCTTTTGTATGGCTGAATAATATTCCATTATATATATATATATATGTATGTGTATGTATATATATATATATATATATACACACCACATTTTCTTTATCCATATCAAACTTAGGCAGTTTCAGAACCTTCCCTTTCTAACAAGGATGACCTCCCTCGCCCCAGGTTAGAACCTTCCAGGCCTCTCCACTGTCTGCCCCCGTAGTGGCCACACTCAGCCTCCAGGACCACCACCCTCCTTATCCCTACTCCTGCTCCTCCTCTACTCCAGCTCTGTGCCACTCCAAACTCCAGTACTAGTTGCCTCAAAGGTGAGCGAGGGACTTAGTGTGGGCATCCCCTCTGCAGGGAGTGTCTCTGCCTGCCCTTCGACCGTCACACCTGCACAGGGAAAGGCCCCTCTCAGCTGCGTGCCCGTGGTTGGAGGAGCCAGAGCGAGAGCCGGGCAAGCAGAGAGAGGGACACGTACTCCCTGTGGGGCAGACCTGGGACTTCCTCTTCTTTGACAGGCCTGCTTTTCCCCGCCCTCTTCTCAGTTTACTTGTTTGTTCCCCTCTTGTGCATCCTGCGTTGCTGGGGGCCGCCCCTCACCCTTCTCTCACTCCCAGTCCCCCCCCAAACCCTGGAGTTGTTGTCAAGCATGTAGGAATTCCTAAAACAACCCCACGCCCACCGCTGAGGTGTCACAGATAACTCATTATCCTGATGTGTGTGGAGGTGCAACCATAAAAGGCCAATTTCCTGGGTGATTTGTTGTAATGGGGGCTGGAGCCAGGTTGTTTACCATTCTAAGAAAGAGTCCTAGGAATGGATTAAAACTTTGGGGGAAATTTATGATCGAACCTCAAGGTGCCCAAGTTCAGAGCCAGGACAGTATTCCGCTTGATTGTTACCTTCGTCCTCTGGCCACCCAGGTAGCATGATCAGAAATCACCTCTGGGGGCCGGCCTGGTGGCGCAAACGGTTAAGTGCGCGTGCTCCAATGCGGCGGCCTGGGGTTCGCTGGTTTGGATCCCGGGTGCGCACCGATGCACCGCTTGGCAAGCCATGCTGTGGTGGCGTCCCATATAAAATGGAGGAAGATGGGCATGGATGTTAGCCCAGGGCCAGTGTTCCTCAGCAAAAAGAGGAGGATTGGCAGATGTTAGCACAGGGCTGATCTTCCTCACAAAAAAAAAAAAAAGAAAGAAATCACCTCTGGGTGTCAGCTCCGGGTCAGCACTTGGAATTCTCTCACCTCTGTCTTGAAGCTGATCGGGGTGTCAGTGGTCATTTATAGGTACCCTGATCCCAGCTTTTTCTGAAAATGGATTCAAGTTCTTTTACCATGATGGGGCGAGTTGATTTCAGCTCTTGACGTTCTGGAAACAGCACCATGCTGGTTGTCGGAGCCCTGGGTCTGGTTCCAGCTCCTTCACTAATGTGTTGAGGCCTGGCACAGAGCAATCAACTTCTGAGCCTCAGTTTCCTTTCTGCCAAGTGAGGGGTTGACTCCTTTGGTGTCGACCATTGCTACCATTCCATGAAGACACACCCAGGATTGGACTCTAGGGGTGTGTACAGGCTTTTAATCTCCCTCCCTGGAGGCCTCTGAGCTCATGGGCACCCCTGGGAGAAAGGCAGAGATGACTGTTACTTCCTTGGGTGCTATGTTCCCTCCAGACTTATTTCAACTCTAATCTTTCTTTCTTTCAGAGCTTCTGACGAATTTTACAGACTTATCAGATGAAGAGTGCTTGAGAGACTGACGGTCATCATTCCCTATGATGGAGAAGACAGAGGGTAGGGAGGCTGCTGGGTACCCCCGTCTAAAGTGGGCACGTGGGTTGGAAGGGATTGTTACCATCAATCCTGGAAATAGCCTGGGGGGCCCTGCAGGACACGTTCCCCATACAGTCGGTGCTGGGAGACCCAAACCATGTATTTCAGGTATGAACGAGAGAAAATGGTAAGGAATGAGAATGAAGCCTTATGTTTATATCAGACTTGTGTAATTTTCAGAGTGTTTTCGCATCTTATCCAAGCACCAGGAAGGGAGCAGGATGCTCTCACTCATTACCCTCATTTTAGAGATGAGGAACTTTAGGTCTAAGTGAGAGACACAATGTGGTGAAAGAGGCTCCCTTCATACCTGTGTGTCTCCGAGTCGTTGAACTTCTCTGAGCCTCAGTCCCCTCTTGTGTCTGTTAGCTTTGCTGTGTAACAAACCACTCAAAAGTTTATTCACTCAAAGGAAAGGTATTTATTGTTTCTCAGGAGACTCTGTGGCTTGGCTAGGCCGTTGCTCTGGTCTGTGCCGGCCTGGCTGACCTTTGCTGGGCTTGTTCGTGTGTCTCAGGTCTTCTGGGTGACTTGGCGGGATGGTTGAGAATGGCCGCCCTTGCATGTCTGGTGGTCGACTCCATGTCTCCTGGGGCATTGGTGGTGATTCGGCCACCTGTCTCTTGCTGTCCAGCAGGCTGGTGGGGTTTGTTCACATGGTGGCAGAAGGGTCCCAAGCATGGCAAGGACAGACAAACCCCAACGTGCAAGCAGTTTTCAAGTCTCTGCATGTGTCATGTGTGCTGTGCACCCACTGGCCAGAGCATCACAAGGCCAAGCCCAGGGTCAGTGTGGGAGGGGACCACCCAAGAGTGGGGTATAGTTGTGGTTATTTTTGCAACAGTCTCCCACACCTGGTCTGTGGGCAGGTATTAATACCTACTGCACGGGGTTGGTGTTAATGCATGTAAGGTTCTTGAGTAATGAGCATCTTGCACAGCAAATGTCTCGATGAGTGTTCCCCTCTTCCCTCCCCAGGAAACTTGCCAAAGGTCGTAGACTAGACCCTGACTTCCTGACTTCTGGTGAAATGCTTTTTCCAGATCACCATATGTCAGGAAACAGGAGAGCCGATAATCCCCCTTGAATCACCTGACCCTTCGCTGGCGCAAGACCTAGGGACCAGACAGCAGCTCCAGCCCTGCCTCGTCCTTCTTTCCAAATGCAGTCACCATGTATTTCAAGAGTCTGTCTTTCTCCCCAGAGAGCTGTCTTGTCAGTGCATCCGTGGACGTGGTCCCACAGAACACCAGCTAATTCCCTCAGTGCCCTGGGGCCTGTCGTCGCTGCCTGCCTCATTTGTCCCTGCTCAGCCTCCTACACGGCAGCTCCCACGTGATCGTTCACAACCTGCTCAGGAAAGGCACCCTCCCCGGGCACACACGTCTCACAAAATAAAGGCAGGAGAGGGAGAAGCTTCCGTCGCTGTCTCAGCCTGTTAAAGAGGCTCATTAAGTTCCCCTTCTTTCTGGCTGTATTTTTGGCCACTGTCTCTCCAGTTTCTGCTTTTCCCATTTCCTTTAGGAACTGAGTATAGGCTTTTGGACCTTTTTTCTCAGTTTAAATGCCTCTGGTTGGTTTGCTCACCTGCCTCACTTCACTCTGTCCCTCAAGATAATCACGGGGCCATCCCTCCTTCCCTGGCCCCTCCAATCCCCTTTCCCGTGTCTGTGTGCAGCTCTCAGGCTGTGACTGTGTTTGCAGGTCCTTTCAAGGGCCTAGCCATCTGCTGTGCCTCAGACCAAGACTCAGGGGGGAGTTCTAGGCAGCTCCGAGCCTCGTCTGTCTTACTTTTTCCTTCTCGCCTGACTCATTTTCCCAGTTTCTCCAGAATTATTTTCTTGGACTATCATTCCCTCTTGGGGCTGTTGTCCCAACAGAGTTGAACATTCCAAGGAGAGAGCACATCCTCAGCCAACCCTGCCCCACTCAGAACCAGCCGTCCTTGTCTTCCGCTCCCTCGTTGAGGGCCTGCGCCGTGCTCTCCACCATCAGTGCCAACACCCACAGAAACCCTGTGAATTAGGAATCATGATTGCTGAGTTACAAATGGAGAGACTGAGGCACAGGGAAATTAAATAATTTGCCCAGAATCACAGAGGGAGGAGATGACCAAGGCAGGACTCTAATCTAGCCAGGTTGGCTCTGCGTTGGGTTATCTGATCTGAAGTTCATTTTGAGCAGAGACAGTGCTCCTGATGAATTCTCACCCTGGCTTAGTGCCCGGAATTCTGAGCTCCTGCGTACCTGTCACCAGGTGGAATTAAGAGGAGCAGAGCTTACTGGGAGTGCAGGTCTCCCAGCATATCAGGTCAGGCACCCTTGTTCAAGGTCCTGCCTTCCTCTTGCACTGGGAGAAAGAGAGGGATGCAGGGTGGCGGGTGCAGGCACGCAGCACAGTGGATGTGTGTGTGTGCGCGTGTGTGTGCGCGCGCGTGTGTGTGTGCGCGCGATACCCCATAGTGCTGGCTTAGGAAAGCACGGACTAAACCTGTCATCCTGGATAGCTGCTCAGGCTCCAGACGCCTTTGGTTCCCCTCGGTCTCCCTTGTGGAAGATTTTGCCTTTGAATCTGCAGTTTCTTATTTGATGCTATTATTGTATTTGTGCTCTGGACCTGCTCCAAGAGGCCGCTCGGTAAATCAGTGCATTTCTACTGAATTGAGGCAATAAGCAGATAAATAATGCAACCTCTCCTTTAGGAGAGTTCTTTGCCTTCTGGGTCATAAATCTGCTCTCTACTTAACTTTAGACAAATATCTCCTCTCTGACTTGGCCTGTCCCTGTAATCCGGGCGGCTGCAGGGTGGACCAGGAGGCCTAAGACTACAGCCAGGTTCAGCTTGCAAAACTAACAGAGAGCAAGTGCTCTCATTTACTGAAACTGCTGGGGGAAAGCAGGTTGGGAAACAATTGTGTGGGTAAATGGGACTTATTTGGAATCTTCTGGGTGCTGGAGGAGTGTTTACTCCTTATCCGTCTGGAGTCCAGGTATCTGCCACAGGACCTCTGGAACCCAAAGGGAACCATCCTGGGGATCAGCACCAGTGCCTCCTTCTGTCTCCCGTGGCGGTTCTGACATAACTGCCCACAGGCCCTGCGGCTCCCTCGGCATTGAGGCTCGTAGACTCAAGCCTTCGTGTGTCTGGCCGGCTTCGTTTAGCTCGTTGGTGATGACTGTACTTCCCTAAGCACAGAGTCCCCTGACAATCATGTGGCACCGGCCGCAGGAGAGATTAGACAGGCAAGTGGGATGAGCTCAGCCCCAGTATGTCATCACCCATAGGGGAAAAGCATCCAAAATGTGCCCCAGGGAACACCATCATTCCACCTTCTCTGTACCCTGCCCTTTCTCTCCATCCCTTCAGCTTCTCTCACCTGGGCCTTGTCAGCAGTCTCCCAACTGGTCCTCTAATCCTCTGCAAGAATGCCCTGGGTGAAATCACATTTGACCAAGTCTCGCCCTTGTGTAAAGCCCTTCGATGCCCCTGTTACCTAGACAGTGAAGTGGAAGCTTGTTGGCATGCACACAAGTTGCTTCATGACCTGGCTTTGCTGGCCTGCCAATTGTATCTTTTTCTCCCCCTCTCCTTCTCCACTACACTTTCAGTTCCAGCCGTATCAACTGCGTTTACAGAACCCTGAGTTACTGTGGAATTGCACAGCTCCGTGCCTCTGCACGTTCTCTGATGTCTAACTAGAACCTGTCCTGGCTCTCTATTGCTGCATAACAAACCACCCAAAACCTAGTGGCTTAAAACAGCCATGATTATTAACAGAGGCTCAGCTGGGTGGTTCTCACTTGGGGTCCCTCCTCTTGTTGACATCAGGTGGTGGCTGAGGCCACAGCCGTCTGAAGGCTCTTCCACTCCTGCCTGCACTGGGCTGGGCTGGCCGGGCATCGCTCCACTCTCTCCACGTGACCTCTCTCTGCTACTTGGGCTTCCTCACAGCGTGGCAGTCTCAGGGAAGCTGGACTCCTCACACGGATTCCGGCTTCCCACTGGGTGTGCCTTCTAAGAGACCCAGCTGGAACCTACAGGCTTCTTATGACCTAGCCTTGGAATTCTCTCAGCATCGTTTCCGCCATTTTTTTGGGGTCAAAGCAGTCACAGGCCAGCCCAGATTCAGAGGGGTGAGGAAATAGACCACAGCTCTCAATGTGGGCTTCCCTTGCCTGTCTAGAGGGGTAGGAATTGATGGTGCCATCTTGGAGATAAACAGCTACAATGTCTTTCACCCTCTTGTTCTCCTGGAAAACTGCTATTTGTTCATTTAACGCCCAGCCAAATGTTGCTTTTGTAAAGTCATCCCTCTCCTACCGAGGCAGAATTAACCTCCAAGTCCAAGAAAGTCATTCTGGAGAAACGGGGAAAATGAGTCAGGAGTGAGGACTGCTCCTTGATGTGCCTCTGTTACCGTCCTCTCACACTGCACTTACTTGTTGGTGTTTCTCCTTCTTGACCGTACATTTTTTGAGGGCAGGGCTATTCCTGATCCATCTCTGTGTCGTTGGGGGCCAGCTTAGCACCAACACATAGGTGCTCAAGAAATAGTGGTTGAGGTAAGTAAACTGAGTTACTGCTGTTTTGTAATTTTGCCCCCGGGCTGTTACCCTGAGAACCAAGCAGTCAGTCTGCCACACAGAGTAGGTGGAGCCCCTCCTGTTATCCAGCAAATCGGCTTCCGTTATGGGCTTCAGTTCTCCGTGTTTTGGGCTTCCACAACGATAATAACTACAGTATCGAGCATGTATGGAATGTTTATCATGTGCCAGGCATTGTTCTAAGCACTTTATATGTATTAATTAATCAGTCCTCCCAATAGTCTCATCTTACCACCTGTTATTATTCCTGTCTTACAGATGAGGGGACACAGGGAGGTCACAGAGCTCAGACAAAGAGCAGGCTCGAGTCCGTATTCTTTGGCTCTGTGCTCTCCACGAACGTCCTCTCCTGAGCTCAGCATTTTCAGAGCATGTTTAGTGGAATGTCACAGCGATAATAAGGGGTGTCACGTGAGGAACATCGAAGGAGCAAACACTTTTCAACCTGAAGAGGAGGCTACTAGGATTCAGATAAGCAAAGGGCTGACTTGTCATCAGCGTCCTCTGTTGGAGGCAAGATCAGTGGGGCCTTGGCGTGATGGAGAACTTCCTCATCACCGTGTCCCCACGAGTTTGGGCTGCCCTGAAAAGTCATGAGTCCCACGTCTCTTGGAGGATGTATGCCAATGTCCCTTTTGACATTAATTGTCCCTTTTCCCTCGCAACCTTTATTCCAGTCTGTGAAAAATATTTCTTTACTTGGCAAGAGTTTTTGAAAGTGGAATTCGTGTTTGTTAAGCACTAAGCAGTTTTCGGGTGCAAAGAGCATGGGCTGTGCATGATTCCGTGTCCCACTTCTCTCTGATCTTCATGTACCTAGAGGCTCAGGGATCTGAGGAAGCTTCAATAATGTAGAAGGCATAACTCCTTGATATCTGGCTTTAGCAAGGTTTACTAGTACCCACTTGAATAATGCAAGGTTCTTTTTGAATGTTGAGACAATTGCGTATCTCATCCTTTGAAACCTTCCATGTTCATAATTATACCCTGATTTGGCAAATTCCTTGCCACTTCAGTTCAGCAATTACCTGACTCAAACCCAGAAAAACAGCACGGGACTGTTTTGTTTTGCTGGTCTGCAGGCAGATTCCGCAGTAGTAGCTGAGATGGCACACTGCGCACTGGAAACGATTCCCTCTACCTGTTTCCTGGCAGACACTGGCTAAGTATACACTGATTTAATACCATGGTCTCTCCACATGGTCTTTTGAGCACCTCTGCATAATTTAGAGGCTGGAGTGTTTAGGAGAAGTCTCACGTGAGAGCGTTAAGTCAAAATCACAGATATTGGGCCTCACAACCTTGTAATCTTATTAACATTGTGCTTCTTTTTTACGTCTTTTTTCTCCCAGCCAAAGACCAGACCTCTCAGGGGGATGAAGAGAAAGAGCCTCCCAAGAGCCACCCCTACTCCGTGGAGACCCCATATGGCTTTCACTTAGACCTGGACTTCCTCAAGTATGTGGATGACATCGAGAAGGGCCACACCATCAAAAGGATTCCCATCCACAGAAGGGCCAAGCAGGCCAAGTTTAGCACCTTGCCCCGAAACTTCAGCCTTCCCGACAGTGGGGCGCGCCCCCACACTGCTCTTCCTCTTCCCCGCCAGAACTGGTCCCCAGTGGTGCCGAGGAAGGGGTCGCTCGGGACAGAGGGGCGAGCCCAGTCCCTGCCGCCCGGGGGTCACCCCCGAGCCCCCGCCAGCGGGAGTGAGGTGAGCTTCCGCAGGAAGGCCCTGTTGGCCGAGACTGCCAGACAGCTGGAGGCCGCGGCTCCGGGGGAGGCTGAGCTCGCCCCCGGGAGTGGACGGCCCCAGCTTCTGAGAGCGTCCAGCATGCCAGCCACGCTGCCGCAAAACAGGGCCTCGGAGGACCCAAGCCTAAAGTCAGGTGCCCCCATGCCTCCCGCACTTCCTCCGCTTCAGGGCGAGGGCAGTGTCTGTGACGGCTCCTTTGGCCCTGCAGAAGGATTTGCAGGTTTTCAGAGCTCCACCCCACGAGCAGCGGCTCAGCCCAAGGTCAGAGAGTTTAGAGACCTGGTGCCGGGGGTCCCAGAGCAGGTCCGGGAGGGGACTGAGTCTCCAGGGGGTGAAGAAGAGGCTCCAAGTCACCTCTCTCCCCCAAGTCCTCCCTTCTCATCCCAGAATGCACTTTTACTTCTGGAGGATGCCGAAGACGAACACGAAGCCAGAGAAGCAGAGATGGAGGTCACCCCTGGCTCCCCAACACCAAGCCCCCCACCTCTGCCATCACCCACCCCTGAGAATGAGCTCCCCCTGGAGGAAATTGAGCTCAACATCAGCGAGATCCCCCCGCCGCCACCTGTAGAGGTGGACGTGAGGAGCATCGGCGTCCGGGTCACAGAGGAAAGCCTGGGTCTCGCCACCCTGGACCCCGGCAGTGTCTCCGGCCTGCAGCAGCAGCTCTCGGACCTTGAGGGTGAGTTGTCTGCAAGAACTGAGGAGCTGGCCCGGGTCAGAGCTGCCCTCCAGCAGCAGGAGGAGGAGTTCAAGGCCCGGGGGCACAGGATTCAGGAGCTGGAGCACACCGTGGCTCAACTGGCAGCAAAGCTTAGCCAGGAGGACACCAAAGACACGCGGGGCCAGACTGACGCCATGGTCAACACTGACCCTCTCCACAGACTCCTGGCCAGGGAGTTGTGTGACAAGAGCATTGGGGTCAACCTTGTGGGCAGCATGGGATCCGAAGGCGGGGGGGCCAGAGGAGAGGAGAATGGCCTTCTGTGGGGACAGGACAATCACAAATGCAGGGATCTGAGCCCAGCAGGATTGGTGCCACCGCCCCAGCTGTCACTGCTGCAGGGACCCAAGATGGTCCTCAACCCCTCTTTACATAGCTGCCTCTCCACTGAGCTCCGGATCGAAGAAGCAGGCTCTGAGCAGCGGGGAGACCCTCAGGGGGGAGCCCGGGGTCTGGGTAGGGGAGCAGGAGGCTCTTCATGGAGCGGCGACAGAAAGGCGCCCCCAGCAGGGAGGGAGGAGGCAGGTTCAGAGCTCCCGGGGAGGGAGCGCCTGGGAAGGCCGCCCGGCTCACCTGCAGATGCCACTCTTGGGCAATACGTGAAGAAGATCCAGGAGCTGCTGCAGGAGCAGTGGAGCTGCCTGGCGCACGGGTACCCGGAGCTGGCCAGCGCCCTCAAGCAGCCCGCCTCCAAGCTCAGCAGCACCCAGACCCAGCTCCTGAGCTCCCTCAGCCTGCTGCTGTCTGCCTGCTCCGCCCAGGCTCCAGCCCAGAAGGAGCCCCCGGCCCCCGGCGCCTCCCCACCCAGGGGTAAATACTGGTGCCCGAGACGGGGAACCCTTTCTCCTTTCCATGACGAGTCAAAGGGAAAAGGGGTTTTTTTTTTTTTTTATTGATGTTTTAATGGTTTCTAACATTGTGAAATTTTGGGTTGTACATTTTTGTCCATCACCCCATATATGACTCCCTTCACCCCTTGTGCCCACCCCCCACCCCCACTTCCGGGGTAACCACAGTCCAGTTTTCTCTGTCCATGTGTTGGTTTATATTCCACATATGAGTGAGATCATACAGTGTTTGTCTTTCTCTTTCTGGCTTATTTCACTTAACATAATACGCTCCAGGCCCATCCATGTTGTTGCAAATGGGACGATTTTGTCTTTTTTTATGGCTGAGTAGTATTCCATTGTATATATATACCACATTTTCTTAATCCAGTCGTCAGTCGAGGGACACTTAGGTTGCTTCCACTTCTTGGCTATGGTGAATAATGCTGCAATGAACATAGGGGTGCATAAGCCTCTTTGGATTGTTGATTTCAGGTGCGTTGGATAGATTCCCAGTAGTGGGATGGCTGGATCATAGGGCATCTCTATTTTTAATTCTTTGAGGAATCTCCATACCGTTGGGAAAAGGGGTTTTAATTGCATGAGTATGTTTTTAAAAAGATTTAAGCCCCTCCAGGAACCCAGTGGAATAAAGACTGATCCACGTAACAGTGGGGCTCCATACCCTACTCTCGTCCTGGCTCTACGATGGGGACTGACTGCAGGGCCAGCACGTACAGCTGTTCACACGGCACAGGGCACAGAGATGCCAGCCAGGGAGGGTCCATGGGAGCTAAAATCCAGCCCACTCTTCACTTGCCAAGCCTACAGCACTGCACCCACCCTGTTTCTCAGTTGCACTGCGCGAAGGCAATGTATGGGGCGAAGAATGGCCCTGGCTGTGTGTGCCCTACGCCTCGGCCCCTCCATCGTCTCCTGGGCTCTTCATTCCTCTGGTCCCCTCCGGTTTTTGCACACTAGAGGTTTTGTCCAGCTGGGGTTTGGAGGAACATGATATTGAGATCTGAAAATATTTCACTGAATATTTTCTGTGTGTGTGTGTGGGTGTGAGAGATGGAGTGATACTCACACATGGCAGTTGGCCCTGTGGCTGAGTGGCACTTCCTCTCGTAACAGAGCACACATTCTCCTCTGTGAGTAAAGTGGAACCATACTTCACTTTGCTCAGCGAGCAGCGTGTGCGTCAGCTTCCTGCCGCAGATCACAAACCGGCTGCTCCCTCATTGTTCGGTGCTGGTTCTAGTCTTGCCCCCTGTCCCTTTGAGCACAGCGCGGAAGATGCGTGCCCTTGCTCACGTGTGCGCGTGCCTGCCCCACATCACAGGTGTCGACTGGCACATGAGCCAGGGAGGTCGGCTGAGGTGCCCGGGAGCAGCGGCGGAGCAGGAGTCTGGGAGCCAAGTTCGGCTCTGGCTCTGCCGTTGCCTGAGCAAATGTGAGCCTCCGATGTCCCAGCTGTGAGGTGGGGACAACAAAGGCACCTGGCTGTCCTAGAGAGGGCTCCTGTAACTCTGCTCTGAGATCCACACAGGGGGCTTTGTGATCAGCGACAGCTCGGCTGGCGTTGACCAGAAGGCTGGGCCTCCTCAAAGACCTTCAAAATATTTGATTGACATCATTTAGTTCCCTGTCCCTTTCTGCCTCCTCGCACACCTTCAATCTGAATCCCCTGAAAGCAAAGGTCTGGTTTTGCTGCATTCTGGGGTATCCCCAAGATTCTTCTAACCTGTGATGTTGTGTCTGCCTAGAGATCTCCCCGTCGACCAGCCTTAAATCCATAATGAAAAAGAAAGACTATGGCTTCCGTGCAGGAGGTAATGGGACCAAAAAGAACCTTCAGTTTGTTGGGGTTAACGGTGGGTAAGCATCGCTCGTGACGCCCCATCACCTCCCTCCACGCTTGCTCTCCCGCGTCCTCCTCACCCTCTCTGCGTTGTCCTCGGCACTCTCTCTTCCTATGGGGAGGCATCTGGTTTTCATTCTTCTTCAAGGGACTTAATCTCAACAGCCCTTTAAAACCCCATCTCGGGTTTGCATGTGTTTGGCTCCTTGCCAGCGGTGGTGGTCTGCTGGATCCTGTGCTTTGATACGTCTTGGCTGTGGTCCCCCGGGGCCAGGATGCCAGGTGGCATTTGGGAGTTTGGGGGGCACATGGGCCCTTTAGGGAAGACATTTAATCTGGACCACAACACTGAAACTGGGGCAGACTCTTGATTTGTTGAGCTTCAAACTTCATCCATTTAATTTTTTTTCTTGCTTTTACTAACTTATTGCAAACCAAACCAACCTTTTTTAGGATGAAGAAAAACAACCAATGTCTATTGACTCAGAGCATGAACCACACCTTATATATTCTAGAGAGTAGATCATTGGATTTAGAATATTTTCTAAGTCAGTCATTCAACAAACATTTATTAAATGCCAGCAGTGTGTTAGGTGGTGGGTATAACCCACAGTTGGAACGTGGGCAGAGATAAGACGAGAAGTAGAGACAGTGCTGAGACGCTGGGATGAATTCCAGTGGAGGAGGAAGCACAGGCTGCTGTAGAAGCCCAAAGCGGGCACCTGGCCGGTAGAGGGCCTGGGGGGCTGACCGGAGCTGTCAGAACCCGGTTAATTGGGTCAGACCAGAGGGAAGACGCCAGATCCAAACAAGGTGATGTCACAGTTGCAGGTCTTGTGAGAGAAACGTCAGAAATGGTGGAACGGGATGACAGGGGAGTTGCTATTCCCACGCCTGCTAAGGTCAGACCCCAGGCCCAGGAGAAACCTTGTTTGGAGCTGTCAGCAGTTCATGTGCAGAACAGGGAATCAGCTCGGTCTGAGTCTGAAGCAGGTCCTGGCTCCCCCTGTTTAGACGGCCCCCAGTCCCCGTGCTGTCCCCAAGCCTGGAAGCCCATCTCCAGGCCTAGCCTGTCTCTCCCCCCCTGCCGGCTCCTGCCTTTCTTCCCCCTGTCAGGCCCATCTCGGGGCCTTTGCATCTGCTGCCCCATTTACAGAGCTCCTCGCCCAGGTGGTCCTCACTGTTTGTCACTTTGGCGCAGTGTCTCAGCCTTGAAACCCTGGCCAAGCCTTAAAAAATACTGATGCCTGGGTCCCCTCTGAAGACTCTAGTTTAGTTAGTCTGGGGTGCAGGACAGGTATTGGGGATTTCAGACACCCTCAGGTGATTCTGGTGTTAAAACTGCTGCTCTGATTCAAGCAGCCGCTCTGCCCATCAATCTGCCCCAGGCCCTTTACTATGTTATTCACTGTTCTGATCACCATCTGAGTCTATTGTTTACAGGTTTATTTTCTTCCTTTCCCTACTGGAAAATGAGCTCAGTTAGGACAGGACTTTGGTGCAGCACTTAGAACAGCGCCTGGCACAGAGTAGATGCTTAATAAATTTCTATTGAATGAATGAATGAACTTCCAGGTGAAGTTTTTATGAGAGCAATTCTAAGACGAGAACTGCTTGGTAAACGTAGTATGTCTCCCACTCTCTTAATCACAAAACCGGAAAGTTGTTCCAAGCACGAGAGGAAGAAATAGCTGGGTTTAAGCAGGACAGAATGCGAGCATAGCAGGGAGCAGGCTGGGTTTGCAAATCCAGTGAGCCCAGGGTCGTTATGTGGGGCCACGTTCAGAGGGAGAGCATGGGGGGCTCCGTGGAAGTGTGGCCACTCGTCTCCCCTGGTCTCTGTGGCAGTGTCCAGTGGCCCCAGAACCTGAAATCTTTCTCTTAACCCTGGCATCCTCCCTCGGGGTCTCCTGTTGACATCAGCAGGGGGATCAATAAATCTTCCGGGACCTGCCTCTGTGCTCTCTGGTCGGCCTCCTCAGTAGAGTCGCACATGAGTGAACAGAAGGATCATTGCCGGGGAGGGAGAGCCACGCGTTATGTGTCCTGTGCCCTCACTTTTGCTGTTCCAAGCAGTAGTTTAAACAGGCTGCAGCCGAGAAAGGCCGATGCTGGGTTCAGGTATCCTGGAACTCTGCTGGGAGCAGACACAGGTGTTCCTCCCTTGTCGGGGGTAAGCCGTGTGACAGCGGGGGACCAAGGAGAGGTCTCACAGCCACCCAGTTCAGAGAACTCAGGTGGGGTGGGGCTGTTTGCCTAGATCTGGGCCCCTCTCTGGACTGGGCATTAGGATTCCAGAAGCAGATGCTTTCGTGAGAACCCTGCCTGTCTGGATCATGTGGAGGCAGAGGCGAGTCAGGGCTTGGCTGTTTGTGTGCTCGCTGCAAAGAGCTTAGTTATCTTTTCTCCCCAGTGGTCTCTAGCCTTTGAGCCAGAGCTCTTGACCGCCTGTTTCTCTGACACTGAGGTTCCTGGGAGACCCCCTCCAGGCCTGTGGGTGTAGAGAATGGAGGAGGAGGTTAGGAAGCTGGGAAGTCTTAGCTAATGCCCACCTAGTCCTCATTCGTGTTGACACGGGCGGGCGTTGGGCAGGACACACAGACGAGTGACCTCTGTCTCCTTCCCCAGCTACGAGACCACCTCGAGCGAGGAGACCAGTGGTGAGGACAGCTCCCCAGAGGACCTGTCTGACAGCGAGGCTGAGAAGAAATGTGAGGGCCTGGAATACAGGCGGGGCAAGGATGCCCACCCCAGCAGCAAAGCGGGGCAGGGTGTCCCTGAGGGCACTGGCAGCGCAGGCCAGGAGAGTGGGCCTGGGGAAGAGCTCCCCCGCCCCAAGGCTGAGAGGTGAGTCAGAGGGGCACCGACAGGGGCGCTCGACCCTGGACAAAGGGCAAGGGCGGTTGTTCACCCCTTTATCCAATCCTTATTCATTCCTTCATCCATCTACTCACCAGTGTTCATTGAGTTTCTGTTCTACACCAGGTACTGTACACTGGTTGAACTAGACAGACGTGACTCCTGTCTTCACAGGAATACTGTCACAGACTGTCATGAAGCCAACATCGTCCTTACTCTGAACATGTGAAGGACTTTACATGTATTATCTCATATAATCCTTGAACAATCCTGCAAGGTAGAAAGTATGACCATCCCCACTTTACAGATGTGGAAACAGAGGCCTAGAGAAGTTAGGGGACCCAGCTGGCACAGCGGGGTCCCGACCCAGGGCTTCTCCGATCTTTCCCACATGCTGTCTGCCTGTTCCGTTGGCCATGCTGACCTAACCCTGCCTTTTAATATGAGGGGAGGTGGTGGGGCCGGCCCCGTGGCTTAGCCGTTAAGTGCGCACGCTCTGCTGCTGGCGGCCCGGGTTCGGATCCTGGGCGCGCACCGACACACCGCTTCTCCGGCCATGCTGAGGCCACGTCCCACATACAGCAACTAGAAGGATGTGCAACTATGACAGACAACTATCTACTGGGGCTTTGGGGGGAAAAAATAAATAAATAAAATCTTTAAAAAAAAAATAATAATAATAATAATATGAGGGGAGGTCGTGTGGCCAGCAAAAGCATCCTGCTTTTGGAGTTGGACACCCCGGGTTC
The DNA here is from genome assembly GCF_020826845.1 of Diceros bicornis minor. Lineage (NCBI taxonomy): Eukaryota > Metazoa > Chordata > Mammalia > Perissodactyla > Rhinocerotidae > Diceros > Diceros bicornis. Next base: position 1,873,556 of record NC_080743.1, on the reverse strand, counting down.
AAATCTCACATCTGCATGCGTTACTCTAGACCAGGTACTTAAGTCGTGGTCACCTCACTTGCCTCATCTGTAAAACGTGGATAATGGCAGCCTGCTAGGTGTGGTCTGAGGACTGGATAAGAAAAGTACGTAAAATGCCCAGTGACGTGCTTGCCACATGATGGGCTCTCAATAAATGGGAGAAGTAAGAACAGTCAGTGCCACTGTCATCGCTGTCACCGTCCCCAGCCTGCTTGCTGGAGGAGTGACGGGCAGTGAGTATGGCTGACTGTTCAGCAGGTGGACGGGGCTGCTCCAGTGTGGCAGCACCGTAAGGACGTGATGAGAGCGGAGCTTCCCGGTGACCAGTGCCATCGAGTCCCAGCCTGGCCTCTAATGCCGCGTCTGCCATTATGCTAACACAGGAAGGATGCTGGTCATCGAGCACGCCCGGCCTAATTGATTTCCATTTTATTGACTTATTAGCACTATGGTGTCCTTCGTGGAAGAATAACCTGAAGAAATTCGCTGGTATGGATTGGGTTCTTTGGATTTGTCAAGTTGCTCCAGCAGAAAATGTTTGATCCAAAGTCAGAAAGACAACCCTCCCTTTCCCGGCATGTCAGGAATTGCCGTTGGGCCTGTGGCCCCCACTTTGGTGGGGCCATACTTGGTGATCTGCTCCTGTCCCCCCAAAAACAAAAAAAGCAGGGTGAAAAGGGAAATGGGCTTGACTCACCCTTCAGAGGAGTTCAGAAGCCTCGTTGCCAGGAGGCTGTATCCACCCGGATTTCTGAGGAATGAATGCCCCTCATCTGGGGAGTTGCCCAGCTTGGGTGTTTGAGCTGCTGAGAAGTGAAAGAGGAGAGTGAAAGTTGAGGTGGGGATAAGCTTCTTTTTCATCAGCATGGAGTCTGATATATACATATATTTATTTTTCTTTAGATATAAACCCTCAGAAGAGTTCCTTAATGCATGCCGGGCGTTGAGCCAACATCTGCCAGAAACTGCGACCACCACCGACCAACTCTTGGTACCCTGATTTTTCATTGTCGTGTCTGTACTGTTAGTTCCCACTGGGTGACTTTGGTCCCTTGCCTCAGCAGCAGTGTGGCATGCACACAGCCGTCCCTTTCCTCTGGGCGCTCGCTCATGCGCCCAAACTCTGCTGCCTCAGGGGGCGGACCGTGCTGGGAAAGGGGGAGTGATGCATCTGCACAAGAGAGCAGGCCTGTGCTTGGGGCGTTACCAGCTGGTATTAGGCATTGCGCCCTGACTGTCAGTCATAAAGCTATTTGTGGCTTAGGCTCAGAATTGCCTTGCAGTTGAGAGAGCTGTGGGTAGAGTGGGAAAGAGCGTGTGGAAGGGGACCCACGGGTTCTGTTCCCAGGAGCGCTGCCTCTGAGATACCGGGCAGGGCAGTTCAATGCTCAGGGCCTTGGTTTCCCCATTGATGAGGTGTGGGTGGTCTCCTTCACCCCCAAGCCCTGGCATTTAACTCTGTAGTCTTTACTGGTTTTCTTGAGGTGCACCTATGGGTCCAAGACCACAAACAAGAAAATACACCTGTTTCCTCCTTAACACCTTCCTGCCACGGAGATTTAAACACAGAATAATTGGGTTCTACTTGCAATCCAGAGATACTGGCACACAGACACATTTTCCCAAAGTAGGAGAGCAGCTGGTAAGACCCAGCATGTAACAACTTGTAAGCATTTTTAAAGACCATTTTGTTCTTTGCAGAAGAGTCTTAGGAGTAAAAACGATCGATTCAGCCCAACCCATTGTCATTATTTTATCTTAGCTGATTTGGCAAATAACTGTTCCCAGATTGATAAAGAGCCAATGTGTGATGTGGATGTTGATCGAAACTCCTGTTACTTATTCTTAAGTCAATTACAGAATAAGTTATTTCTTAGCTCTACATTTAAAACCCACCACTATGTTCCTTAATATGAGCATCTTTCTCCAGATTCTCCTGAAGATTCCCTGGATAAAGGAGATATTCTGATAGATAAAAAGTGTTTCAGCTGCGAAGATTCCACTGTTTCCACCTAGACGAGTGATCAGAGGCTACGCAGATCTGACACCACATCCATGTTAGGGTCACAGGCCCCCCCACCTTAGAAACAAAGCAGAGTATACAAGGACCTCACTCTGTAGAGCCAGGGGAGGTTAGGGAGCCTGCCCTTTTTTCATCCCTGTTTTGTAGACTAGTAAGGTTCAAAAACGTTGTATGACTTCCAAGGTCACACGGCTGAGCCAGGACATAAGCCTGGCCACCTTGGTTCAGTGACTCCCAATGCAGTGCCTTTTCCAGAATGAGTATGGAATCGTTTCTGATAATCCCATCCCCGTAGTTTCTCCTCCCCTTTAGACAAATGGTCTAAACATGTTCCATGTTGAACACTTAGGTCACGTCACACACGGAGTGGGTGTCATCCGCTCTGGAACTCTCCTCATTCATGGTTCCAAAGGAGCTGAATACTGCAGACAGCGGGGTCCTGCGATGGGTTCTTAAACCATCTTCTCTGAAGGTCCTAGCAAAGCTTAAAAGCCAAAAATAATTCAAGCACAGCTATCTGGGTTTTATTTCAAGCACAAGTTGGGCGTGTTGTTGGTCTTAGCTTTCAGCATGCATTTTTCCCATTACTACAATGTTGTGGCTTTCCAACTATGTGTATTAAAAACATGCAGCAGTCCTGGTAGAGTCTGGGCTGAGGTCTGGACAGGCTGGCTGTGCGTGCGTGGAAGAGAGGATCTTGGTTGTCCTGTGCGTGTGGGGATGTGATCTAAGCTTCAGCTTCCACCCAGTGAAGTGCTTTGTTACCGGTTGTCATGTTGCTCTCCCAGTCTCCCTTTCTGCCTCAATGGGGGGCCAGTCGCGGGGGCCATACTGTGACAGGTTCACAGTATGTTGCTGCGTCCCCAACCCCGCTAGCTCTGAGCCCTCCAGGAGTAAGTTGCATGGGGAGTTGGAGGGACAGAGGTGGAGGCATCAAAAGCTGACTTTTCCCAGTGGAAACGAACACCCCAGCTGGAGCATCTAGGCCAGGTAACCTCTGGACTTGGAATCTTTTGGTGTTTCAGAGGCAGAGCCTGAACACCATCAGGCAAGAGTGGTTCCGCATCTCCAGCCGGAAGTCGTCTAGCCCTGCTGTGGTGGCCGCCTACCTCAACGGGGTCCAGCCTCATTCCCAACACGTCCTCAAGCTGCTTGTCAACCTGGCTGATGGCAACGGGAACACAGCCCTTCACTACAGCGTGTCTCACTCCAACTTCCCTGTCGTGAAGCTGCTGCTGGAGACAGGTCAGAGCTGGCTGCTTCTGTGCAGCCTGCGCCCCTCCCGGAGGGCAGTGCTTGTACCCACTTCTTTCCAGCAAGAGACTCCTCACTGTTGAGTTCCTCCTGTATAGGAGCTGGACTGGACCATGTTGCCTTTATAATATCATTTATCCTTCACAACACTCCTGTGATGTGGGTATTATTATTCTCATGTTGCACTTGAGGAAACTGAGGCTCAGAGAGTTATATACTTGCTCAGGTCACAGGGCTGGTAAATAGTCGAGACGGACTTTGTATTCGGTCTGTCCAACCCCAGAGCTATACCACACTGCCCCTAGGAGAGGTCACGTGTTACATCTTCATAAGTACGTTGTAGCAAAGGCCGTGGCTCCGTTTGATCAATTTGACTCAATTTGGCTCAGTCATCCTTCACCAAATATTTGTGGACTACGTGTGAGGTCCATGCTGGCCACCACCAGGGATGCAAAGGTGAGCCAGGTGTGAGCCCTCTGCTTCCCAGGAGGTCACAGCCTGATGATCAGGGTGGAGCAGGGAGACAGCTCACGAGAGAGAGGTACAGAACGTGATTCCAGGACAGAAGTGAGACAATGTCCTGTTCAGGGAGCAAGGAAGGTACACTGAAGCAGGTGGGATCCAGCAGAGGGAGAAATCTCCCAGAGGAGAACACCAAGGAGGTAAGAAAGGAAAATCTGGAGACCAGAAGGCTTCCGGTTGGATTGGGACATGAATTAAGGTTGAGGAGGTAGGTGGAACCACAGCGTGGAGGACCTTGAGTGCCAGACCGAAGAGTGTGAGCCTATCTGAAGGCAGCGAGCAGTCAGTCCAGGGTGGTGAACAGGGGAACACCGGAACCAGGCGAGTTCTCCACAGAGGTGAATTTGGTGGTAGGAGCAGGGGCAGGAGGTGGCGGGCCAGGCAGGAGGCCATTGCAGGGTCCACAGAGAGGTAGTGAGGGATCACAATAGGAGAGGGTGGTAGGAATAGAAGAGCAGAAAGCCACTGGGGAGCTAGTGACAGACTGGCTGTGAGGGAGGGGAGTGGGGTTCTCTGATGTGTTGGGCCTGAATGGCTGAGAAGATGGTGCAAAAGGAGGAGAACAAGTGTGGGGGAAGCAAAAAGGATAATTCAGTTTGGGGCAGATTTTGAGTTTCCCGTAGGTCGTCCAGATGGAAGTTTCCAGAAGGCTATTGAGAATTCCAGATCCAAAATTAACGGGCAGTAGACTTTTGGGTGGGGCCAGCTAGAGCACAGCCAATGGAGTCCTTTAGGAAAGGAATGTAGATGGAGAAGGGAAGAGGCTGGAGAGGGAAGCCCTGCGGAATGCTTGCATTTAGGGGGAGAGAGAGAGAGCACACCGGTGGAGGAGACCCAGACGAGCTGTGTGAGAAGCAGGAGAAATAACAGAATAGTGGCCAACAGGGACCAATGATGAAGACAACGTCAGGAAGAGAGATCATCCGCTGGGCCAATATGATAGTACCCTTGAAGGATGATGCCTGGGCTTGGCAGGTTTGGGAGGGGTTCACTGGTGACTTTGAAAACAGCCGTTTCAGGGAGATATTGGGAGGAAGCTGGATTGCAGAGGTGAAAGGAGTGAAGTGGGTGGGTCGGGAAGGCAGTGATGCAGCGTCATGACTGGAGGAGGCAGGAGAGACTGCAGTTATTTTTGTGTGTTTGGGGATAGAGGATACCTGAGCACGTTTGTTGGCTGAGAAGAAGAGTCCAGGGAGGCGGGGAGGGGGACAGAAAGGGAGACAGAGACAGAGATAAAGAGAGAGAGAGAGATTAAAGATACAAAGAGGAGAAGAAGCTTGGTCTTGCAGGAGCTGGAAAAACCTGGAATCCACAGCAGATGCAGATGAGGTCAGCCTAGTCACGCTGCTGGATATTTGTTCCTTTGAGATGGAAATGAAAGGAAGGGAAGGTGGTAAAGGTCCAGAGAGATGCTGAGGAGGAAGAAGAGACATGAAGGCCACTTGCTTTTTGATCTTGGCCTTGATCTTCTCGGGAAAGAGAGAGCGGGTTCTGGGTTGTGCAATCTGGAAAGGGGTGGTTAATAGTCAAACAAAGAACTCTGCAAGGATTGCTGAGCGTCCCCATGGTCTGCTGACACCAGAGCACAGGGCTCAGAGTGGACTTTCAGCAGCGTGTGTGACAACATCAAGCAGCCTGGGAGTGACGGTGTGGACAGGTGGGTGATGGGGCTGACTGAAGGTGTGTGGGTCCCCGAAATGTCATCTATGAGTTAGGGAGGCTGTCGGGGGGATATCTAGGAGGGTCCCTACCAGAGGTTAAGCCCCAAATGCTCTCCACAGATTAGGCCCTCGGCTGAGCACCCGGCATATGAGATCTCATTTAATCCCATAATGATCGTATTAATAGGGATGATTATCCCTGTTTTATGGATGACGAAAGTGACGCTCAGGAAAGTCGACAGGCTTGTCCGAGATCACGTCACAACTAAGTGTGCTGCTGGGGTTTGAAGTCAACACCATTGAGTTGTTCTTCTCATTCCTGGCATCCAGGAAGTGGAGCACTTGCTGGATCTGTAAGCCTTATTAGGAGGCTGGAGGGGGAGTTTAAATGGGCATCGGAAAGTCTGAATTCTGGTTCCAAGAGCTTTCTCCCAACTTGGATCTTGTCCACCAGCTTAAACCCCTCCCACGGCCTCCCATAGCTCTTAGAATGGAAGGCAGCTTCCTCAGCCTGGCCCTCAGCAATCCCAGATGGCCTAGCTCCCACCTGCCTTCACTCTCTCTGCCACCACCACCATCCTCCTTCCCTCCACTCCGGCCACGTGGCCTCAAACTCGCAGAGCGCATTCCCTCCTTGGGACCTTTGCACTTGCTTTGTAGCTGGAGTCTCTTCCCTGAAACTCTTCTCATGACTGGCTCCTTCTCGTCCTTCAAGTGACAGCTCAGATGTCACCTCAGCAGGCTTCCTGGTGACTCCATCTGAAGTGGCTGCCCCGTCTCTCTCTCTCTAGGGGAACACCTTGTTTCTTTCTTTCGATGATCTTTGCTTGTCACTTCTGCCCAACAGAACTCAGTTAACTCAGTCATGGGGGCTTCTGTCGTCTTGTCCCTTTCAGTATCCCAAGCACCTAGACGAGTTCCTGGCTTATAGTAGGTGTTGAGTGAATCTATCTGTTAAGTGACCCCTGGGAGCTAGGTTAAATTCCAGGAAATTTTCAGTTCTCCAGAATTCCGTCAAGCGCTTTTCACCTGAATGGATAGGTGACGTACATAATGACAGCCCCAAGTTCTTTCTGCTTCCCACATTATCAAAGGAAGATGCAGTTACAGTTCTAACATGGAGCCGATTTTGTTGGATTTCAGTTCCTCATGGGTTCATGGGTGCCATAAATGTGGTAGCTGTGTTGAGGAAGGCGCACACCTGAGTGGAGCGTGCCTCTGTGTCCGTTTACCACGTTCGATGTCAGGGGCTGTCAGTAAGAACAACTTCCACTGCTCTTTGAGGGCCTTCCCCACCAGTCACAGTGCTGGTGTGGTACACATATGCACGGCCACATACGGTCCTTGTGGGGACCGTGAGGCAGATATGAGCTGCATTTTCCAGGTGAGCAAACTCAGGCTCAGAGAGGTCAGCTCATGTGGTCAGGGTCACAGAGCCAGTCAGGAGCTGAGCCAGAATTCCAACCATGATCTGTCACCCTCCCAACCTGGGCTTTTTCTGCTACCCCAAACCAGGTTTCAGGGACACTGTGAGACCTTGGAAGCCCCTGTTATGTGCGCAAAGAATCCAGAGATGGGGAATGTGGAGCCCTCGTCTTAAGTAGCTCACAGACATGCAGCTGTTAGCAGTTCTCCAGGTGGGCCGGGCCAGGCCCGAGGATGGACGACATCAGATTAGGCTGTTGTAAATTTTTGCTGATGTTGGCTGAGACTCCATCAGTGCTCATCAGCCCTGAAGTGGCTTGGAAGCTTTTCCCTTTAACGACTGGAAGAGCTATGTGGCCACAAGCATGAGGTCTGAAGGGGGCAGGGAGAAGAGGCCGAAAGTGCCGTTCCCTTCCCTCCCTGGAGGAGGCCTGTGGAGGGGGACGGACGGTCACACTCCCAGACCTGGGCTCCCTTCCCTGGCAATTGTGAAGCATCGGGAAAGCACATTGGAAACTGTGAGGGGCTGCAGGAGGTGACCTGTCTGTGGAACACAGAGCTCAGTCCTTTGTGACCCATCCTTCGTTTTGCCAGATGGCCGCTGCAGAGGAGGAGCATGCTTGTCCTCCCCTCCCCTCCAGGCTCCTGGGGGGCTGCCCAGAAGCTTCTGCTGTGAAAGCCCTGGGTCCTCAGCCCTCACTCTGCTGAGCTACAAGTCATGTTTCTGAAGAGAGTAGAGAGAACCACGACCTGAGGCTCATTTACACCTCTCTGAAGCAAATAAAATCGTTCTGGGGTAAAAACAGAAGAGTCACTAGCAGGCAGTGCACACAATCCCGTCTTCACCAGGACGGAGCTGGGAGGCCATGCTTGGAGGTGTGATTCAGCTTTCCTGGCCCAGCTGCTCATGACAGCGGTCAGAGGAGCTTTGGGGAGGAAAGTGCTGATTTCTCTGTATCCACCGGCATCCTGGTATCACTGTGGTACATTTCTGAAAAATTGTTGGGGTTGGCTGGAGGGAATGTCGGCCAATGTTGGTTTTTCCCTTGCACGGAACTTGTCAGTATCCGTGACTGACATTTTTTTAAAAACCAGATGTGTTACAATGCATACCCAAGTCTTCCCGAGCGAGTAGCAAGGATATAAAGACAATAATACCGTTCTGGACAATAATAATAACAACACTTAACGCTTTCTGAGTGTTTACTATGTGCTAGGTGCTGTGCTAAGTGCTTTTGGTATTTGAACTCATTAAATTTCTATTATCATCCCCATGTCACAGAGGAAATGCTAAGAAAGGCCCGGTGACTCGATCTCTGAGATAGTTTTACTATTGTCCAAACATAGGTTTTTCACATAAGCAGTGGTACTGGGAGGATCTGCTTTCCCACACAGCATCTCCCGTGAGAGGGGGGATGTTGACACAGCAGACAGCAGGCTGATAACCTCCTGCGCCTCCTTTGGTGGGAGGGATAGGAATGCACATCCCCAGGGTTACAAAGCAGAAATTTCTTTTGAGTTCTCATTTAATACTTCATCTTAAAACTATGCCAGTTTTTCCTTTTTGTGAAATGTATATTCTTAATTGCTTTAATATAAAAATGTATGGAGTCGTTTTCCCCTCCGTTTTTCAAATGAGATGGTTATTCCTGGAAGATTTCCCATGTTTATCCTGTGGCATTCTCATGCCCCTTGGTACATTGCACAATGTATCACTAGAGCTTTGGAAGGACCTGCAAACACAGCCATCAGCTTAGGAGACACACATAGGCACAGAGAGAGTGAAATCTGAAGTTGCGGCCATGGGTGACATGGGGCCGGGTGAGTGGTGGGCTCTGGAGCCTGACAGACCTGAGTCCTGGTCTCACCTCACCTTCGCTTGGGCAGTTTATGTAGCTTCACTGGCCTTCAGTGTCCTCATCTGTGAAATGGGAACATGTCTTGGGCTCCGCTTTAGGAAATAAAGCCATGGTATTGGCCCCCTTGGCCATCTCTGACTCTGCCGTCAACCTTTCTTGCTGGGTATCCTCAGAAAACTTGTAAAGAAAAGTAGCCACTTTGAAGGGCTGCTAAAAATGTAAAACATGGATTCAACCACTGGGAAAGGATTGCCCTGTTCCGTGGCCTTTTAGCCAGCAGGCAGCGTCCTGTTGATCAGGCTGGAGCGGGGTCTTGCCCTGGCCCCTCGGGAGCCGTTCCAGTGGCTGCTCCTCTTGCAGGTGTCTGCAGTGTGGACCATCAGAACAAAGCTGGCTATACCGCCGTGATGATCACTCCCCTGGCTTCTGCAGAGAGCCATGAAGACATGGCTGTTGTCCGGAAGCTCTTAAGAGAAGGAAATGTGAACATCCAAGCCACTCAGGTAGGAGGTGTGAACATGATCTCCTCCTTAATAAATGTGGGCACTTCCCAGTTTTATTCTGCCAGCGGGGTGAGAAATTCATGCAGATCCACGTAGGGTTTTTAACTCAAGAGGTCTGGGCTTTCCAAACGGCATCTTTCCAAAGCCTGAACGTTTGATTTCCTCAAAGGCTCCCGAGACCCAGAGGCAGCTGGGACAGAGGTCAGTGAGCTTGTAATCTGTGTCCCAGTCTGAAAGTGGGCAAATTCCATCTGGACTCGACTTCTCGAATCAGATATTCCCACACTTAGCTCCTTGAGAAGGCATTTGCTAGTTGGCTGCTCTAGGAATGCCCTGCAGGTGATCCACCTTGCTCATGAGCCCCAACTCCCAATTCCCACAGGGCGGTGTGAGGGGGACCAGGTCCCCGTGCTGGAGAGGGGTCCTTCCCTGCCAGCCACCACCTCACCGCACGCCTGTGCTCTTTGTGCAGGGAGGCCAGACGGCGCTGATGCTGGGAGTCAGCCACGACAGGGAGGACATGGTCCAGGCGCTGCTCAGCTGCCAGGCAGACGTCAACCTGCAGGACCACGAGGGGTCATCGGCCCTCATGCTGGCCTGTCGCCATGGCAACGCTGACATGGTGCGGCTGCTCCTGGCACACCCGGCCTGCGACAGCAGCCTGACTGACAAGGTGAGACTCAGGCGATTAACAAGTAGGTGTTTGCCTCCCTTCCTGAAAAGCGCCTTGCCAGCCAGCGGAATTCAGGGAACCGTCTGGCAGCAGCAACCGAATCAGCCTCCTAAGGCTGTTGTGGGATTTAAATGAGATGATCCATGGTGAATGCTGGGAGCATTGGAGCTGGGGAGCCCCAGACACTAGCCTTTCACCCCATCCTGAGGGGACGTGCCCAGGCCTGGCTGAGGCCCTGAGCCTCCTCTGGTCACGGCAGTAATAGTGCGTGGGCTTTGAGGCAGCAGCTTGGATGGGGACCCCCTGCTGTCTGTGGGGTCTCCCAAAAGGCTGGATAAGGAGCCAAGTGGAAATCAGGTCCCCTCCTGGCAGTGATCCGCCTCACAGGGCAGCCCCTCCATCAAGCCAGCCTGCTCAGGTCGTGCCGCGGACATGTGCTTCTTCCATAAACTGCCTTGTGAGGCGCTGGTGAGGATGATGGTGACAGCTAACGTGTGTCAAGAGCTTGGTGCCGGGCACTGTACTGAGTGTTCCATCCCACTTAAATCCCACACCAGCCGGGGAGGGGGCTCTGTGGATGCCCAGTTTGCTCACAGGTGCCCTGGGCTTGGGTGGCTCACCCAAAGTCACAGCGAGTGGAACCAGCTCCGTCCACTCCTAAGCCCACACTCAGCTCTGCATCATCGTCACTTGTCACACTGTGGGGCCACGCCTCTGGTTCCTGCTGAGTCCCCAGCACCGAGCAGAGTGTCTGCCACACATCAGGCAGGTGAATCAGTGTTGAATGAGTGAACCCCTGAGCTTGAGGTGGACGGTCAGGACGCGGTCCTTTTACTGGTTGTTACGGTAGGTAATAACTCTAGAGTCCTTGTGGGACATTACCTCGCTGATCCTCCGTCACCCAGCGAGGTGGAGACTGCTGGCCCATCTTTACCACCAAGGAGACAGGCGTGGAGAGCTTACGTTGCTGTCATGGGTGCAGGCTGCGGGTCCTTGGAGCAGGGATTCAAGCCCCGGCCTGACTCCAGTGTCCTATTGTTGGCACTATCCTCCTCCACACTCTCTTAACACCCACAGTTCAGGGCAACAAGGGCCTGGGGAGGGGAGAGAGTCCCCCACCTGCTCTTACTAGGCCACATCTGAACTGCCCAAGATTATTCCATCAGCGATTCAAGCTGCTGGGTCCCTCCCACGCCCAGGAACAGCCACCCCAGTCCAGTGTCTCAGGTCCTGTGAACCCCAGCTCCATCCACGGCTGTATCTGAGATAATGAGAGAACACAGACCCTCCTGAAATGCACGTGGGAACATGGGCTGCTGGAAACAAGAGCCTCCTTGTCCAAACACTGTACAGTCAGACAAAGGATCTGCGTTAATGAGCCCCCACAGGGTCGCCCTGAGGCAGGAGGAGGCAGCCCCTCAAACTGGAGCAGGCCAGGGCCGTCTTAGAAGTGACCACTGCTATTGCCCGAGGAGGCCTGAGATGCAGGCCCGTGGGACAGGGCGTGTGAGCCCTGAAGGTCCCTGGTAGCTGGCTAATCATCAGTGAATCTGGACACCTCTGCAGGTGGGTCACAGACGAGAGGTCAGTGGCTGCTCTGAGGAGGTGGAGGAAGGGCCGTCGAGGGGGCTCCGCTGTGCTTCAGACAAATCGAGTGACTGTGAGAAGCGTGGACTTAAATACTCATGAGCGTGAAAGTGGGTTTAGTGACTGTGCCCTCGGGCAGGTCACCTGGCCACTCGGAGCCTCTGTGTGCTCGTCTGTAAAGGGGGCTAGTAACAGACCGTCTCTAAGTGTGGGGATATTGATGAGGCCGGTACTCGACACCTAGGAGGTACCCACTCGACGGGAACTGTCACCGCTGTGAACGGGTGAACAGTGGTGGCTGATGCGAAGCAGCCCCACAGGACTGAGTGGGGACCTCGCCTGCACAGGCAGGGCCTGGAGGGAGTAGGGAGGGTGAGGGTCTGGGGTTAGGAGAGCCAGTCAGAGAGGCCTGGCCCCCAAAGGGAGAAGGGGCTTTCATTCGGGGTGACTTTGCCCCCCAGGGGAGACTCGGCAGGGGACATTTTTATTTGTCACAAGTGGGGGAGGGGTGTTCCTCGCTTCTAGTGGGTCGAGGCCGGGACGCTGCTCAAGTTCCTGCGAGGCACGGGAGCAACGAAGGATCACAGCTTACCCGGCCCAACACGTCGACAGCGCCGCGGTTGAGGAAGCTGATGTAGGCGCGTGCTGCGGTCCAGGTGGGCTCAGATGGCCGTCTCAGTCAAATGCTGGACCAGGGAGAGCCAGACCGGGGTCTGGGACAGGCCGGCTGCAGGTCAGGCCTCGAAGCCTGGGGCGGGGCACTGGCCGCCTGTAGGAGAGGGTGGCGGAAGGTGGGGAGGTGAGGGAAGGCGGGTAAGCGCAGGGGCCCGGCCTTGGGCAGCGGGCCGGCGGAGGTTCTGGACCCCGCTCACGCCCGGTCACCTGCTGCCTGCTTGGTCAGGGTTGACTCAGGGTCACACCCAAATCCCCCAAAGGTGCTATGCTGAGAAGTCTCCGCGGGAGACGGGCCCGTGACTGGGCCGACGGCCACCGAGCCCCCTGCTGGAGCTTCCACTTGGGGGCGAGTCTGCCCCTCTTGTGATCACCGTATCACGTCAGCGGTCAGCTTTCCCACGGAGGCTTAGATGCAGGCCCAGGTTATCTGATAATTCCCTCGGAAAACTGAGAGAATTCAGGTCTTGAAATTGGTTTCTCTCATCCCGCCAACATTTAAAGGTTGATGTAAATGCAGAACCCCCAGAACAGCAGGCAAGGCACTTCCCCTGGGTTAGAAGGTTGTTCAAGAAAGTAGTCACCCAGCCTCTTGGGGCTGCCAGAGTGACAGGACCGGGAGGTGGTGAGGACTGAGCCTGACCCAGGCTCGCCTTTGACGGCTTGTTTGGCAGCCATCAAATCGAGAGCTTCCCGAAGGCAGAGACGATGCCTCCCCATCTTTGCCTGATACGTGGTGGGTTCTTGGTGAGCTCTTATCGTATTGAGGGCTACTTTCCACACACACACACATGCATGCGTGCGCGCACACACACAGGTCCTTTCAGTATCCTCAGGCCTGCAGTCTCGCCGAGCAGGGCTCGCCGTGCCTGGTCCCACTGCAGCTGCATGCCGTGGGCTCGTTCCCGTGTGAGGGACACATGCTCCCAGATGGTGTCCAACCACGCTTTCTGAGTTGAACGTGGTCCCTCATCTCCACGTCTGCAGCTGAGGAGCTCACAGACGCAGGCTGTTGTCTTCAGGCGGGCTCAGTTCAAAGTTCAAAGGTGCATGTGTCCCTGGGCCTCCCTGTGCTCTTTCCCATCACAGCGGTAATCACACCGTCTCTGTGTTTACACAGAGTCTCTGGGTTGACAGCGAGCAGCGATGGAGGCCAGAGTGCAGGGGACGGGCCTAAACAAACCAGGCCCGTCCGTGGGGCTTTTACAAGACTCCTCTGCTGGACGTCTTTGCTTCCTTCCAGATTTGTCCAAGCTAAGAGAACACTCACGAGGATTTAGGGTGCTCTGGGTCTTCATCAGCTTGGAAGCATACCTCTCTGGTACCGTCCAGCTCCCCTTTCCGACAGTGCTAATTGAGGCCCACCAAAGGCAGGCACGGGGCCAGGGCTGGGCCAGCAGGAACAGGCCAGAGCCCGGCCCGACCTCGTGGAGACAGCGTTATCACATCACCCACACCACCAGCTCATAAAGGGCGGTGAAAGGAAGGTACAGGGGTCACGGGGCCTTTTCAGAGACAGAACTTCCTAGGTTTTATGAAGCCCATGTGCCATCCTTGGGGGTCCTGCTGAAATGTGCCCCCTACACACACACATACACACCAGTCATCCCCGAGTGCACTCTGCTCCCCTTCTGGGCTGTGTGGCCCTTTGCCTGCATTATGGTTACTGACTGGACTCCATCCTGCGCACAGAAAAGAGACTGCAGAGTTTTGAGCCGAGCGTGGACACCTCCCACCGGCTTCTGCGGATGTTTCCCGTTTTAGGAAGCGATCCCATCCATACACAGTGGGAACGACCTGGTGGGTCTTGGGTGCCCCCCACGTTATCAAACCCATTTTTTATGCAGCAAGATGTAAGAATATTCACACCAACTAGGCTAAATAAGGATCATAGACAGCCTCAGGTCGGGTTTTCCCTCCAAAGGGGTTACCAAAAAAGTGGTTTGGGGAGCTGTTTAGATTTCAGAGTTCTGGCTGTGAGATGGAGCCCACTCCTGAGACTGGCTGCCCTTGCGGAGCTCAGCATCTGCTCATCTCTCTGGAGGAACGGCCGGTGTTGCTGCCGAGAGCCCTTCTGTGCGGCTTCCTCAGGCAGCAGGACCTGCTGCTTCCTGCGTGGCGCCAGCCGTGCAAAAAGCACTCTGGTGTCCTGTACCAGGAGGTAAAAATGTGAGTGTCCTTCCATGCTGCAAGCCCACTTCTACGAGTTGGTCCTTAGGAAGTGATTAGAAATGGGAAAATGCTTTCTGTACTAAGTTATGATGGTGAAGACTTGGAAACAATCTAAGTCTACAGTAGAAGGGAAACAGTTCAGTAAATTGTGGAGTATTATACAACCAATAAGAAAAATTATATGTTATGATGACTGTGTAAGAACAGGGAAAAATCTTATAGCCTACCATGGTAAGTTAAAAATAAAAGCAGATTCAAAAATTGATACACACTATCATTCCTCTGTTTAAAAACCAACAACAAATTTGCCCAGGAGAAAAGACTGGAGGGAAACACACCAAAATGCGAACTTGCATTTAGGTCCATGTAGTGGAATAACGGAAGAGTTCTTTCCTCTGTTTCCCAATTTTTTAAAAAAAGTATTAAAAACTAAGCAACGTGTCTTTATTTCCATTGCACGGCTCTCTAGGGGTGAATGCTGTTTCCGTGGAAAGGGGCCCATCGCTCCTGAGCCTCATGCCCTATGAACCCCCTCCTCCCCAAGGGTCTCTGGACACTTGGAATAGACTTCCATGCCCCCTGCATGCCCCCTGCTCCCAACTCGCCCTTCCTCTCTGGGGCGGGAGGCAGCTGGGATAAAATTTGTTTCTGCTTTTCTTTCTCCCCTGCAGGCTGGCCGAACAGCTTTGTCCATCGTCCTGACATCACCCGCCCACGTGGAAATTGCAGGGCTTCTGCGTGCCCACGCGGAGCAGGGCAGGTCCCTGGGGCCGTAGGGGCTGCGGAAGAGCTGGCAGCGGGAACAAAGGGCTCCCTCTCTGGATCCTCCCTCGCCCTTGGAGAGGGCATGGGTCAGAGCCCGAGGGCCGCCCCTCAAGAGAAGGAACTATGTCAAATATGCACATACATTCCTGCCGTATAATTCTGCTCATTAAGATGCTTTGTAGTTTTGCCTTAGGCCAAGCCCCCAAACTCCGCGGCTGCAGAGCAGGGTGCAAGGCGCAGGGTGCACTGATGTCTCAGCGTCCCAAACATCCCAGCCTTGAGTTCCTCGTGCCTCCACCCTGTGTAGCGCCGTGTAGCAGGCAGGCAGGAGCACATTAGCACAGCAATACTTTTTACATGGAATTTTTAAGTGCACCATCCTTTTGTTTTTTAATCAACTGTATATGAATTTGTCCGTGGAATATGCATGTCTAGAGAGGATGGCAGTTACGCAGCCGCCCTGGCGATCATCCTCTAGAGGACCCCAGGAGAATCACCACGCGGACGGGTGAGACTGAACAAGCCCCCTTTGGGGCCCTTGTTTAGTTGGAGTTGACAGAGAAGTCTTAAATTCCGTCAAGATAGATAGGAAGAAGCACGTTGGCGTCAGTGCCAGATACAGTCTCGACTGTTTCCGAGTCTTCGAGTGGCTCCAGTTTGCTCTAGGGAAATTGGAATTAGGAAATTCAGTGCAGTGATGCACACCAGTGGTGTCTAGGCAGAGTCCAGTTAGACGTCTGCTCTCCTGAATCTGTGAAACAAATCGATCAGAGTGAGCATCCTCCTGGGTGGGTTACTGTCATCCAGAAGCCCCCGCATTTCCTCCATGGCTGTACCCATGGCCTCATGGTAATCCCCCTCCTTTCCTCTCCTAGCCCTTATGAGCCAACTGTGAGGCTCACCTCCCCCAGGCTCTGAGGTTTCCAAGGCTGCTAATTGCAGAACCTGTGGGCCTGGGCTGCAGCAGGAGTGTGGGGCCCCTGGCAGGGCAGGGCAGGGCCCACCCTGGGCTGATGTCTCTCTCCAAGGCACAGTTCTTTCTTAAACTTCCATAATCCCAGGAGACCACACGTGCCCGGCTCATATTCAGTAAGTCACTCAAGGTTATCTATGAATTTGTTCTTTCTTAAGTCTCTTATGCAAAAAATCTCCCTTCTATAAAAAGGAGAGACATCTAAGTTCGGTGAGCCTCACATTAAAACCCCATTTTGACTCAGATACCGATTTGCTTGGTGCCCCCTGGGTGAGTTACAGAACCTTCTTGGGCCCCAATTTCATCATCTCTGAAAACGGAAATCACCCTACAACCTACTTCCTGGGGGTGTTGTGCAGGAAACAGCTGATGGAAGTTTTGGAATCCAATTTAATGCACAAAGACCGTCTACAGAGATGGCGCGGGAACTTCCGTATTCCGTCGTAATTCACAAGAGAGGCTCAGAGGCCCAGAGCAGGACGCTGACGCCGGACGGCGTGACTCAGGGGTGGAGACAATGGAGCAAATAATGAGCTAAAAATGCTTTAAATGGGTTTATTTTGACCTCAAAGCACATTTTAAAAGCAAAAGCCTACATTAATAAATGTTCTAGCCCAGTGCTTCTCCAACTTTGATGTGCGTACAAATCACCTGGAGATCTTGCTAGAACACAGTAGGGCTGCGGGAGGGAGGGCCTGAGATTGCATTTCTAACCAGTTCCCGGGGATGCTGATGCAGCTGGGCACCCCACACCTGGAGTGCAAGGCTCTGGCCTGTCATGACTGTGTATTAAAATCCTGCCTCTCACTCTTTTGTCTCAAAGTCTCTTTGCTCTTCTCTGCTCTCAGTTCTCAGGAATTTGCGTGTTTGTCTTATTTGCTGTTGTGTGTCTGCAGACAGCAGTGGGGCTCCATGTCCTGTGCTGCCAACTCAGGGTCTCTTTCTGCATCTCACTTGGGGGTGGCAACTTGCATTTGGTCCCTTT
Organism: Diceros bicornis minor; assembly: GCF_020826845.1. NCBI lineage: Eukaryota > Metazoa > Chordata > Mammalia > Perissodactyla > Rhinocerotidae > Diceros > Diceros bicornis. The sequence continues at coordinate 1,856,461 of NC_080743.1, read as the reverse complement.
TTTTAATATCTCATTGGAGTCCAGCTATTAAAAACAGCTTCTTTACCAGAGAAGGCAAACTGGTTTTCCTAGAGTTTGAAGCCATTGGGTCATTATCAAGAAGACTTTGTCCATCTTTTCTGAGATTTTTAATAAGTTTCTTTTAATCTTGAGTTGGGAACGTGAGCACGTGATCCCATCGGTAATAACTATTCCGTTGAGCCCGGAGGATGGTAAGATGAACAGCCTGCATCCCTCGTTGTCCTCTAGAATTCAGTCAACAAATAGCCAGCACTGGCTTTTAGAAAGCAGCTGTGGCCCCTCTACAAAAACAGTGTCTAAGGGTACTGTGATCCCAAACCTGGGCTTTCAGGACCCTAAGCCACAGCTCCACTGATGAACACATCTGTCAAGCGCCTGACAACACAGCCTCCAGGCAACATAAATCAGGCTTACTGGGGACAGGGATTAAATCCAGGCCTGGGGAGAGACCCACAGGTATTTTAGCCCCCTCACTGCCCTCCTGGAGTGTACAAGCTGCTTGTGGAAGACAGGACTCGTGTGCCGATAGTAAGGAATGAGACTGGGCAACAGTGCATCCCACAGACGTTTCTGGAACGCCCACTGTGTGCAGGCGCTGGGCTCACCTTAGATATATCATAGTGACACGGTTCAGACTGCCATCTCACCATCTGTTTGGGAAAACAGAATGGTGAGAAAGAGGTCCAGAATACCACAGAGGTACCAATAAAGAGCACTCGAGCTGGTCTCAGGAAGTCGAGGGGGGCTTCCTGGAAGAAGAGGTATCTGAATTGCAAACTGAAAGATTAGTGGATGTTAGCCAGAAAAGGAAGAGGGGTGAGAGGTGAAAATGTGCCAGGCAGAGGGACCAGACTGCCGAGGCTGAGAGGTGGGAGAGCAGGCATTTGGGGACCTTCATTCAGTTCAATAGGACTGTCATGTAGAGTTGAGTGAGATGCTGAGGTCAGAGGGTGGATCTGGAAGAGATGAGACTGAAAATACATGGGGATCGGGTCATAAAGTGCCCTACAGCCGTGGTAAGGCTTTGTTCTAAAGGCAGTGAAAGCTATTGGAAACCAGATTCATGATTGAAAAATTCATTCATCTAACTCTCATTTAACACAGACTTATTAGGTCCCTACTTACCTCCAAGTACTGTGCGTGGGGCTGGGGACATACTGGGGGGCAAGGTGGACGCAGAACCTAGGTTTAGCCAGGGAGGAAGACACAAGGCACTTTGGGTCAGTATGGGGCTTGTCGTGACTGGGAAAGACGAGGTGCTCTGGGGATACCTGGGGGAGCCTCAGCCTGTCTGGGTGTGGAGAGGGGTTCCGAAGTCTTCCTGAGGGATATTCAAGCTAGCTGAAGGATGAGTTGGCCTTAGCCAGGCAAAGAGAGCTGAGGAAGAAGCACGTATAAAGCCTCAAGACGAGGGGAGCACTGACACGGGGCGTGGAAAGATCCTCAGGGCTCCTGGACTGGAAACACAAGCCACTGCCAGAGGTTCAGACCCGAAGGAAACAGGAAGGCAGGGACACTCAGACCTACGTCTAGAGAGAGCGCGCCCACGTTCCAGGCACGAGTGGACAAACATTGGTGGACTGTCTCCTCTGGGTCCTGCGCTCCAGGTTCGTGGTTTGGAGGAGAGACGTTGGCTGACGGTGATGTGTGATGGCGGTCTGCACGGTGCTGTGGACACCAACTCGGCCTCAGGGCGTCAGGCAGTCCTCACAGGAGGCGGCTTTTGAGTCAAGTCATGAGGAAGTGTAGGAGTTTGCTAGGCATTCCAGGTGGAACGCAAGCGTAGAGACCTGGAATGTGCCTGCCTGGGAGACGGGGAGAATCTGGGACTGACTTCTGCTCAGTTACGTGAGGAAAGTGCTGGAGAGGAGATCTGGGGGGATGTCAGCAGACACGTCTCGCTCGTGTGTTCAGAGAAGGAATTTGGACTTCAGCCTGGAATTGAGGGGGAACCACAGGCCCCTTTGAGAATCTGAAGCCCTCTTCAGAAAAATGCACACGTGCAAAATTTGCATGTAATTTCAGGGATTCAGAAATCTGTGGTTAAAACTGTACTGCTCTGGGCGGGGTGGGGGGTGAGGGGGGAGCCATCGCAGAATTTCTAAACAGTGAGCCACATGGTCAGTTTTGCCCCTTAGAATGATCACAGCAGGAGGCTGGAGAGAGAGGGACTGGAGGCAAGGGACCAGCTAGGAGGTTCTTGTGGGACCCTGGGGCTGGAGCTGCGAGGCCCGGACCATGGTGGCATCCGTGGGATGAAGGATAGAGCCCCGTGGGAAGGCATCAGGAATAGGGATGTGCCAGGACATGACGACAAATGGGATGGTGGAGGGGGCAAAGATGAGTGATGGGAAAATGGTGATGCCACTGTCGCCAACACCCACTCTTCCCTCCTCCTTAGTAATAGACTCCGCAACTTTCAGTGTGCACGTGGCCACCCAGGGTAGAGACTCCATCTCCCAGGCCTTCTTGCAGCTTGATGTGGCCTCATAATTAGGTTCTATGGGATTTGAGGCAAGTGATGTGAGCAAACTGTGGCTCCTGCATTCCAAGGAAAGGGAGATGCACTTCCCATTCCCACTGGCTGAAATGTGGTCAAGACCCATCTGGATCCATGAAGATGAGGCCAACACCCCAGGGACCACAGAACAGCAAGTCAGAAGGGGCTCAGGTAGCCAACACCATAAAGCCATCACATCTGCTCTGGACTGTTTATCCCCCACTTCCTATGTGAGCAAGAAATAACCTCTACCACGTGTAAGCCGCTGTACATCTGAGTCTCTGCTCTCTGGGAATTGGACCAATGCGCTCAGCATCCCTTGGCCGTCTCACGGGATCTCAGGGAGGAAAAGGAGGAAGGCTCTGGGAAGGAGCATCCTTTTGGTGGCCAGGTACAATGGCTCTCCTTATGGCACCACCCCTCCTCTACGCCCACACAGAATCACCCAGCCACAGCCGAGAAGAAGGGGGGCCTTGTGTCACCCTAGCTGGTTCCTGAACACAGGCTCTGGGCCACAAGGCAGCCAGTCTGTAAGCGAAACAGTGCCTATGAGCTGGCCTGGTGTGGAAGTAGGGGCAGGACGGTTGAATCATCTGAGAAATTTGAATGAAGAAACATGTAGAGTTTCAGGCAGTAGCGATGGGTTACGGTTCAGGAGTGAGAAGCACGAAGGGAGGAGGAGAGGGGTGGGATCTGCGTGCATGGAGGTGAAGAAGCGTAGAAAGTATGAGGAAAAGGTGGAGAGTAAAGAGAAGAAGCCCGTCGACTAGACACCTCTGGACTGTCTGACAGGTCCTCCTGTCCTAGGAACCCCCCTCTCCAGCCCCATCCAGCACCCACATGACTGCACAGGACCTGCCACGTTCCTAGGAGAAAATGTGGCCCCGGCCATCAAAGGATGGTCACCGGACACTTCCTGGGCCAACTGGGCCCTCCCCCAGGAATTCTGGAGCTGGGATTAGAAAGAGGGAGATTCAGTCCCTTCTGGGTGGCTGGGTTCAGAAGCTGCTAGTGGTCAGATTCAGCCTGCGGACAGAGGAGCAGAAAGACTGAAGTCGACCCCTGGCTTCACCAGACAAGCCTTGTTCCTTCCCTCTGGCCCCAGTAGCAGCTACCCTTCAATTCCATAAACACCCTATTGTTTTCTCTTCCAATCTCTCTCTGGGTTGTGTAGCATAGGGGAGGCAACGAAGGGCATGGGGTCTGGAATCGACTGTCCCAGGAGTCGAGTCCCAGCTGGACCGCTGGGCCACACAGGCTCTTGATCTGTAAACTGGGGGACAATGGTTCCTCCTCTGTTCTTGTAAGCAGTTCATCAGGAAGGCACCACAGAGTCCTCAGCCCCTACGACAGAGCTCAGTATACAGAAGAGCACTTCCCCTCTCCCCTGGAGATTTAATCCTTTTCCCTTGACCTGGCCCCATAACAATAGCAGCTTGCCTTCACTGAGTGCTTAGAACTACCCAGGCATGAGTCTTAAGGGCGTTGTATGAAATCATTTACTCCTCATAATCACCCTAAGAGGTAGGTGCTAATATTATCCCTGTTGTACATCTGAAGAAACTGAAGCACAGAGAGGTTGAGGAACTCACCCAAGGCCACACAGCTAGTAAACAGCAGGTCTGGGATTTCAACCAGGAGATCTGGCTCTGTGACTACACTCCACTGCCTGCCGTACATCCGGGGCTCTTCTTGCTCCCTTGAGTGACCCAGGCTGGGAGGGGTCCCCCGCAGCAGGGGGTGGACACTGCTGAGAACACAGCAGCTCAGGGACTGGCACTAAGTCAGCGGCTGACCTTCAGGTGGCCCAGCACAGAGGAGACAAACAGGCAGAGTGTCTGGGGCTGGAACAGCTGAGAGGTCGGGACCGCCTGTGCTCAGGATTCCTGGGGAAGAAAGCGCCTCTGTCCAGGGCACAGATGGTCTGAGCCCACACTGCCTCCGCTGCCCCCTCAGGGGGGAATTCCTTGCAGTTCCAGATCAGTTCCTTCACCCCCTCTCCCATCCCGGGGAGAAGGGCCTGGAACAGAGGGAGCCCAGCGGTGTCTGGGGGCCCCGCCTGACTTCCCCTCTGCCCGTCTCCGCCCGCTGCACCCCTCCCGAACTCCATCCCGCTCCCCGCCCCGCACCCCGTCCCTCTCCCGGTCCCGCACTCGGTCCCGCACCCCGTCCCGCACCCCGCACCCCATCTCGCTCCCCGTCCCGCTCCCCGTCCCTCTCCCGGTCCCGCACTCGGTCCCGCACTCGGTCCCGCTCCCCGTCCCTCTCCCGGTCCCGCACTGGGTCCCGCACTCGGTCCCGCTCCCCGTCCCTCTCCCGGTCCCGCACTGGGTCCCGCACTCGGTCCCGCTCCCCGTCCCTCTCCCGGTCCCGCACTCGGTCCCGCACCCCGTCCCGCACCCCGCACCCCATCTCGCTCCCCGTCCCGCTCCCCGTCCCTCTCCCGGTCCCGCACTGGGTCCCGCACTCTGTCCCGCTCCCCGTCCCTCTCCCGGTCCCGCACTGGGTCCCGCACCCCGTCCCGCTCCCCGTCCCTCTCCCGGTCCCGCACTGGGTCCCGCACTCGGTCCCGCTCCCCGTCCCTCTCCCGGTCCCGCACTGGGTCCCGCACTCTGTCCCGCTCCCCGTCCCTCTCCCGGTCCCGCACTCGGTCCCGCACCCCGTCCCGCTCCCCGTCCCTCTCCCGGTCCCGCACTCTGTCCCGCTCCCCGTCCCTCTCCCGGTCCCGCACTGGGTCCCGCACTCGGTCCCGCACCCCGTCCCGCTCCCCGTCCCGCACTGGGTCCCGCACTCGGTCCCGCTCCCCGTCCCTCTCCCGGTCCCGCACTGGGTCCCGCACTCTGTCCCGCTCCCCGTCCCTCTCCCGGTCCCGCACTCGGTCCCGCACCCCGTCCCGCTCCCCGTCCCTCTCCCGGTCCCGCACTCTGTCCCGCTCCCCGTCCCTCTCCCGGTCCCGCACTGGGTCCCGCACTCGGTCCCGCACCCCGTCCCGCTCCCCGTCCCGCACTGGGTCCCGCACTCGGTCCCGCTCCCCGTCCCTCTCCCGGTCCCGCACTCGGTCCCGCACTCTGTCCCGCTCCCCGTCCCTCTCCCGGTCCCGCACTCGGTCCCGCACCCCGTCCCGCTCCCCGTCCCTCTCCCGGTCCCGCACTCTGTCCCGCTCCCCGTCCCTCTCCCGGTCCCGCACTCGGTCCCGCACCCCGTCCCGCTCCCCGTCCCGCACTGGGTCCCGCACTCGGTCCCGCTCCCCGTCCCTCTCCCGGTCCCGCACTCGGTCCCGCACCCCGTCCCGCTCCCCGTCCCGCACTGGGTCCCGCACTCGGTCCCGCTCCCCGTCCCTCTCCCGGTCCCGCACTCGGTCCCGCTCCCCGTCCCGCACCCCGCACCCCATCCCGCTCCCCGTCCCGCACTGGGTCCCGCACCCGGGTGCGGGAGGCGCCCTCCCGTCCTCGCGGGGCCGCAGACGTGCGCACATTTGCACGCCTCTCCCGGAAGGGCAAGTTGAGGGAGGACACCGCCCTTCGACGCCTCGCCCACTGCCCAGCGGTCAGACCCCGAGCAGGAAGCCAGCGGCCGGCCCTGCGTGTTCCGCCCGCCCAAGGAGAGGACGCCCCGGGTCTGCCCTGCACCCCGGGCGGCTCCGCGGGCCAGGCCCAGCTCCGGGGCCCTGAGACGCCGACCCCCAGTTCCGGGGGGGTCCCCACAGCCCAGGAGTGCTCTGAAGCCAGCGGGGTGTCCTGCAGTGCAGCTCGGTTCTCACACCACCTGCCCAGAGACAGCGTCAGATCCCCCCCTTCAGCCCAGTCACCAGGCCAGGTCGCCCGTCGTCCGTGCCCCCGACCCACTGGCTGTCCACCCCGACATCTTTTGTCTTAGCTGCAGACGCCATTGAAGGTGGTGGCGTGGCCGCGTCAGCGAGTCACTCGGTTTTCCTGGGTCTCTCCCATGTACGCAGGAGGTATACCTGTTGTTAAACTTCTGTCTGTTTTTCTTCTCTTAATCTTTTGTGTGTGTGTGAGGAAAATAGGCCCTGAGCGAACATCTGCCAATCCTCCTCTCTAGCCTCCTCTCTTTCGCTGAGGAAGACTGGCCCTGGGCGAACATCCATGCCCATCTTCTTGTACTTTATATGGGACGCCGCCACAGCGTGGCCTGACAAGCGGTGCCACATGCGTGCAGGGTATCCCAATGGTTGAACCCCCGCCTCCGCAGCGCAGCGTGCTCACTTAACCGCTCGCGCCACCCGGCGGTCCCTTAATCTGTCTTTTAATTACAGAGGTGTCTCAGCCAAGAATCTAGAAGGGTAGAGGGAAAATTATTTTGAAACAAATAAAATAAAAAATAAAGTAAAATAAAATATTATTAAAAGAAATACAGGGGCCGGCCTGTGGCTTAGCGGTTAAGTGCGCACGCTCCACTGCTGGCGGCCCGGGTTGGGATCCGGGTGCGCACCCACGCACTGCTTCTCTGGCCATGCTGAGGCCACGTCCCACATACAGCAACTAGAAGGGTGTGCAACTATGACATACAACTATCTACTGGGGCTTTGGGGGAAAAAATATGCATCTCAACAACAAAAAAAACTACCAACCCAATTAAAAAATGGGCAAAAGACCTGAATAGACATTTCTCCAAAGAAGATATACAGATGGCCAACAGACACATGAAAAGATGTTCAAAATCACTAACTATCAGGGAAATGCAAATTAAAACTACAATGAGATATCACCTCACGCCCGTCAGAATGGCTATAATTAACAAGACAGGAAACAACATGTGTTGGAGAGGATGTGGAGAGAAGGGAACTCTCATACACTGCTGGTGGGAGTGCAAACTGGTACAGCCACTATGGAAAACAGTATGGAGATTCCTCAAAAAATCAAGGATAGAACTACCATATGATCCAGCTATTCCACTGTTGGGTATTTATCCAAAGAACTTGAAAACACCAACGCATCAAGATACATGCACCCCTGTGTTCATTGCAGCATTATTCACAATAGCCAAGACTTGGAAGCAACCTAAGTGCCCATCAAGGGACGAATGGATAAAGAAGATGTGGTATATATACACAATGGAATACTACTCAGCCATAAGAAACGATGAAATCCAGGCATTTGTGACAACATGGATGGACATTGAGGGTATAATGCAAAGTGAAATAAGTCAGAGGGAGAAGGTCAAATACCGTGTGATTTCCTTCATTAAGTAGTAGATAATAACAACAATAAACAAACACATAGGGACAGAGATTGGATTGGTGGTTACCAGAGGGGAAGGGGGGAGGGAGGAGGGTGAAAGGGATAATTCGGTACATGTGTGTGGTGATGGGTTGTAATTAGCATTTTGGTGGTGAACATGATGTAGTCCATGCAGAAATAGAAGTACAATGATGTACACCTGAAATTTTTACAATGTTATAAACCAATAAAAAAAAAAAAGGAAGGGGTTCAAAAATAAATAAATAAATAAATAAATAAAAAACAAATACAATGATATTTTTACAAAAGTCTGGTCTGCAATGGATTTGGAGGGGAAATTTTTTTTTTTTTTTGGTGAGGAAGACTGGTCCTGGGCTAACATCCATGCCCATCTTCCTCCACTTTATTCTTGTTTGTTTTTTGTTTTTTTGGTGGGGAAGATCAGCCCTGAGCTAACATCCAATGCCAATCCTCTTTTTTTTTTTTGCCGAGGAAGATTGGCCCTGAGCTAACATCTGTGCCCATCTTCCTCTACTTTATGTGGGATGCCGCCACAGCACAGCTTGACAAGTAGTGCGTCGATGCACGCCTGGGCTCCGAACCTGTGAAGCCCAGGCTGCCACAGCGGACCGCACGCACTTAACCACTTGCGCCACTGGGCCAGCCCCTGGAAATTGGTTTTTAACCACAAATTATTTAAGAAGCACTTCTGTATATAACGTCATTGCACATAACACATCGTGTTTTATCTGTTTTGATTTCTCTCTCCCCCACTAAGCTGCGGACTGAGGGCAGGCAGGGAGACCTCAAATTTCTTCAGCTTTTAATTCCCACTGCCTGGCTTCTGACCTGACAAATGGTAGACATAATAAATCAAATTAACATGCAGGCCCAGCCCAGATCACCTAGGGCCATGTGTGTTGAACATGACACTAAGGCCTTTATCCTGCTGGACGAGTCCTTCTAACCCAAATCCCCTTTGTCCACAGTCAGGACAGGCTCCAGAACTGGGGAGAGGCTGAGATGACAGGTGAGATCGTGGAATGCTGCCTTCCCCACAACACCCCCTTAACACCCTGTGATCAGAGGAGGCCGGGTTCTCAGTCAGAGTGAGTCTCAGCGGTGTCACGTGGAGGGAGTATCTACGAGGTTTTGGAGTCTGGTATAAGCAGGTCTTCCAGTGCCGGCTTGACCAGGACCGGGTAAGGACCACAATGGGGATCAGGATTGGTGGCACAGCCAGGGGACCATTTTTAAGGCGAGGGGCTCAGAGTCTTGAGGAGTAAACTGTCATTTGATGTTTTCAGGTGAAGAGTCGAACCATTTGATGATCATTTAAATAGTTTTTTGGAAACTTCTAGGAATAAACTATAGTTATTTCAACTTTCCTCTTCTGGGCCAGTTTCCTGAAATAGTGAATTTATGTTGATGAAGACAGCAGAATGGGAAAGTTGTGTTAACGTAGACGGTAGCTGTGTGGTGTGGATGGTTTCAGTTCTCAGGGCTCAGGTGACCTGACCAAGGGAGGAGAGGGCCAGGGAGGCTTGGGCTGGTGGACCCAGACACCAATCACTGTGTATCAGGACACCTGTTAATTGCTAAAAAATAACCCCGCAGCGGGAATCTCCTGTCCCTCAGACCACAATGCCACTTCAGTGCACAGTCACTGTTCTCTTGACACCGACTTTTGTCACTGGCCCCATGGGAAGCCATTTGTTCTTTCTCCTACACCTTCCCTCTCCCTGTGGCCCTGGTTTAGCCTCAAGCCAATCATCGGGCCAGAAGAGGTACCTAAGATCTGACTGGGCTTCCCCTTCCTCCCAGAGCCCTCCACGGTTTGTGCGAGTATATGCCGGGCAAGTCACATATGCCTGCACCGGTGACCTTTACCACGAGCCTCCCGGTCTGTCTGCACGTGCCTTGGGGTCTGTGCGCAGTCTGGAAGTGGGAGGCCTGCCCTGCAGCCTCCAGAGCGATTATCCTGCTGCAGACATCTGGCACAACGAGCAGACCCAGCGGGAGTGAATGCTGATGACAGTGGAAAGGTCAGTCAGTGCAGGCGGGAGCTGGCGGCCTCTGGTTGGGAGAGCGAAGCATCTGGCCCCGACGAGAAGACCTAATCTAACTTTTAGGCCGGAAGAGCACAGCTCCCTGTGACGGACACCAGGCCTGATGTGCCCAGAAATCGCTGGGTGTGGCGGGTGGGGGTGACTAACGTTTATTGAGGGCCTGCAAGGCATTTTTTACATATTTCAGGGGAAAGCTCAGCATATCCACAATCTTTGTAAATTGAATAATATTTTCGATACCCTAGAAGAGACGTGTTTAAAGGAAACTTGTAGGAAACCGTCTCTCAAGTGAAGGAGACGTTCCCTGTTTTTGTTCTTTTCATCTAGTTGACCTCTCTTGGACGAAATCTGTTATCCGAGAGAAGGCACCAGTCAATATTTTCCATTGAAGACGTGCTACATGCTAGGAAAGGTGAAATTTGACCTCCCAGTCCCAACACCAGCAACAACAGTTCTCTAATATATATATTTGTGTGTGTGTGTGTGTGTGTGTGAGGAAGATCGGTCCTGAGCCAACATCTGCCCATCCTCCTCTCTTTGCCGAGGAAGACAGGCCCTGGGCTAACATCCGTAGCCATCTTCCTCCACTCCACATGGGACTCCGCCACAGCATGGATTGCCTAGCAGTGCATTGGTGCGCGCCCGGGGTCCGAACCGGCGAACCCCAGGCCGCCACAGCCGAGCGCACGCACCCAACCACTTGCGCCACCGGCCCAGCCCCCTACAGTTCTCTAATATTTTGCTTGTTAATTTGAATAAAATGAAAAGATCTGAAGGGGTGAAGAGCCCATTCTTCCCAGGACTTCCCAGGACCTACGTCCCCTCCATGCTTCCGCTCTGCTCCGTGACACTCACGTGCTCGTCAGCACGGGGCCTGCGGGAGCCTCCAGAAAGGGGTCCTCACCAGCCTCCCCCTCCTCACCTTCTTTCCCTCCTCCATCCACCCCAGCTCTGTCCCTCCGCTCCCGTGACTCTGCTCTCTGGTCTCCTCCTCGGGTCTGAGGCTCCTCTCTGCATTCCTTTTCTGACTCTCCTCCTCCCTCCTCTCCCATAAAGCCCCAGCACTTCCGAGGTTACTTTCATCCACAGCACCTCCACTCCCACCGCTCTGCCCCGGCCCTCCGCAGCTCCACTCATCCCGCCCGACTGAGCAGAGCTCGCAGGGGGCCGGCCGTCCCGCCCTGTCCACTGCCTCTGAAGCCCGGTCCCGGCTCATGCCTGAAGCCCTCTGAGCTCCTGGTGCCCTGCCCTAAACAAAACCCGTGGAAGCTCCCCGCTGCCTGCGGAAAGTCTCCACATTCTAGCCTTGGGTTCAAGGTCCAGGGGTCTGGCTTCCAGACAGCTGACGACACCTCCATCCCTTCCCTGCCTCTGAGCACTTGCTGACAGTGGTTCCTCTGCTGTCAGGATCTTCTCGTGCCCAGTCTCTGCGTACTCACATCTCACCCAGAGGTCTCATCTAGTCCTCTAGGTTTAAGGCACCAAAATACGCTGGAAAGGAAGTAAATCCCAAAAGGCCATCTCCAGTGGGGGTGATATCCTGGAAGGCCAACAGGTGGCGCATATCCGCTCCCTCGGAGGAAAATCCGGTTATAGTGCTGCCATTACAGAAAAAATACACGGACTCACCTATTTCAAGAAGTTAGAAAAACAATAAACCCAAAGAAAGTACAATAAAGGAAACAATAAAGTTAAAATCAGAAATTAATGATTAAGAAAACAAAAAAGTTGAACGTATAAATCTAAAACCTGGATCGCTGAACAATGTGGGTGTCAGGAGCCTAAAGAACAAAAGGAGAAAGCAGAAAAACCCAAAACTAGGATAAAGACAGACGTGCCCCATAGACAGAGGGAAGGCAGGAGGGAGGCTGTCACAGCTGCAATCCAATCCCTCTGAAAACCGGGGTAAGACTATGACCTTCTATGGAAATAGGTATTACCAAAATCGGACTGGAAAGAGATGAAAACTTAAACAAATTAATAACATGGAGAAATTAAGAAAATTCTCCTCAAACACTCTAGTCCCAGATCATTTCACATGTGAATCTTTCAAATACTGAATGAACAGATATTTTTGATGATGTTTAAATTATTCAAGAGCATAGAGAAATAAAGGAAATAATTCATTTTACAAAATCAGCAAATCACTAATCTAAGAATCTAATAAAGACAAAACTACAGGGCCGGCCCTGTGGCTTAGCGGTTAAGTGCGCACGCTCCGCTGCTGGCGGCCCGGGTTCGGATCCCGGGCGTGCACTGACGCACCGCTTCTCCGGCCATACTGAGGCGGCGTCCCACATACAGCAACTAGAAGGATGTGCAGCTATGACATACAACTATCTACTGGGGCTTTGGGGGGAAAATAAATAAATAAAATTAAAAAAAAAAAAAAGACAAAATTACAGACCAATTTTACTTGTGAATAGAGACGAAAAAGAAAAATGTTGTATAAATATATATACACATATATACAAACCACATATGAATTGTATATATCAAATCAAACCAGCAATACATTAGAAGAATAACACACCAAGACCAAGTAGGGTTCATTCCAGGAACCAAGGAATCAAGGATGGCTCCATATTAGGAAATTTAGTAATATAAAGTAATTTTAAATGAGTTAAAAGAGAGAAACCATGTGATTACCTTTATTAATGTTTAAAATGCATTTAATAAAATTTATACACCCATTCCTCATAAACCTCTTAATAAAATGAAAACGTAGGGGTATTTCCTTATCTTAATGAAAGCATATTTCTCAAAAGCAAAGCCAGGGTGTGTTTAATGCTAAAACACTAGAAGCATTTCTGGTAAAGTTAGGTACAAGAGAGGGCCTGACAGTACCACTATTATTGAATATTGTTCTAGAAGTTCCTGCCAAGGCAATTAGAGACAAGGACTGAATCAAAGTGTATAATTAGTAGAGAGGAGGTTGCAAAATTGTCACTACTTACAGATCATATGATTGCACATCTAAAAAAACCCAGAATCTGCTTAATTCTACCAGAAAAATGAGAGGTGAGTAAAGAGATTATTTACAAAATTAATATAAAAAAAAATTTTTTTTTTTTGGTGAGGAAGATTAGCCCTGAGCTAACATCTGTTGCCAATCCTCCTCTTTTTGCTGAGGAAGATTGGCCCCGGGCTAACATCTGTGCCCATCTTCCTCTACTTTATATGTGGGATGCCGCCATAGCATGGCTTGACAAGCAGTGCATAGGTCTGCACACGGGATCTGAACCTGTGAACCCTGGGCTGCCGAAGCAGAGCCCTCGAACTTAACCACTACTCCACCCAGCTGGCCCCAACCCCCCCCCAAAATCAATATTTTACTAAAAATAACTTCTAGTTAAAAATTTAGGTCAAGATGTACAGTAGACTGGGCACCTTCTAAAACACTAGCTTCCATGCCTAGTACATAGAAATGCTAGATAGAATATTATTTACAATATTTGAGTATTAAAATATTTTAAGAGTACATGTCTCAAAGGCAAGAAAAGGGGACTCCATAGGCATCAGATATATAGAGCAGTAGGCGAGGTTGTCCAGCCCATGGAAGGACCGGGGACAGATACAGGCTATAGGGGCCAGGGTAAAATGCCCACAGGCCTGGCATTTAAAGAGGAGCTGGAACCAGAGCCAGGATCAAGCTGCCCGTCCACAAATGGGAATCTGAGTGTCCAAGTTCTGAGCTAGAAGATGGAGTCAGCCCTCCTACGCTGGAACCCTGAAATTGGAATCCCGAGTCTGCGTCACACACACGTGGGACTTGCATGCTCAAGGTGGCAAGAGCCTAGCCAATCCACGAACACAAAAAATTATCCAGACTCAGAGAACCCAAAGTAGGACCTGAGCAGAGGCAACCAGTGGAGTGCCCCAATGGAGACAAGTCACCTGAGGAGAATCTGAGCAAGAATTACAACACGTGTGAGGAAGCCCAGTGCCATTGAAGTACAATCTACATACTTAAACAGGAGAACTTGCTCATGAAGAAGCAGAGCTACTAGAACAATCTAAAAGAGAATTAAAATAGATACACTTACAATGTTTGAATAAGGAAGGATAGTACCAAGAAGCGCGAACAGAAGGTGGTGTTCCACCAGCCTGACTCAGGCTTCCAGCCTTAGCCACTTGCCCTGCCAGCACCTGTTCTCCCTGACAATCCCTGAGCCGAGGCCCCGTGGACCCACCTCCACGGCCCCCATCCTGCTGCAAACATGTGCTGTGATTCCCCTGTGGATCCCTGGATGTCCAGGCGCCACGGCCCACTCCAACAGCGCTTCTTACGCATGAATGTTAATAGAAGGGGTTGAGGAGGGGCCTCAATCCATTCCTACTAGAAGGTCCTCATTGCCCTAGGTCACTCTGCCACCTCCATCCAGAGCCCAGCATCGGAAGGGACATCAGGAAGGGGCAGCAGCCTTAATGGACACAGAAAAAGCTCTGTTACACCCTTCCCTCAAGGCTGCCCACAGCCTTCTCCAGGGGGACTTACTTCTGGGTTTTTCTGTTGTTTTAAAATTCCAACTCAACAGCCATCCCTTACATTTCGTACATAAATCCATATACGACTCAGCATGCAGAATAATTTGCATGTGTGAGATTATTTGATTTGGGTACACATTTGCAAGTACCAGGGACTAGGAAGACACAAACTTATTTTAATGTTCTAGAAGAACACACAATGGTAAACCTACTGCCTAAAAGCTAAGAGACTGCCTTCTGAAATCAAGAAGAATGACGTGGTGTTGTCCGCTGACCTGGGGGAGCCACGGCTCTGCTCCAGACGGCACGATGAACTGGCCAAGCGACCTGGGTGGGCCCAAGCCCACTGTGCCGAAGCGCTTTCCCATCCTGTATAACCTGCAGCCAGGCAGAGCTGCCTCCACTGCAAGTGTACCAAACCGGGTTCTTTCTGCTGGAAAATAGTTCATTCAAGCCCGAGGTGTCCAGGGCTCCCACATGACGTGTGCGCTGCGGGGCCAGCGTGGCCTCTCCAGCCTCAGCATTCGCCCCCGCCAGGCCTGCTGGCTCCCTGACGAGCGGCAGGTCTGGGCAAGGTTGCCAGCGTCCTCGCCTGCAGCTGCCTCCTGGGCACATGCGAGCACGCAGACACTCTGCTGGGACGCTCCACTTGGAGCTGGTCTGATTTTAGTTTCTTGTCTTGGCTCCGCAAGACAGAGACAGGGAGTCAAGGCTGAGCAGGGAAGGGGAGGGAGAGGGGCAAAGACACAGGGAAGCCAGGAGGGGACCACACAGTCTCCTGGGTCAGGGAAAAAGTCATTGCCCATAAAACTGAGCACTCCCCAGAAACCTCAGACACTTAGAGTTTTTTCCATGTGGAACTTGGAGAAATCAGATTGGGAGTGCAGTGCAAGTGTGGCCTTCCCATTTTTGCGATCTAATTTTTTAAGTGCTTGTCTAGGAAACTAGTAGCTTGTCACTCTCAGACCCCCTTGGCTGGTGGGCTTTTGGTGGGGACAACTGACTCTCAGCAACTGGCCAGGCTGGGGCCAATCCTACCCTCAGCGCTTAGGAAGGTCCAGCCCAGGACCCTGCTGTCTGTCTGCAAGGGACCTCAATATTCCAGGGCTCGCCAACGTGGTCCAGAGCGCCTACCTGCCTCGGCCTGGGGCTCAAGGAGGGAAAGGGCCTGTTGTCTGGGCACTGAGCTAGCCTGGGGCATCAGAGACAGCCTCCTGACAGCTAAGTGGAAGGAATTTCCAAGTGACACTGGGAGAAGGGCTCAGCGTGTAGTGGGAACAGCACGGGGGCAGGCAGAGGAGTGGGCACAGGACATCCAGGGAACTGCCAGCCCAGGGAGGCTGGCTGGCGAAGTGTGAAGAGGAAAGGGGGAAACCCCTCAGTCTCTTCAAGATCTTTGTTGCCTTGACTTAATTTGTAAACTTGTTTTGGCTGTCTCTTGAGCACATACAATTTTTTAAATTAAAATTTCCCCAATTAGAATATAAATTATGTTTTTTAAATTTTATTTATTTATTTATTTATTCCCCCAAAGCCCCAGTAGATAGCTGTATGTCATAGCTGCACATCCTTCTAGTTGCTGTATGTGGGACGCGGCCTCAGCACAGCTGGAGGTCGGTGCGCGCCCGGGATCCGAACCCGGGCCTCCAGCAGCGGCGCACACACACCCAACCCCTAAGCCTCGGGCCAGCCCATAGAATATAAATTCTTGAATGGCGGAGTTTGTCATGTATCTTTCTTCCCAGCAGAGCCCTATCCTAGTCTGGAGAGACCAACCGCCTGGCAGCCACGCCCAAATCTGGAATCACTGCAAGTGTGGACGGATAATGATTAACGTCTGAAGACCCACAAGATTTCTGCCCCTGGTGCACCCGGCTCTCCTCAGAGCAGAGGCTTCTATTTCGAAGGCCCTGGCAGAGGTGAGGGGCTCTGGGGCTGGAGGGGGCAGAACCCCACACCCTCACCCTGGGTGCCGCAGCAAGGATCTTTCTTTTGAGACTCACGCTTCTGGCATCAAGTTGTTGCTGTGTTAATTTCTTGACAATTTGCTAGCAGAGTTCAGAATTTTTCAAACGATGGATTTTGGGGAGTCCACGTGTTCTCAGGGACAATTTAATTTTGTGTTTTAATTTGGAGAGGATGAGAAAAAAGCTTGAGATAAGCCTCTTCTAGGTGTCTGCCTCACAGCGTCAGAGCGGCTTCTGTCTTGGCACGACAAGGGAAGGAGGGCTTCCCAGTTGGTGAAGAGAAATGCCCCTCGAGTGGGAGGTCTCCCGAAGAGGGCAGAATTCAAGAGCCGTTCTGGAGTGGGTGGGACCACACTCACGCTGTGAGCAACTATTAAATTCCAGAAAAACAATATCCTGGATAAGGTTATATTAATGGTTTTAATTTCGTTGGCTTTGCAACTTGGTGGTTCAGATGTAAGTCTGTTTCCATTTTACAGTTGTATAGGAGCTGTGAGCCCAAGGAGTTTAAATATGCACAAAGGTTGGCATAATAACTTCATAACAAAACATTTTATAACAAAATCTTTTTCTTTAAAAGAAGTCGGGCAGATCTGTGAGGTCTTTGGCCTTCAAGGAGGCAGGTTTGCTGCTGCTGGGACCTCAGGACACCCGGTTGGTTTTGGGGCCTGAGACCTGGCAGCCGCTTGGCCCACTGGCGTTACTTCCATGGGGCCACTCCCCTCGACTGGGGTGTCTGGCCCACCCATTAGTGCGTCCCAGAGACCACTGCTTCCACGGTCTTATTCCTTTACAGCCTGTCCCCAACCGGAGGAGGAGGTGGGCTGCCAATGGTTATCTCCATCACAGGCAACTCAGAGTTTCATATCTAAAGACATTCTGGTAGGCACCCCCTCTCTTCTAAGAAGACCTGGAAACTGTGGCCCCTCTCTCTGACCTGCACAAGTTTTGTTTGGATGGTGTGTAGAGGGAGGGAGAGACCGCTGCCGATCTCACTATTAGCTGCTGATGGGACAGGGCAGCTTTACCGGATGAGCTGTATGTGGACGATTCAGGCGTTTTAGGAAATCATTCACCACCTGTTTTCATTGGACAAAAGACTGAAGAAACCATGAAGGCCAGAAATTTCAGAGAAGTGATGCAGGATTGCCGGTATCCACATGAATGTTCAAAGAATAAGCAGGTTTATTCTAAAACCTGCGGAGCAGAGAGGAGGGCTGCTAACTTAGAGGCGGGTCTATCTGAGGGTGTTCTGACCAATCCTGACGGTCGTCTGGGCGGGCTTGAAACTTCCCTTGCACCTATCAGGTGACAGCCGGGCTTGCTTGTTTCTAGTGTGTTATGGAGCACTCTTATTTTATTCTTGAATCATCTGGTCACCAAACAAGAAAGAATGCTTCACAAGATCTCCACTTCTGGATTGTTTTATTATCTCAAACGTTTAAATAAGATGATCACTGCTGTTGTTCTAGCCGTCCAGGGTATCGGCACTTCCCCTGGGGTGCTTGCAGGGGTGAGGGACTTTCTCAGACCTTCTGCAGGAATTAAGGGTGTCATGACTGAGTGAACAGTAGACTGAGACAAGCTTCATGTGATAATGTCAGGATTTTTTCTATGTCTTTAGCTTTGACGATTAAAAAAACAATTCTGTTTAAAACCAAAAAGGAGGAGGAAGAGGAACAGGAGGAGGAGGAGGAACAGGAGGAGGAGGAGGAGAAGACTTGCAGCACCTTAATCAAGCCTGAGAAACCCCGGGGCAGGAAATCTATCTATCAGGTCAGGGCCCCAAGGTTTCCGGATTTCTGCGGAAGAACTCAAGCTGACACGTTCTGTGGCTCCGACATCATGGACCCAAATAGTCTTTCTTGTCTCCACCTTGGGGCAGCACGTGCCGCAAATCTGTGTGGCTCCTCAAGACTTCCCTGGATCTGGAGCCATCAGCTGGAGCTAAGAAGTTTGGCCTTTGCCCTCAAGATGGAAACCTTAGAAGAAATGCCGGTATGAAGGATCCAGCCAGACGGAGAGGCCTCTCCAGATGTCTTAGACTCGCGTGCGTTTCTTGGCTGGTAGCTCTTTGGGTGGGAGACAGACTCACTCCAGAGACTCTGGAAAGGGCAGTGGGGAGTGGCCAGCAGCCCGAGTCCATCCAACTGACCCACTGAGGGAATCTGTCCCACATGACACCCTGGAGATGGTTGTTTGCCAAACTATCTTAAAGTATCTCAAGTTGCCAAAACAGAGCACAGGGATCACCCAGCTCTACTGAGGCGGCCCCAGCAAAGCAGAGGCAGGTCTCGTGGCAGTGATGTGATCCTGATTACAAACGCTCTGAAGACTGCCTCTTCAGTCTCATTTCACACCCAGGAGAGATAGCAAAGAGACTCTATTATTCTACATTTTGTTTTGGACTTGCATTCTCCCCAGGTCTGGGAGATGCTATTTTCCAAGGCCCAAGGATGAAAAATGTCTCTGGAGGCTGATATGGGAAGTGTGTGCCCATGTTGGGCCCCTCCGAGTGAAGCCACAGTGGGGATCTTGGAGTGGATGGCCTGAGACCCATGGTCTCCTTGAAGCCGGAACCCTGGAAAAGCAGAACCCGACCACACAGAGGGCGGCCCGCACACTGCACCTGATTTCAACTCCATGGTGTTTGTTGGTGAAATAGCTGATAATGGTTTAGTTATAAGCAGCCTAACCTTGAGCAATGATGGAGTCATGGAGACCCCCGAGTCAGGGTCTAATCTTCCGGGATTTGACTATGGGAGAAAAGCCATTTCCCCTTAGAAATAGACCCCTTCTTCTGCAGTTATCTACATTCTGCCGGCTGTCTTCAGTGTTCGCCCTCCTCCCCCATCTGCCCTCGGAAATATTTTAGCATAGAAGCCCTGTAGGTGCAGACTTAGTCCCTCCCAACAGCGGTAGTTTTCTGGTGAATAGGGAAGAGAGTCTTGGGCATCGCAGCCCTCACCCTGTGGGCCTCGGGGGGCAGATCTGGGGCTGGGGACAAGGAAGGCAGCTGGCAAGGAGGCGCACTGGCTCTCTCAGGAGCAACTTGCAACAACTCGCTGCGGCGGACCCCAAGTAGCTGTGGTGAGCGGCACACTAGCTCTCTACCCGCCGAAGGATCACCGACAGCGGTCGTGTGTTTGCTGTGAGAGCCAAGGGCCTTTCTCCTGTTCCCAAAAGATTTTCTGTACTTTGCATCACTGATGAGACAAACTCAAAATCTGGCTAATATCTACCCTCCCCGATGCTGTGTACTAAGTCCTTCCTTATGTCAGCCTCAACCCTGTTGGGTCAGGTCACGCCGTGGCTCGGGGAAAAGCTGGGTAGGTGGTGGATTGACCTCCAGCAAATGAGGACGCTCCACAGTGCAGTACCTTGAGGCCTTCTGCTGTCCTAACTCTATGTTGGTTAAACTTTTTTTTTTTTTACCATTTTCACATCAAAAAATGTTTTTATTGTGATATAATTGACATATAACATTGTGTTTATAGATGTACATCATTTTGTCTTCTTAACCTTTAAATGTCTACCTTTGTTTTTATTCTCGTTTTACCTCTAACTAAAGGTAAAAATAATTTAATTTAATTAAAGGTAAAAAGAGTTTGTATCCTTTTTATGGAGTTGTCTTCTTCCCCTTAAGTTTTAACTATCTCCTTCTTCATCCTGATATCTTCTCATTTAATTCCATTTAAAAAAAAATTCACCACCCAAGTCTTTGAGCATAGCTTTGATTACATTCTCCTGAACTTAACTCTTTGAAAGCCCCCAGGTTCCAGGAAATCAGATAGGCCCACCCCTAACTCTGCAGCAGGAGTACAAACGGAGGCCTACATGTCCCACCTCAACACGGAAAAATTACACACCTAACAAGCTACTAACAATGTGCCTTCATGAGGACAGAGAATGCAAGTTCACATTTGGAATTCTCAGACCCTCTGAGCTCCGCACTAGACCACGGAGACGGAGTCTCCTCTGGCCCACAGCCTGTCCCCACCTCTTCCTACCCACTGGTTGTGCTCCAACTTGGAGGGTTCTCGGAATACACAGGTGGACATCCAGACCTCGTCCACACCTCTCCCCAGGCAGCCACGCCCAATCAGTCAGCCCTCAGCCCCCTGTAGGACCCAGGGGTGCTCGTCCCACTGTCTCTCCTCAGAGGCTGGGGGGCTAAGAGGTGCTGGAACACCCCAGCGTGGGCTCCAAGTTGTCTGGCCAGGAAATTCTGGGAGCTTGGCTGGAAGGTGGCGGAGGGCAGGCTCTCTTGTGGGCTCCTCGCTCAGCTCCCTGGTCTCCTTTTTTGGGGGGAAGAATCCAAGAGGGGAGGGGTTTTGGAGAGCCCAAGTTTTAAGTTTTTAATCAGCATAAATACAAAGATAGAAATTTTTATGGATCAGACAGTTTCCTCTGGTCAGCCCTCCCCCTTCCCCACAGATCCAGGACAATCTGCAGGATTTGGGATTGGGACTGGGATTAGGGTGAGTTTAAGGGCAGTGGTGGCCTCCACGTTTGCTTGTGACCCACCGGGTCCTCACCTACTCCTCCCCTAGGGACCTGCTCTCGCCAGCCCTTGCTCCAAACTCAAAAATGGAAGAGCGAGGGCACACAGACACAACTCCAAAGTGAGGCTACCAGTGAAGAAGTGACTTTAACACGTAAGAATAAGAAGAGGGTAAATATTGGTAAAAGAAACAAAATTTAAAAATAAGTACAAGAAAGTCCCAGGAGATATGATAAAGGATATTTAATTGAAACGATCCAAAGGCTCAAAGTAGTGCAAGAAGCTAAAAACATGAAACTCGAGGGATAAAGGCGGAGTGGGTAGAAAGACGAGCCTGGGGCCCAGGTCTTCAGGCCGGCAAGGAGAGGTGAGATGAAGGGCACTCAGAGACCTAAAACAAAACACACTATCTACACGCAGATGGGTGCAGGGCAGGACACAATCCCTGGGGGGATAATGCAAACGGGGGGGGGGGGGTTGTCGTCTCACAGAAGTCAACACGGAGCCATACAAGAGACCACTTTTTTCCTATTAAAATGTGCTTTTAATCATACCCTTCCATAGCCGCCAGAGGCGAGGAGCTGGCCCTCAGTTGAGGCAGCCTAAATTGCTAACACTGTTTTTGAAAGCAATATGGGTAATATTTAGCAAAAGCCATAAAATGACCATGCTCTTTGATCCATCAATTCCAGAACTGCGGACTGTCCTCTGGGGCGGTCCTGTGCGGAAAGGGGGCAGGGCCAACCAAAGGAAACAGTCCTATCCATGAAAGTTTCTATCTTTGTATTTATGCTGATTAGAAACTTAACCAAAATGTCCAAAGGTAGGGGACAGATTTAACAAATTATGGTACATTTATGTGAGGAATTATGCAGCAATTAAAATGATGGTTACAAACCCTTTTAATGAAAAGATACCAGTTCTTAAGGGACATATACGGAAAGTTTCAGTGTGCTCTAAAATTGTACAAGGTATACAAATCATTCTTTTAAAAATCGGTGGTCTACCAGCTATGGTGTTTCAGTGGTAAATTATGGGTAATTCCCCGTCCCTTCCCTGCCACATTTATGACACAGGTACACTCATCTCTAAATCATCATCCTTTGATTCTGCTTCTGAGTCACCGTCCTTAGGCTTAGAAAACATCCTTCTGTCACCCTGGTGTGTCAGGGAGGCTGCGCCCTCCAGCTCAGAGACTTGAGGCAACAAAGATCAAATTGGCCACTTTTAGCAGCTTGAATTGTTTACTCTTCAGATTCAAGTGGAGTATCTGCACTAATGTGAACCTAAAAACTGACTAAAGTAAAACATTTTCTTATTCTTGTGCAAATTAAGCAAAAAATGGAAACGTGTCTCCTGTTTGATTCCACAATTGGGTGTGGCTGTTACATATGTCTACATTTCTAGACTTCACATCTCACCTTAAGTGTATTTCCTCAGATAAACCTTCTGAGGCTCCTCAGTCTCCTTCCTACAGTATTTCCCCTTTTGTGTAACTCACAATTAAACTCTGTGGGGTCAAGGACTGTCTCTCTCAGCATAAAGAAGGTGCTCGGACCCTCAGCATTGAGTTAACATCCTCCCTGTTGCAGAGAAAAGAGAGATGGACATCACAGCTTCTAAAAGCCTGGCGCTGGCTGTCAGCCTGGGGGAGGTGACCACATGAAAAGTGTAAATGTCTGCATACTCCCAAAGGAAAACTAACAATTAAATAGAAAGTCAGAAATGTGGATTTTTATAAGGTCGCTAAGCCCCAGCCACACTGAAGGAACAAGAATTCTCTGCGTGAGGCAAGTCCTCTCATCTCCAGGTTTTTCCAGGCTTCTCCAACTACCTGGAAACCCTTCTTCCTGTCTTTGCCCAACTAACTCCCAGGACCCTTCAGTGCCTGGTGTGGGTATCACCTCCTTAAAGTCTTCTTTGACTCCCCAGACTGTGCAAATTTACAGGAAGCAGTTAATTTCTGCGAATGGATGCAAACCATCCAATGATGCTCAGAAGCAGAGAATTTGTTGATTCACAGGTACCTCCTAACTCTCTTCACGTGCTGCCTCTAAAGACAAGGATGCCATGCGGCGGGGATTTAGTCCCAAGGTGTTCATATTTCTTTAAAAACCTAGAGGCAGTTGAGAATGTAAAATGGTGCAGCCACTATGTAAAACAGTATCAAGCTTCCTGAAAAAATTAAAAATAGAATTACAATATGATCTAGCAATCCCACTTCTAAGTAGATATCCAAACAAATTCAAAGCAGGATTTCAGAGAGATTTACACCACATGTTCATTGTAGCATTATTCACAATAACCAAGAGGTATAAACAACCCAAATGTCCATCGACAGATTGATAAAGAATATGCGGCATATACGTGTAATGGAATACTATGCAGCCTTAAAAAAACAGATCCTGTCACATGTTACAATATGGATGAACTTCAAGGATTAATACTAAATGAAATAAGCCAGTCACAAAATGACAAATACTGATGATTGCCACTTATCTGAGGGATCTAAAGGAGTCAAAATTGTAGAGACAGAAAGTGGAAAGGTGTTGCTGGGGCAGGAGGAGGGGGAATTAATGGGCATACAGTTTCAAGTTTTGCAAGATGAAAAACTTCTAGAGATCTGTTGCATTATTCACTTAACCCTATTTAACTGTACACTTAAAAATGTTAAAGATGGTGGATTGGAAGAATCAACATAGTTAAAACGTCCATACTTCCTAAAGCAATCTACAGATGCAATGCAATCCCTATCAAAGTTCCAAGAACATTTTTCAAAGAAATAGAACAAAGAATCCTAAAATTTATATGGAACAACAAAGACCCCAAGTAGCCAAAGGAATCCTGAGAAAAAAGAACAAAGCTGGAGATTGCTGGGAAGATGGTGGCGAAGAAGGACTCTGAACTCACCTCCTCCCACAGATACAACAAATTTACAACTACCCTCGGAACAATTACCCCTGAGAGAGAACTGGAAACTGGATAAAAAGAACCCCCACGACAAGAGACAGTGCTGACTGGTGTGGAAGAGGCAGAAACTGCTCAGGAAAAAGCCACATTCTAGTCACGGAGCTTCATGGCCGGGAGCAATCCTAAGGTGCGAAGCCTTCCCTGGAGCAGTGGGGGATCTGAGCGGGAAAGCTATGCCACAATAAGCAACTTTTCAACTCAGCACAACTGAGATGGGTGTCATAATATCCGGCTTTGCTGGCTATTAACAACAACGGAGAATACCCCCAGAAAAGTCACTGAACGTAAGGGAAAGAAAAAGCGTGCTCTTAAAGGGCACATGCACAATTCCACCCTTTTCAGAAAGCAACCTAAAATCACCAGAAAGAAAGGTGCACAGTCCTTTGGTGAAAAAAGACTCACTTGATAGGCTCTGGGTGCATCCTGGTAAGAAGTGAGACCTCCCCAGAGACTGAGACATAGGCAGCAGCCATTACTGTGACCTAGTGCAGGCGTGGTGACACAGATGCTGGCAGACACCATTGGGGTTCTTCCCCTGGGCTGTTAGCGCAGGGGTCTCCCCACCTGCTACAGCACCGATTTAATCCAGCTCAGCCAGGGCAGGCAGCCTGCCCTAGGGACTGGCCCCAGTCAACAGCAAGCCCTTGGGCAACTTGTGGGCCTGCACAGCCAAGGTGTGTGGGACTGTGCAGGGGGGCATGCGCCAGGGATGGGCCTGTGATGGTGGAGTGTGTGGGGCCTCCGCAGGGGGTGAGTGGGTCCACTTCAGTGGGTCGGGGCGTGCACACAGGCAGGACTGTTGAGGGGGTGTGTGGGCCTGCGGGTGGTGGGGCTTGTCAGCTGCAGCAGACTTGTGCTTCTCAAACAGCCACATAATGGGGGTCAGCCTGGTGGCACAAGTGGTTAAGTGTGCGTGCTCCGCTGCGGCGGCCCAGGGTTCACTGGTTCAGATCCAGGGCGCGCACCGACGCACCACTTGTTAAGCCATGCTGTGGCTGTGTCCCATATAAAGTGGAGGAAGATTGGCCCTGAGCTAACGTCCATGCTCATCTTGCTCAGCAAAAAGAGGAGGATTGGCATCAGATGTTAGCTCAGTGCTGATCTTCCTCACCAAACAAAACCAAAAACCAGCCACATAAGGGATCAGCCCCACCTTCCAACGCCTGAAACAATTGTGCGCTGCCACGCCTGGGGCTGGCCCCACCCAGCTGCACTACTGAGACCTGACAACAGCCTTGCAGGCCAGAGGCCCACAGCAATTGTGAGCCCCTGAGCCTAGCAACCAGCCATGCTGGGGGCCTACTCACTTAACAGAAAAACTGCAGCAGGAATGTGCTATTAGACCTTGCAGCCAATTGTGCTGGGGCTTCCCACGCCCGATAAAGTGACTGAACGGTCCACAGCAGCCGTATGCAGCTGAGCATTACAACCAGCCAGCCAGGGGGACAGCCTAGCTTCCCTGGGCACCTGCAGCAAGAGCAACCCTCCCACAACAGGACACACATAGCCCACACAAGGAACACTCCTGGAACCCTTAGAACTGGTGATGAGAGGGAAACCACTGCTGGGCCTCATGAGGCATCTCTTACATAATGCCACCTCTCCAAGAACAGGAGACGTAGCTGACCTGCCTAATACATAGATATAAGCACAGAGAAAGAGACAAAATGAGGAGAGGAGACACAGGAACAAATTCCAAGTGAGGGAACAGGACAAATCCTCAGAAAAGACCTCAACGAAACAGAGATAAGCAATCTACCTGATAAAGAGTACAAACTAATAGTCATAAGGATGCTCACTGATCTTGGGAGAATGGATGAACTCAGTGAGAACTTCAACAAAGAACTGGAAAATATAAAAAAGAATGAATCAGAAATGAAGAATACAGTAATGGAAATGAAAAATTCACTAGAGGGACTCAATGGCAGGGTAGATGATACAGAAGAATGGATCAGCGAGCTAGATGAAAGACTAGAGGAAATCAGCCAAGCTAAACAGATGAAAAAGAATTAAAAAGAACGAGGACAATCTAAGGGACCTCTGGGACAACATCAAGTGCACTAATATCCATGTTATAGGCAGCCCAGAAGGAGAAGAGAGAGACAAAGGGGCAGAGAATTTATTTGAAGAAATAATAGCTGAAAACTTTCCTAACCTAAGGAAGGAAACAGACATCCAGGTACAGGAAGCATAGAGAGCACCAAAGAAGATAAACCCAAAGAGGCCCACACCAAGACACATCATAATTAAAATGTCAAGAATTAAAGATAGGGCCGGCCCCATGGCTTAGCGGTTAAGTGCTCGCGCTCCACTACTGGCGGCCTGGGTTCAGATCCCGAGCGCGCACCGACACACCGCGTTCTCTGGCCATGCTGAGGCCACGTCCCACATACAGCAACTAGAAGGATGTGCAACTATGACATACAACTATCTACTGGGGCTTTGTGGGGGGGGGGGGAAGGAGGAGGATTGGCAATAGACGTTAGCTCAGAGCCAGTCTTCCTCAGCAAAAAGAGGAGGATTAGCATGGATGTTAGCTCAGGGCTGATCTTCCTCACAAAAAAAAAAAAAAAAAAAGAATTAAAGAGAGAATCCTAAAAGCCGCAAGAGAAAGGCAACAAGTTACACATAAAGGAAACTGCATAAGGCTATTAGCTGACTTCTCAGCAGAAACCTTACAAGCTAGAAGGGAGTGGCATGATATATTTAAAGCGCTGAAAGGAAAAAACCTACAGCCAAGAATACCCTACCCGGCAAGGTTATCACTCAGAATGGAAGGAGAGAACCAGTTTTCCAGACAAGCAAAAAAAGGAGTTTATCATTAAGAAACCAGTCTTACAAGAAATGCTAAAGGGACTTATTTAAATGGAAAAGAAAAGACCACAAATAGGAATAAGAAAATTACCAAAAAAAACACAAAAAACCAATAAAATCACTGGTAAAGGCAAATATACAATCAAGGTAGCAGATCAACCAGCTATGAAGCTAATATGAAGGTCAAAAGACAAAAGTACTAAAATTATCTATTTCCATGATAAGAGAGTAATGGATACACATGCACAAAAAAGAGGTTAAATATGATATCAAAAACATAAAATGTAGGAGGAAGGGAGCAAATAGTAGAGCTTTTAGGAAGAGGTCAAACTTAAGAGATCATCAACTTAATATAGATTACTATATACGTAGGTTATTATAGATGAACCTCATGGTAATCACAAACCAGAAATCTATAATAAATATGCAAAAAATTAAGAGAAAGGAACCCAAACATAATACTAAAGAAAGCCATCAAACCGCAAGGGAAGAGAGCAAGAGAGGAAGAAAGGAACAGAGAAGAACTACTAAAACATCCAGAAAAAAAGTAACAAAATGGCAATAAGTACATACTTATCAATAATTACTTTAAATGTCAATGGACTAAATGCTCCAATCAAAAGACAGAGGGTGGCTGATTGCATAAAAAAACAAGACCCATATATATGCTGCATACAAGAGACACTCTTCAGACCTAAAGACACTCAAAAACTGAAAGTGAAAGGATGGAAAAAGATAGTCCATACAAACGGCAATGAAAAGAAAGCTGGAGTAGCAATACGTATATCAGAAAAAATAGACTTTAAAACAAAAACTGTAACAAGAGACAAAGAAGGGCACTACATAATGATAAAGGGAACAATCCAACAAGAGGATATAACACTCATAAATACCTATGCATCCAACATAGGAGCACCTAAATATACAAAGCAATTACTAACAAACATAAAAGGAGAAATAGACAGCAACACAATAATAGGAGGGGTCTTTAACACTCCACTTACATCAGTGGAGAGATCACCCAAACAGAAGATCAACAGGGAAACATCGGCCTTAAATGACACATTAGACCAGATGGACTTAGTAGATATATACAGAACATTCCATCCAAAAACTGCAGAATACACATTCTTTTTGAATGCACATGGAACATTCTCCAAGATTGATCACATATTAGGCCACAAAACAAGTCTCCATAAATTTAAGAAGATTGAAATAATACCAAGCATCTTTTCTGACCCCAACAATATGAAACTAGAAATCAACTACAGGAAGAAAATTGGAAAAGCCACAATTACATGGAGATTAAACAAAATGCTACTGAACAATGATTGGGTCAACGGAGAAATCAAAAAATACCTGGAGACAAATGAAAATGAAAATACGACGTGCCAAAATTTATGGGATACAGCAAAAGCAGTTCTAAGAGGGAAGTTTATAGCAATACAAGCCTACCTCAACAAACAAGAAAAATCTCAAATAAACAGTCTAACAGTGCACCTAAAGGAACTGGAAAAAGAGGAACAAACAAAGCCCCAAATCAATAGAAATAAGGAAATAATAAAAATCAGAGGAGAAATAAATGAAATAGAGACTAAAAAAAAAAAAAGAAAGAAAAAAAATCAATGAAACTAAGAGTTGGTTCTTTGAAAAGATAAACAAAATTGACAAACTTGTAGCTAGACTCACCAACAAAAAAAGAGAGAAGGCTCAAATAAATAAAATCAGGAATGAAAGATGAGAAGTTACAACAGACCATTCAGAAATACAAAATATTATAAGAGACTACTACAAAAAGCTATATGCCAACAAATTGGACAATGTAGAATAAATAGATAAATTCTTAGAATCATACTTCCAAAACTAAGTCAAGAAGAAATAGAGTATTTGAATAGACCAATCACCAGTAAGGAGATCAAAACAGTAATTAAAAACCTTCCAAAAAATAAAAGTCCAGGACCAGACAGCTTCCTTGGTGAATTCTACCAAACATTCGAAGAAGACTTAATAGCTATCCTTCTCAAACTCTTCCAAAAAATTGAAGAGGAGGGGAAGCTTCTCAACTCATTCTACAAAGCCGACATTACCCTGATACGAAAACCAGCCACGGACAACACAAAAAAAGAAAATTACAGGCCAATATCACTGATGAACATCAATGCAAAAATCCTCAACAAAATACTAACAAATAGAATACAACACATTAAAAAGATCATACACCATGATCAGGTGGGATTTATTCCAGGGATGCAGGGATGATTCAACATTCACAAATCAATCAACGTCATACACCACATTAACAAACTGAAGAATAAAAATCACATGATGATGTCAATAGATGCAGAGAAAGCATTTGACAAGATACAGCATCCAATTATGATAAAAACTCTGAATAAAATGGATATAGAAGGAAAGTACCTCAATATAATAAAGGTCATATATGACAAACCCACAGATAATATCATCTTCAATGGTGAACAACTGAAAGATATCCCTCTAAGAACAAGAACCAGACAAGGATGCCTACTTTCAGCACTCTTATTTAACTTTGTATTGGAAGTCCTAGCCAGAGCAATCAGGCAAGAAAAAGAAACAAAGGGATCCAAATTGGAAGGGAAGAAGTGAAACTGTCACTATTTGCAGATGACATGATTTTCTATATAGAAAACCCCAAAGAATCCACCAAAAAACCCAGCAGTGGCAGGCCTCTCCTCAAGAAGGCACAATTAGAGATTTGTTTTTATTTTTCATTATGTATAAAATTTTATATTTTTTGCCTCATGGCAAAAAGAAAAAGACTGGAGCCCATGCTGCCTCTGCCTCCCTCATAGCGCTGGTCCAGGGGACTCGGCCCATAGCCCTTACAGCCTGAAACCCCTTTACCACTTATCATACTTCAAATCATTGGATTTCTTTCTCTCTGGGAAAAAGTGGAAATTATAAACTTCAGAAAAACAGGTCACAGCACAGAATAGAGAACTTAGAAACAGATTTTAAAAAATACAGTCAGAAAAACTGGCTTACTATTTGGCAATAAATAAAGCTGGATTCCTGCCCTAAACCATACACGAAAATGGCTTCTAGATGGACTAGAGAATGTGAACGAGGAAAACGTAAAGCCACACCCAAGGCTGATGAGAGTGCGGAGCAACTGGAATCTCACACCCCATTGGTGGGAAGGCAGACGCTACAGCTACTCTGGAAACCAGTTTAGTACACACTTACCATACAACCCAGCAATCCCACTTCTGGTATACACCCAAGTGAAATCAAAACCCGTGTTCACACAAAAACCTACAAACATTTATGGCAGCTTTATATGAAATCGCCAAAAACTGTCCTTCAACTTGGAAATGGATTAACAAACTGTGATACAACCGTACAACAGAATACCACTCAGTGATAAAGGAATGAACTACTGATACAAGTGACAAGTGTGTTATGCTAAGGGAAACAGGCCATACTCAAAAGGGGGGATTTTAGGGGCTGATGGAACAATTCTATATCTTGATTGTGGTGGTGATTATATACCTGTATCTGTTTATTAAAACTTGCAGCATTGTACACAAAATGGGTGAATTTTACTCTATGTAAATTATGCGTTAATTTAAAAAATGGAAAAAATGTAAAGCAAAAAAAATGAATAGGAGACTGTTTGATGGTAGGGTAGGAAAGGAATTCTAAAAATAAGACTTTAAAAGCACAAACCATAAGGCAAAAACAATTATGGGTTTGAATACATCAAATATTAAGAATTTCTGTTAAAAGAAGATACAATAGACAAAATTAACAAACGAGTAATAATCTGGGAGAAGATATTTGCACTGTTTAAACACAATAAGAGTTTTCTATCCAGATATAAAAAGAACTTTCGTAAATCAGCAAAAACAAGAAAAGAGACGGTTTTTTTAATTGATGAGAGAGCAAAATATATGAATCAGCAATTCACAGATGGTGAACTCTAAATGACTAAAAAATATACAGAGAGATTCTCTACTTCACTAATTAGAGAAGTAGAAATGAAAACAATGGGATACTTACATCCATCATGTTGGTAAACATTAGACAGTGAGTGAGGATGTAAGGAAACAGGAACCCCAGTTGAATATACAAATGACAACAGCCAAACCATATACAACAACAGAACTCTGACCAATAACTTCTGTAGCAATTAGCCCGGGAAGCCAAATCACAACCTTTGCAGTATCTGGCCCAGAAAGGTTAGACTAGGTCAACGACAACCAACTTCCCTACCTTTGATAGTTTCCAACTCAGGACCCACGAGAGAAAGCCAAATATTCTCCCAAACCCATCACGAGATGCCCTGCTTCTGGTTGGCTTCCCCGGGCCAACCACCTCCAATCCAGGCACACCCGAATCTTCTAGTCTATTCCACAATAAAGCTTTCCCATCCTGACTGCCTTCGAGTCTCTGCCAGATACTAGCGATGGCTGGCGGACTCGTTTGCTGTAGCAAAGCCTGAAACAATGATTTGTTTGTTCTCATTTGGGTGGTCTTCGTTTATTTTCACAATACTAGAACCACTCCGAAGAACAAAGTGGCAACATTCAGCGGAATGAAGCATAAGCTTGCTTTAGGAGCCAGCAGAGCCCCCCGCCCCACCCCGACCCTAGGGGACAGGGATGAGGATGTTTAAGAGCAGCATTGTTTATAGTGGTGGGAAGCTGGAGGTAGCTTGGTGTCCACCACTAGACAAAATGATAAATAAAATACAGTAGATGCATACTGTGAAATTCAATTTAGAAACAACGTATTACATGCGCACCAACAAAAGGACATATTTTAGAAAAGCACACATATCCAAGGACTTACACAGCACCTATGACAGTGGGTATCAACCCACTGTCGATACTGGGGGAGGGGAAGCATGCACAAGGACGGGATGGAAGGGAAAAATCAAGGACCTTGTGCAGACTTGATGACAGAGCAGCAGGGACTGAAGAATGTCATCAACTCTGTCTGCTTTCTGCCCTAGAGATTCTCTTCCCCTCCCCCAGCCTTGGGAAAAAGCAGCTTAATTACTACACCCAAGTAAATCTCACGAGAGGGTCTTGACTTCGTGTACATATGTCACGTACTCATCTGTGTCGGAGGATACTGCAGAAGCGCAGGCTTGTCTCGCAGTCTTGTCACTGTAAATAAATCAGTGTCAGCAGAATCCTGTTGCTTGAGATCCTCTAACCCTCCACCCCTGTATCTCTGCACAGATGGGTTATTAGTCCAGGGGACAGCAGTGCTTGGGGGCTGAATTGGGTTCACGACCACTATATGAGGTTTCCTGGGGTTGCTATAACCAAGTAACATACACTAGGTGGCTTAAAACTAGGAACATATTCTCTTACAATTCTGGAGGCTGGAGGTCCTTAGTTGTTTGTTTACTTATTTGAGGACGATCAGCCCTGAACTAACATCCATGCCAATACTCCTCTTCTTGCTGAGGAAGACTGGCCCTGAGCTAACATCTATTGCCAATCTTCCTTTTTTTTCCCTTTTTCTCCCCAAAGCCCCAGTAGATAGTTGTATGTCATAGCTGCACATCCTTCTAGTTGCTGTATGTGGGACGCCGCCTCAGCATGGTCGGACAAGCGGTGCGTCAGTGCACGCCCGGGATCCGAACCTGGGCTGCCAGTAGCAGAGCACACACACTTAACCTCCAAGCCATGGGGCCGGGCCCTGGAAGTCTTCAATCAAGGTATTAGCATGATCATGCTCACGCCAAAGGATCTAGGGAAGAATGCTTCCACGTCTCTTCAGCTTCTAGTGGTGACCAGGAATACGTGCTCTTCCTTGGCTTGTGGATGCCTCCCTGCCATCTCTGCCTTGTCCCCCGTGTGTGTGTGCACTCTTTCCTTTCTTACACAGACACCAGTCATTAGATTAGGGCCCACTGTGATCCAGTTTTGACCTCATCTTAATTTACCTAATTACAACTGCAGTCCCCGTTTCCAGAGGTCACATTCTGAGAGTCCACACGGACAGGAATTTATTCAACCCAGTAAAACCCTCCAGTCCCCTGCAGCTGTACAGGGAGGCGATAGGGAAGAGTGCGGAGAGGGGCCTTGTCAACGCTCCATTTGGCAGTTCTCACAGCAAGAGTTTCCAGTCTCTACCTCCCCTCCACTCCAGGCCCCTTGGGGGGGGGGTGGTAGTCATTCCACCACCTCCCATGGCATCTCTCTCCATCTTTTGCTTCCAGCTACTAGAGATACGGTCATTTGTCTAGTGGTTTCCTAGTAAGTAGTTAATTGGCTCTCAAAAAAAAAAGCACACCCATTTGTAGCATTTCTATGGTAAATACCCCCAGTATGGCCAATTTCAAGGTACCAATGTGGATTTATTGAATGCGGAGCAGGGATGAGGTGTGCCCAAGTCCACCTCAGCCAGTGTGAGCAGCCCAGGTTCCCTTCATTCACCCTCAGCAGTTTCCTCTGGAAGCTCTAAGACCTTGGCCAAAGCCTTATCAAGAAATACTGGACACCTATGGAGACCGAAATGGTCCTCACTTCTTCCTGGGGTAGTGTCATTACCTGGGAGCTAGGGAGACAAGAAAGGGCTTCAATAACCTCAAACTAACAATTAAAATCTCAAGGCATAAAGCGAGTTTAGAAAGCCAATCTCAAAAGGTTACATACTGTTTGACTCCATTTATGTAACATTCTTGAAATGACAGAACTAAATGGAGAACTAGTTCTTGCCAGGGGTTAGGGGCCAGGCACAACCAGGAGCCAGAGTGGCATCTGGGAGCTCCTTGGTGATGAATTGTTCTGATCTTGAGTGTGGTTCCATAAATCTATCCAGGAGATAAAATCACAGAGAACTATACACACATATACATGAGTGTATACTAATGCCTGGAGAGTCTTAGCAAGGCCTGTGGTCTGGTGTGGTGGGCTAAGTAATAGCCCCCCCAAGATATCAAGTCCTAATCTCAGGAACCTTTGCATGTTACCTTATATACGGCAAAAGGGAGTTTGCAGATGCAACCAAGTCAAGGACCTCGAGAGGGGCAGATTCTCCTGGATCCTCTGGGTGGGCTCTAAATGCAGTAATAAGCATCTTTATAAGAGAGAAGCAGAGGGAGATTTCACCAAAGAGAAAAGGCAATGTTACCAGAGGCAGATTGGAGTGATGGAGCCACGAGCCAAGGCAGGCCAGAGCCACCAGAAGCTGAAGAGGCGAGGACGGCTTCTCCCCTAGGGCCTCTGCAGGGAGCACGGCTCTGCCGACACCTTGATTTCAGACCAGTGAAGAGACTTTAGATTTCTGGTCCCCATAACTGGGAGAAAATAAACTCATTTTTCTTAAGCCATCAAGTTTGTGGGAATTTATTATAGTGGCCACATAAACCTAAAACATCTGGTAATGGTATTGTATCAATGTCAATTTCCTGATTTTGAGATTGTGCATAGTTATGTAAGATGTTATCACTGGGGAAGCAGGGTGAAAGGTAAGTGGGACTGCACTGTTTTCTCAAGTTCCTGTATTATTTCACAAGAGCAAAAAGTACTTTTACAAAAGCAAACGGAAAAAAAAAAAACTGGAAAAGAACCACAAACCCTAATAGCAAGGCAGCAGAGTAGAAAGATAATGGGGTAGCTATGATTAATTTCTCCAGGTTTCTAACACACTCACCTCCAACTCATTGCTCATTCTAAAATCTACAACAGTGAGAAGGGCAACAAGCCTTGCTCTGGATCTGTAGGCCAGGAAGCGTACAGTAGATGGATGTCCCATCTACTGAGGATTCTTACATTGAGCACAAACATTACCTCACAGACCCTTTACAAAAAGCCTGTGAGGAAGGAATTACTGAACAAGGAACCTGAGACTCAAGAAGTTAGAACTTGCCTGGGCTCACACAGTGGAATTGGAGCTCAAAGCCAGGTTCTGAGGCCAGGACGTTTAAAGTAGTGATCACTTTGCAGAAGGTCCTTGAAGGCCAGAGTTGGAAGGACTGAATGGAGAACAGGAGAGGCTGGTTTCAAATGCTAGACAGAGATTATATATATTTTTTGTAAACTAAATATACTAAATGAGCCCTTGTAGCAAAAGCCATAAAGTGGTCTCATCATTCTCCCCTCCTTAATTTCTTCTTGGTTATGTATACACTGCAAATAAATTCACTTCATTCTTGAGTAATTAACAATCGAGAACACATTAACGTACAACATTAGGGAAGAGATTTGAGCTCTCCACTGGATAGGTTTATGCAATAAAATGTAAAAGTTATTAACTATATGATGATGAAATACTTTAGAAAATGCAAAACAAAAATATTTAATTAAAATAAGCAAATGAAGCATATTCAAAGGAAAAAGGTTTAATATAAAGATTCAAGATTCACATCATGATAAATGATAAAATTAAATATCCTCCTCTTCATGAGAATTCCACTTTTGCTCTTTTTTCTATTTAACTTATCCCGCCATCTTTTCCCTGTGCTTTTCCATTCCCTTCCCCCACTTCCCCCTCTAACCTTTCTATCGCTGTCTGTTACACTGACGGACTCCCTGCCTCTCCCCAGTAGTTTAGAAAGTTTACTCCTACACAAGCTAGGATGGTTACCATAAAACTTTTTAATATATCTTTAACTTGACCAACATCCAGGTAATATCTTAATCCTCCCGCCCCCATCCCCAAGCACGCTGTTAACTGTCCATCCACCTGGGAAGAAATGCAGCATTTTATTTTCCAGTTTTCCCTGTGGATCTTTGATGTGGAAGAAAAATATATATTGTGCACTTGTGTTTATTATAGTCACCCCAGATTGCTAGAGTATATCCGCCAGTAATTCTTTCAAAGAGGGTATGCAAAAAACAAACTTTCTGAATTCTTCTATATCAAAAAATGCCTTTGTTTTACCCTCAAAATCAAATGCCAGTTTGGCTGGGTATAGGATTCTAGGTTTAAAGCCTTTTGCTTGCAGAACTTGTATGATATTGCTCCATTTACTCCTAGCGTCCAGAGTGTCTAATGATAAATCTGCTGTCAATCTGATCTGTGTTCCTCTGTAGGTTATCTCTTTTCTCTCTCTGGCAGCCATCATGATTTTCTCTCTATCACTGAAATTCCAAAATTTCACCAAGATGTGTCTAGGAGTGAGTCTCTGTTTATCAATCTCACTGGGTACTCGGTAAGCACAGGCAATCTCAAGACTTGACTCTTTCCTTAGCTCTGGAAAGTTTTCTTCAATTATTTCCTTAATTATTTCCTCTGCTCTATTCTCTTTATTATCTTTTTCTGGAATTCCTATCAAACGGATGTTGGAGCTTCTGCATCTATCCTCTATGTATCTTAATCTTTCTTTCTTTATCATCCACTTGGCCATTTCCATTGTATCCTTAGAGAATTCTTCAATTTGATCTTCTAGATGGTTCATTCTCTCTTCAAGTATGTCTACCCTGCTACTCAGAGCATCTACTGAGTTTTTTATTTCCAAGACTTCTGGATGGTAGTTTTTAATATTTCCAATCTCCTCTTGTATCTTTCTGAAGATATTAATTACACTTCTTCTAAAGTTTTCTTCTGTTCCTTGTATTAAGTCTGTTTCTTTAGATGTTAGCTCTTCTGTTTGCAGAGTTCTATGTCTCTCTCTCTCTGTTCTCCCTACAAGTTTGGTAATTCCTGATGGAGTACTCAAATTTGGATGTGCATACTTTCTTTGCTTATCAGAACCTATCTCTAGTGATTTTGTGGGAGAGGCCAAACATAAGGTCGGACAGAGTGTCTCAATTCCTTGATTTCTGGGCAGAGCTGTTTCCTCTTTGTTCTGGGATTTTTGTACCATCTGATGTTTTGTCAACTTTTCCTTCTCAGAGTCCCAAGCCAAATAACTACAGGCAATTTCCTTAAGTGCATGTGAGGCCCTCTTTTTCTCAGTCTGGAAGGTAGTCTTTACCTTTTCTACATCAGAGTCCTTTCCTTCCTCCCATGCTAAGAACATTTCCACTTCCCACTCTGAGCCTTCTTCCTCCTCTGGCTCAGAATCTTCTACCTCTTTAATTAAAAGAACCTCCAAGCCATCACTGGCTATTTCCTCAACTCTAAGTTTTGGATTTACCACAGTATGATGCTGAAAGTTTAAGTCCTCTTCCTCACATACCACTGAGGCCTCTTCTCCCTCCTCCTCCAGCTCTGAGCCCCCTTCCCCCTCCTCCTCCTCCAGCTCTGAGCCCCCTTCCCCCTCCTCCTCCTCCAGCTCTGAGCCCCCTTCCCCCTCCTCCTCCTCCAGCTCTGAGCCCCCTTCCCCCTCCTCCTCCTCCAGCTCTGAGGCCCCTTCCCCCTCCTCCTCCTCCAGCTCTGAGGCCCCTTCCCACTCCTCCTCCTCCAGCTCTGAGGCCCCTTCCCCCTCCTCCTCCCCCTCTGAGGCCCCTTCCCCCTCCTCCTCGCCCTCTGAGGCCCCTTCCCCCTCCTCCTCCCCCTCTGAGGCCCCTTCCCCCTCCTCCTCCAGCTCTGAGGCTCCTTCTCCCTCTTCCTCCAGCTCTGAGGCTCCTTCCCACTCCTCCTGCTCTGAGGCCCCTTCTACCTCCTCTTCCAGCTCTGAGGCCCCTTCCTCCTTGAAGGTTTCTTTTTCTTTCCACTCTGAAGGCTCTTTCTCCTGAGTCTCTAAGTTCTTCACCTCCTCTGGCTCAGCAACCTTCACCTGCTTAATAAATAGAAAACTCAAGCCACCTCTGGTTGCTACCCCAGCTCCATGATTTGAGTCTATTAGAATTTTATCCTGAAAGTTAAAAAAAAAAAAAAAAAAAAAGAGCAAAGTTATTTCTTTAAATCATGTATCTTTTAAAGGAATTAAAGCTTTCCCTCTTAAATTTAATATGACTGTCATTTTGACAATAGCAAATATCTAGAAAATTGTTTAAATACCACTTGTTCTTGAAGGCCTGGGTCCCCAAATAAGCCAACTTTCCCCTATGGTCACCCCGTCAACTCTGTAATTTCTTGGGTAGTACTCGCAAGAAGTTTCTATGAGGTCATAATGTCTGTGTTTCTTCTGTATCCCCAACACTCTGTTCTGTGCATGACCGCCTTTCAATGTTGCCTTGTACTAGTGAATGTCTGCTTACATGCACGACCCTATGGTAAAGAGACCTCGCTATCTAACTTTAAGATGATTACCAAAAACCCCTCAAAATTCACATATACTTTTCCTCAAAAGAAAACAAAAGCAAATTTAATATTTTTTAAAGTTCCCACTTGCAGTTCAAACTCTAGCAATATTACTTAAAAGGAAAACATATTTTGGTTAGGAGAACAGGCTCAACTCAAGAGCTGTTCTAATCCAGCTGCCACATTTGCTACTGGTACCTCAATTTTCCCTCTAAAACAGGTCTGATGATAGCATTACCTC
This sequence comes from Diceros bicornis minor, assembly GCF_020826845.1. Lineage (NCBI taxonomy): Eukaryota > Metazoa > Chordata > Mammalia > Perissodactyla > Rhinocerotidae > Diceros > Diceros bicornis. The sequence continues at coordinate 1,818,556 of NC_080743.1, read as the reverse complement.
TCACTGTTGTGAGGGTTAAATAAGGTAATAAGGGTGCTGAGCTTCAGGCAATGTCTGCAATATAAACGCTGTTTCCTAATATTTCTTGAAACTCTTTGCTTGCCCCCAAGCTTTTCACTTACTGTTCCCTGTCAGGAAGGACTTTTCTCCACTTATGGCTGGTTGATTGTTATTTGTCCTTTAACCTTCCCAGACCCTCCAGGAGAGGGTAGGTGCCTCATCTGTGTAAATCTCTGGGGAACAGCTCATTTCTGAGATTAAATGCTGATTCTCAAATAAAGAATTTGATGACCCCACTGTATCTTCTAATTCTGGATTCTCATTTTGCACAGAGGTTACACGTGAAAATGCGGGGGGGGGGGGGGCAGCAGAATTAGGTGTTCTTTTGCGAACCTGTCAAAAATACTGGCTTAAGACTTCTGAAGACTCAAATAAATGGAAAGATATTCCATGCTCATGGATCGGAAGAATTGATATTGTTAACAAGTCCATACTACCCAAAGCAATCTACAGATTGAATGCAAGCTCTATCAAAATTCCAACGGCATTTTTCACAGAAATAGAACAAGCAATCCTAAAATTTGTATGGAACCACAAGAGACCCTGAATAGCCAAAGCAATCTTGAGAAAGAAGAACAAAGTGAGAGGTATCACACTTCCTGCTTTCAAACTATCTTACCTAGCTATAGTAATCAAAACAGTATGGTATTGGCACAAAAACAGACACGTATCATTGGAACAGATTTGAGCCCAGAAATAAACTCACCCAGGTATGGTCAATTAATTTATGACAAAGGAGCCAAGAATATAGAATGGGGAAGGATAGTTTCTTCAATACATGGTGTTGGGAAAACTGGACAGTCACATGCAAAAGAATGAAACTGGACCACTATCTTATACCATACACAAACATCAACTCAAAAAAATAAATAAATACATAAAAAGAGAGAGAAAGAGAGAGAATCTCTACAGTATACCAAATTTTAAGATTGGGATAATGAAAAACATTCAGAAAAGAAGATAAAGTGTTTTTAATGAATTGAATAGGTGGGAACATACTCTAATATGATATAAGAAACAAAAACCTTTATACATGGAATGGATAAAAGCTAGATATTAACACTAATCGACAATCTGATGGCTTTAGTAAAATAGTTTTATTTGCATTTCCCTGATTGCTCATAAAGAAGATGTAGCAGGATTACTTTATACATTGAAAATTGAACCTAATTATTTATGCTTGAAATTTTGTTCCTATTCCTATTGCATGCAGGCTTTTAGTTGAATTCATTCAATTCTTTGTTTCTATTCTTCCCTTTAATGATTTAAAAGCCAGTGTTCTAGTGTTTACCCTTAAATATTTAACACAAATTTATTTTTCTATCAATGTCTAGAATGAATATGTACTATCTCCCCTCAAACTCTTAACTCTTTCTCACCTCTCCCAAGCTTCCAACACCATCCATTAAAAAAAAAGCTTTAAATCATTACTTTTAAGGTCATGCTTTTACTTTTAAGGAATTATTTCTTAAAAATTGATTTAATCTTCAAAAAAACTTTCCTATTACTTATACTTTATACATAAGCTCTACATATCTGTATGCTTACCACTTTTTCTTGAATCCCATATTTTCTTCCTCCTTTTTTAATTTTTTCATTTTGTGGGAGTACATCTTTCAGTAATTCTTTCATAAAGGATTTTTGGGTGGTAAATTTGCTGAGGCTTTGCATGTCTGAAAAGGTCCTTATTTCACCATCACATTTAAATGCTAATTTAACTTGGCACAGAAACTTAGGTTCAAAATTGTTTTCCCTCAGAATGTTGAAGATATTACTCCATTGCTTACTAATGTCCAGTGTTGCTGATGAAAAGTCTGCTGCCAATGTGAGTATTGCTCCTTCATCCTCTCTGGCGGTCTTTAGAATTTTGTCTTTAGTCTTGAAGTTTGGAGGGATTTTTTCCTCTCTCATTTCTTTGACTAGTTCATCCTCTCCATTCTCTCTGTTCTCTCCTGTAACTTCTATATGGATGTTGCAGTTTCTACATCTGTGATCTACAATGCTTATGGCTTCTTCCACACTTTCCATGATTTTGTGATTTTGTGATTCATTTTGGGACAATTTCTTACCTTCGTTAGTACTGTACTCTTTAGATTTGTCTAATTTGCTACTTGGCTCATTTATTTCTTTTCTTTTAAAGGTCAAATTTTCAATATCCTCAACTATTTTCGAGTTTTCTCCTTCTATTTTCTCTACCAACCCTGTTTTTTGTGAAGCTAAATGTTTTATTTGTTCCCCCTCTTTTCTGAAACTGGAGTTCTTTGGATTTTTCACGTCAGATATTGTACTTTTTACTCCTAAAATTTCCTTCAGGTTATTTTTAAGAGATTCCCTTATCTCTTCAACCATTAAGTCCAGATTTTCCATCAAGATGTCAAACTTCTTCATAATAACTGCTGACATGTCTTTGTATTTTAAATCCAATATCTGAGCCATCTCCTGGTCAGTTTCAGTCAACTGAATTCTTTCCATATGTGTGATATTTTCCTGTTTCTTTGCAAGTCTAGTGATTTTTGATTGTACACTGGACATTGTGGATATGTTGTCAAGGTTGGATTGTTTTCTTTTCCTGAAGAGCAAGTTTTGTTCTTGCAGGCCTGCTAGACTCCTCAAACTCAAAAATCTTAAAAAATATATCATCTGAAATATAAAAAAAAAAAAAGAAAAATTATTTACTGAAGAATTCTTTATCTTGAGAAACTCAAATCAAGAATGTAGGCTTGGTTATTAAGTAAACTATGCTATGTGTATGGCATAACAATTTAACATAAAGGCCACTAACAAGATGAGTATATGTAAACTAAAACAAAAGGAAAATATCAGAATTCAAAATTCATACAGCATGATCACTAAAACTCCATTCATGTAAAGACTTAAGAATGCAATAAATCAACCAAACAATAGATAAATAATGGTGGAAATTGGCTGATTTTCCACCCTATTAACTTTGCTTTCTATGCTCTCTGTATTAAATAGGTTAATTACAAGAAAATAAACATTATTCTAAAAAGGTGTACCAAATCAAATTTTGAAAGTCTGAGGTGACGTGAGTAGAAACTGCCACAAAATGGAGAAACGGAAGTCCTTGTTTTGATTGCAGAGATGGTTAACATGAACACTTTTTCTCAAAACCAGCTGTCTAGCCAATTCAGAATATCATTTTCCAGAGTGTAAATGTTAAGACACACCCTGAGGGGAGAACTAAACCCCATGCCTCCTCCCACCTCAGGCAGGCCCTAGTTCTGCTTCAGGACACTCACTTAGGGTACTCGCTTTCGGTTTTGGTCACTCCACTATGCTGCTGGCCACCTGAGCTTGCATGGTGGAAAGTGTGAGAACACGCTTTCCCTCATCCCTTAGTTAACAGGGACGAAGGGCGGGAAAGCACAACACACACACTGGACAACTGGAAGGCCGGTTCCAGAATCCTCTCCTCTGCAGAGCCCATAAGTACGTGAGTTTCCCCAGTTGAGTTTACTGTTGATGTGCTAACGATGGTACCACCTGCTGATGCATCACTGTCATGGAGACACAAACTGCTTGAACTGCAGGTCTAAGGAGAACAACTACACCCCTGTTAGGAGGATTCAGTGACTTAAGAGAAGGAGACTAGGGTAAATAATCAAAGCTGGCAGCTATTATGGAAGTAGGCAACAGAGCTCATGAGCACTGTTCCTCATAGCTTCAAGGAACAGAACCAGAAAACCTCCCAAGCAGCTAATGGAAGGAGGATAAAAAACACATAACGTGGTAATAGAAAACCTCCCTGGACTCCAGTCGTCTGATTGAAAAACATCACCAGATCTGGTGCAAGGTTAATAAAAGATGCATTTACACCTACATAAGATCCTGACAAAACTTACAAGGTCCTAGACATTCATATTTACTGAGCACAGACTATATGCTAATTACTGTGCCAAATGCTAACAGAAACAAACGTTGAGCAAAAACAGACATGGAACCTGCCCTCAAGGGGTTAACATCTAGGGAGAAACAAATATCAAACTACAACTGTGCCAGCTTACAAAGGGAGGGTCAAGGGTCATGAGGGCCTACACTAGGCGTTATCTGATGTATTCAGGGAGATCCAGGAAGGCTTCCCTGGGGAAGTGGCTCAAATTGGATCTGAGAAATGAGTAGCAGTTATAGCAAAAAACGGAAGGAAGCACATTCCAGGCAGAGGAAACACTACGTGCAAGGCTGGAGCAAGCATCTGCTGAGGAAAAGGTATATAGAGAGGGAGGAAGTGGGAGGGCTTTGGTGGATCTGTCTTCCCGACTGGATGAATGGTGATGATGGCTATACACCAAAACAGAAAACACCAAGAAAGAACCAGGTTTTAAAGGAAGAGCACAAATTTTGTTTCACTTATCAAGTTTGAGGTGCCCTTGAGATAATCAGAGAATGGGATAAATGAGCCTAGAGCTGAGGCTAGTTTCTGTTCTACAGATATACATTTGTGAATCATCCACTCGTAGGTGGTTAATTCCATCATTAACAAACATTCCAGAAACAAAAATCAAATCAGCATGAGACTCAATAAAATGAGAAGACAAGCCACAGACTGGGAGAAAATATTTGCAAAAGACATATCTGATAAAGGCCTATTATTCAAAATATACAAAGAACTCTTAAAACTCAATAATAAGATAACAAACAACCTGATTTAAAAAATGGAGAAAAGACCCAAACAGACACCTCACCAGAGAAGATATACAGATGGTAATTAAGTAAGCATATGAAAAAGTGCTCCACATCATATGTTATCAGGGAAATCAAATTAAAGCAAAAATGAGACATCACTACACACCTATTAGAATGGCCCAAATCCAAAACACTGGCAACACCAAATGCTCATGAGGATGTGGAACAACAGGAACTGTTGTTCAGTGATGGTGGGAATAAAGATGGTACAGCCACTTTGGAAGACAGCTTGGCAGTTTCTTGCAAAACTGAACATACTCTTAACATACGATCCAGCAATCATGTTACTTGGGTATTTATCCAAAGGAGACGAAAACTTACATCCACACAAAAACCTGCATACCAATGTTTATAGCAGCTTTATTCATAACTGACAAAAGTTGGAAGAACCAAGATGTCCTTCAGTAGGTGAATGGATAAATAAACTGTGGTACATCCAGACAGTGGAATATTATTCAGCCATGAAACAACATGGAGGCACCTAAAATGCATATTAGTAACTGAAAGAAGCCAATCTGAAAAGGCTACATACTGTATTATTCCAACTATATGATATTCTGGAAAAGGCAAAACTATGGAGACAATAAAAAGATCAGTTTTCACAGGGATTGGTGGGGAGAGGGATGAACAGGCAGATCATGGAGGATTTTTAGGATAATGAAACTATTCTGTGTGATACAATGGTGAACATGTGTCACACATTTGTCAAAATTCATAGAATGTACAATGCCAAGAGTGAATCCTAATGTAAACTGTGGACTTTGAGTGATAATCATTTATCAGTGTAGGTTCATTGAGTGTAACAAATGTACCACTCTGGTGGGGGATGTTGATGAGGGATGCTGTGCATGTGTAGGGGCAGGGGGTATATGGGAATTCTCTGTACTTTCCACTGAATTTGCTGTGAACCTAAAAGTGCTCTAAAGAATTAGGTTTATTCATTTAAAAAAAATTAGCATGGGCCATCTTACCTGCAACCCTGAAGTCTAAATATAGAACTTTAGAGACCATTACAAATGACTGTGATGTAAGAATCATACAAGCAGCTAATACATCATTAATGTCAAGGCAAAGAAAGATATATACTTCCAAACAAGAAGTTCAAAAATTTCTCAAATAAAAATACAACCAGGAAAAATTAAGATAGCATAGAATTAAAAGATAAAAATTTCTGTTTGGCAGTTAAATACTAAATGGTACAGTTATTTAAATTCTAAAATAACTCAGTCAAAAACTAAAGGAAATTTGAAAATAACGCCAATAATAACTAGTCATGGTAAAAAGTGAAAGTGGTGTTTTGAAGCAAATTTACAGACTTAAAATATTAGAAAAGTAGAAAGGATGAAAATTGAGTTAAATTGCTAGATAAGAACAAAATGGACACAAAAAATTGGAAACACTGAACCTCTGGTGACACTGACCAAGCTAGAGAGAAAAGGTACAAATAAACGACACTATGAACAAAAAGGGGATACAACTACAGATAAGGAATAGTTCAAAAATGGAACTATTATTAAACTTTCACAATTTAATTTGGACATTGAGAAGCAATTTTTATCTGTGTGTGTGTGTGTGTGTGTGTGTGTGTGTGTGTGTGTGTGTGAGAGGAAGATCAGCCCTGGGCTAACATCCGTGCTAATCCTCCTCTTTCTGCTGAGGAAGACCGGTCCTGAGCTAACATCTATTGCCAATCCTTTTTTTTTTTTTTCCCCCAAAGCCCCAGTAGATAGTTGTATGGTCATAGTTGCACATCCTTCTAGTTGCTGTATGTGGGACGCTGCCTCAGCATGGCCGGAGAAGTGGTGCGTCGGTGCGTGCCTGGGATCCAAACCCGGGCCGCCAGCAGCGGAGCGCGTGCACTTAGCCGCTAAGCCACCGGGCCGGCCCATGATTTTTATCTTAGAGGTACCCAAACTCTTCCAGAACAGCGAAAAGGAAATATTTCAATGCACTCCAGGAGGCTAGATAACTTCAATAACAAACCAGAGGAAAAAGAAAAGTTATTTTCCTCAAACTTATCAATATAGATGCAAAAATCTTAAAGAAAATAGTAGCAAATCAAATCCAACAGTATTTAAAAGGATACAGCAAGATTAAGTTGGTTTATTCAAGAATGCAAGGCTCATGGCTATGGAAAACCATAAGGGGGTTCCTCAAAAAATTAATCATAGAATTACCACATGATCCAACTATTCCTCTTCTGAGTCTATATCCAAAAGAACCGAAAACAGGGACTAGATCATTTGTCCACCTATGTTCACAACAGCATTATTCACAATGGCCAAAAGGTGCAAGCACCCAAGTGTCCTTCAAAGTGAAGTAGCCACTAACCAATAATCATTCTACCGCAAAAGAAGAGAGTTTTATCTGAGCCAAACTGAGGACTATAGCCCAGGAGTCGCAGCCTTCACAAGGTAAGAAAGTGCCCCTGAGAAGAGCATTTTTCAGCACAGTTATATAGCATTTCCAAACAAAGATACATACATCAACACGACAGGGGTACATTCCTTTAAGGGTTCAAGGAGACGTTTGCTACAGATTAGCATGTACACAGCAGGTCTAGAAGACCCTGGTGTCATGGGAAGAGAGACTTATCTTCAAAGAGTACATCATAAGAAGAAATTCTTATCTTCAAAAGAGTACACTCTTTACTTTAGGGTAATGATTAAAGCAGATGGACAATGTATGTTTGACAGGCTGTAAGTCAGGCTTCTTTGGTTCAAACAAAATTCAGGCCAAATCAAGTTCAAAGCGGAATGACTTCCCAATACACTTCAATATAAGAATTTTCTCATGATCATTTTCCCCTTTTGATCAATAACTTTTGATAGAAAGCATCGATGATCAACGTATTATCCCTTGAAGCCAGGGTGGTTGCTTCCTGCCCTGGGACCATCATGTTCCTTGGAGCTGGGCTTTACTCTAATTGATCTGCCCAATTATCCACATTGGGGGGAAATAGCCAGATATAATTGATAACCATAGATGAAGTATTTTTATAGTTTATATATACATTTTCGATTAGGCCGAATTGTCATGCAAACATTGTACATGTGCTCTTGTATGACCTTTTGTGATCACATTGTTTATAACATTTATAGAACAGATATAGCAACAATAATAAGAAACCATCCAGGGGGGGCTGGTCCTATGGCTTAGCGGTTAAGTGCGCATGCTCTGCTACTGGTGGCCCGGGGTCAGATCCAGGGCGTGCACCGATGCACCGCTTCTCCGGCCATGGTGAGGCCGCGTCCCACATACAGCAACCAGAAGGGTGTAGAACTATGACATACAACTACCTACGGGGCTTTGGGGGGGAAAAAAAAAAAGGAGGAGGATTTGCAATAGATGTTAGCTCAGAGCTGGTCTTCCTCAGCAACAAAAGGAAGATTGGCACGGATGCTAGCTCAGGGCTGATCTTCCTCCAAAAAAAAAAAAAAAAAGAAAGAAAAGAAAAAAAAGAAACCATACAATAATATTTGAAGTAGCCAATGTGGAGTAGGCACAGATTTAAAGAGACAAGAGAAGGGGCCGGCCCAGTGGCGCAAGTGGTTAAGTGCGCACACTCTACTGCAGCGGCCTGGGGTTCCCTGGTTCGGATCCCGGGTGTGCACCAATGCACTGCTTGGCAAGCCATGCTGTGGCGGCGTCCCATATAAAGTGGAGGAAGAGGGGCACGGATGTTAGCCCAGGGCCAGTCTTCCTCAGCAAAAAAAAAAAAAAAAAAAAAGAGGAGGATTGGCAGTGTTAGCACAGGGCTGATGTCCTCACAAAAAAAAAAAATAGACAAGAGAAGAAGCCTAAGAATCCGTCACAGGTATTTTGGTCATTTTATACTAATTTAAGTATTTGTCTCCTTTGTCCACTGTTATGTGTATTTTATGATAAATTTGGGCAGACTGGATTAATACAGTAGTAAGATCTTCAGTTGCCACTTGTAAAGATTTTTCAGGCAGTTAGGTTCCATTGAAATTACATCTCATGGTGGGTGCAGTTCCAATTCCCAAAACATTTGATCATCAATATCATTATTAGTATAAGTCTTACTATCTTTAGGTCGTGCTATTGGACTAGCAAAGCCAGTGTTACACCATATAGCAGTAAACTTATGATAAAAAGTACTTTGATTACAATATAGGTCAGAAAGTATCACAGAGGTATTTTGTAAACCTTCTCAACAAAATTTTTCTTTATCCATATACCACATATTTGTTTGCATGGGTGTGGTTGTTATAGGTCAAGCAGAAATAAATTCAGGATTCCATTGCTGTTCAGAGCACAGCCACATAACTTGTCAGTATTTGCAAATTTGAGTGGATATAAGGGTCCAGTAAGCATTATTTGATAATAAGGCCCATCTTCCCCTAACAGGGAGAATTCTAGAAGAATTTAAAACGGTCCCTATTCCTACTAATTGAACAACATACGTGTAGTTTGGTGCAAGTTTCAGTACTACAGCTGTGATCACTTATGTGAATTGTAGGGTCCTTTAAAAAATTTCCATAAATTAGGTGGTCTATATAATTTCCAAAGAAGTACATTTTGGGCTTCTGCTGCAAATAAAGACCATTGGTCCATCACTACTTCAGATTCCATTTGAATTAACATCTCTAAAAGCCCTTGTTGGGTTCAAGTACATGCTCTTTCCCATTGTTGGGTATGGACATTTTCTGCCATAACACACTCAGTTTGTCCCAACCATTTTATTAATGCTTGATTATCAGCCCAAGCAGACTTCCATCCTTTACCTTCTCCTTGAAATAATAATCCTCCTAATTTACCTTTTTGTATTAGAATATTTTTTTCTTCTGAATGTCTTTCTTCATTAAAGGCAAACTCAACTTGTCTAAGAATACCGAACCTGATCCTATAGGCCCTAAAGCTTGCTTTTTCCTTTGGGGCCAGTGCTGATTAATCCACCAAATGTGTTGTTGCCAATGCAGGCTAACAGCCTTGGTACAATTAGGATGAAGGTTTTGGACCCAAAAGTGTTGAGTTCCCTAGACTGAAGTTAAATGAGTAGTAATAACATCTGAGTATAACTTTGTTTGGTATGCCACAAAGCTTCCCATAATCTTCCTGGTCTTACAGTAAGGTGAAATTTAGGAGGGGGTTGAACCCACCAGGTCACCTATAAGGTGGAATTTTCAAGAGATATCCATTGTTTTGTTTTGTTTCAGGCCATTTCATCCACAGAAACATGGTTTATGAGTGCAATGGATCTTTTGCCATACTGGGCAAGCAGCCACTAAATTTCTTCCCATCATACCCAGGAACTTTTCTTAATAATTGATCTGCTAGGTTTATAGATACACAGTGTCAGTTTGTTGGGTATTATATACGATGCAAGTTAGATCTGAATTAGGTAACGGTTCTTGAAAAGTTCTCCCTAATGATGGCCCCTCGTAACACGCATATCCCAAAATAGGTTCCAAGGGGCAAGGTAATATTAGGGTATGTCCAAGAGTCAAAACATCTTATCTAAGTCATCACCATAATATAAAACTAAGGTTGTGTTTGGGGTTATATTCATTAGATTGGTGGGCAGCCATGATATTTCTTTGGGATGTAATAGACGGGAATGGGAGACAAATAAGTGAGTCCAATATTGTCCAAAGTGGCAGATGTAATAAAATGGAGGAAAAGTAAGAACAGAGGCCTGGTCCTGAGTCTTGGGAGGAGCTATCTACCCTGATGTCACCTCCTTCTCACGCTGGCTTGGTAGTGCTTGTCTTAGCCAAATGAAGCTGGGTGTCAGAAACAGGAGTTGAAGTCCACTCAGGTGGAGGGGCCTTTTTTAAATGAGAAATGTGAATCCATGAGTTTATGCCTTTTAATTTTGCAGTGCATGGATTAGTCAATAATACCTGATATCGTCCTTTCCATTGGGATTTCAAGGTGTGTTTTATTTGATGTCTTTTCCAATAAACAAAATCCCCAGGTTGTACTCCATGATCCTTGAGGTCTTTGTCTCCTGGGAATTCATTGTGAACGGAACTAGTTACCAACTTTTCATTTTTTTTTTTTTTTTGTGTGAGGAAGATCAGCCCTGAGCTAACATCTGTGCTAATCCTCCTCTTGTTGCTGAGGAAGACCGGCTCTGAACTAACATCTATTGCCAACCCTCCTCCTTTTTTTTCCCCCAAAGCCCCAGTAGATAGTTGTACGTCATAGTTGCACATCCTTCTAGTTGCTGTATGTGGGACGCGGCCTCAGCATGGCCGTAGAAGCAGTGCATCAGTGCGCGCCTGGGATCCGAACCCGGGCCGCCAGTAGCAGAGCGCGTGCACTTAACCGCTAAGCCACCGGGCCGGCCCAACTTTTCATTTTCTGTAAGTGCCTTAATAAGACCCTGACAATAGGGTCTTGAGTCAAGTTGGTTCATACATTCCTTCATCTCATCACACAGGTTGTCTTGTTATTTCAACAGGAGACAGCCGATGTCTACCAAAAGATTGAGATGGACTAGTGGAAGAGCTTTTGGCCATGAGATATGAAATACTTCTGAACGTTTTGCCAATTGAGTTTTGATTGTGCCATTAGTTTTTCCACCAATCCTGAGGAATGTGGATGATAAGCACAGTGAAAGTGCTGCATTAATGCATTAATGGCCAAATGTCACAAATAGATTTAATTATTTGTCCAATAAAATGAGTTCCCCGGTCATGATGTAATATGGAAGGGATACCCCAAACATAATTATCCTCTCCAATAACAATTTACCTACTGGCAAAGCTGTTGCTCTTCTGCAAGGAAAGGCTTCAATCCACGTGAAAACATACAAAACATTACCAAGATATATTTATATCCTTGAGATGGTGGCATTTGAATGAAGTCCAATTGCCATACCTCAAAAGGTCCTGTAAGAAGGGGAAAGTGGACTTGTGACCTGTGGAGTGGTTCTCAGAATTATATTTAGGGCATATAGTATAACAAGAAGACTTTATAAGCCACTATGGGAGAAAGTTTCCAAAAATATTGTTTCCCCCATAAAATCATCTTTTCAGGTGCCCAATGAGTAACAGCAATTGTGCTCCAACAGGCACTATGGATTTTTTATCAGGTCCAAACCACGTTTGTGTGACGGAGTCAAAAATGCCCCCCTTTTGTTGCCACATTTCTTTTCCTTTTTCAGTAGAAATTTCTTGAGCCAGTGGAAGGAAATCCTTTACTGGGTTAGCAGGGTTAGTAGAGAGCAGTGGGCATTCTTGAGGCTGGACAGGATGAGTACTTAAAGCTGGCTGATTGGCAGCAATGTCAGCAAGTTGATTTCCCTTAGCTTCCATAATGTCAGACTTGGAACGTCCTGGTATTTTCATTATTGTTAATTGCTTTGGCAGTTTGTATAGCATCTAATAACTCTGCAATCTGTTTTCCATTCTTTATAGGTTGCCCTGAGGAGGTTAAGAACCCTCATTGTTTCCAGAGCATTGCAAAGTTTTGTGCCACTCCAAAGGTATAACGTCTATCAGTATAAATGTTTGCTATTTGGTCTTTAGCTAGTTGACAAGCTCGGGTTAAAGCAATTAATTCAGCTTGCTGTGCTCATTTTATCTGTGATAAATAAGGAATTTCAATGATGCCCACTGTGGATGTTACTGCATATCCAACTCGGTAATGTCCTTGCTCATCTTTTAAATTGGACCCATCTGTAAACCAAATTAGATCAGCATTAATCAATAGGAGTCTCTTGTAAGTCATTCCTAGGTGCAAGAAGATGATCTGTTAATATAATACAGTCACAGTCATTTTCCTCCTGTGGTGCTGGAAGCAAGGTTCCAGGGTTAAGACTATTACATTGAGATAAGGTAATACTAGGTGCAGAAAGCAACAGTACTTCAGAAGCGGCTAACCAGTTAACAGAGTAGTGCTGAGTATAATGAGAATTTAGAAGAGATTCAACTGAGTGTGGGATGTAAAAAGTTAAGGGAGACTCCATTACCATTTCTTCAGTAGCCTCACATAAAAGAGCCATTGCCAAAATATCCCTCATACAAGGCAGAAGTCCTTTTGCCACCAGGTCTAATTGTTGACTATAATATCCTATAGGTCGACATTGATCACCATGTTTTTGAGTTAATACACCTAAGGCATTTCTTTTTTCGTGCATAAAGAGGAAAAATGGCAAGGTGTAGTTAGGGTGACCTAAAGCTGGAGTTTGAGCAAGATGGATTTTAAGGTGCTTCCGGCTTTTTCTCCTTCTGGAGTCCATTCAATTTGGTCAGGCCAGTTGGACTAAATAATGCATATAAAGGTTGAGCAGTGAGTGAAAAGTTAGGCACCCAGTTCCTTACAGTATCCAGTTAGTCCTAAAAATCCCCTCAGTTGTTTTTTTGTTTTGGGGAGAGAAAAGGCCAAAATTCCTTTAATCCTTTCAGGATCAATCAATAGCCCATCCTTAGATATTAAGTGCCCCAAATATTTTACAACAGGTAAACAAAATTGGAGTCTACATTTGGACACCTTGTGTCCTTTAGATGCTAGTTGTTGTAATAGGTAGATGGTGTCCTTTTGGGAATCTAATTCAGTTTTAGAGCATAAAAGCAAGTCATCTACATATTGAATTAAAGGGGAGGCATTAGGAAAATCTACATTAGCTAAATCAGCCTTAAGTATTTGAGAAAAGTAAGTGGGACTTGCAGTATAGCCCTGTGGCATGGGTGTCCAGGTATGCTGGTGACCTTCCCATGTAAAGGCAAAAAGATATTGACTGTCTTTTTCTACTGGGACACCAAAAAAGGTGCTGCATAAACCAATTACTGAAAAACAGCAGCTATCAGCTGGAATGGCTG